>NC_058085.1:230258355-230618849 GCF_014858855.1 Bufo gargarizans | reverse complement strand
CCACTGTCAGCCACCCAATCTACTAGCGCCTGTACTCGTTCTGGCCTCACCATCTGTAAAGCGGCATTGGGGCCTACCAAATAACTCTGCAGGTTCTGGTGCCTACTCGCACCTGAGGAAGGTGTTTCACTTGGACGTGTAGCTGGCACAGAACGTCCATGTCCTCTCCCTGCAACAGGAGCTCCACCAACACCACCACGACCATGTCCCTTATTTAATGTTCTCCTCATTATTTGCGTTCACCCACCAGGTGTCAATTAAACTGCCAATAGTCAACAATTTATTTCCTTAACAGTAAGGCAGTGCCCGTGTCATAAACAGAATAAATGTCTTTACATCACACAACAGTGGAACAGAGCAATTGAATACAATTACTTCACTATCAACAAAAGTAAGAATTTTCAAACCAACAATTTAACTGCAGAAGATAACGGTTTAATTTGACAGTCAGAAATGCAGCGTACAACGAAAATGTGCAATCTACCACAAAACCCGTTTTTATTGCAAACAACTCTAGAAATGCAGTTTTTCACTGCTTAATTATCAAATAGGTAATACTGCTGTGTAAGAAAAAGTGCTCTGGGGCAATAGTACAGTGATTTTTGGCAACCAACTGTGTAAATGCTGAGTTCCACGGGTTGCTTCACATGAAAGAAATACAGGGTAGGCCTCAGATCAGCTATGTAGGCCGAAACCAGTGTTTATTGCAAACAACTGTAGAAATTCAGTTTTTCACTGCTTAATTATCAAATAGGTAATACTGCGGTGTAAGCAAAAGTGCTCTGGGACAATAGTACAGTGATTTTTGGCAACCAACTGTGTAAATGCGGAGTTCCACTGGTTACTTCACATGAAAGAAATACAGGGTAGGTCTCAGATCAGCAATATAGGCCAAAACCAGTGTTTATTGCAAACAACTGTAGAAATGCAGTATTTCACTGCTTAATTATAAAATGGGTAATACTAAGGCTACTTTCACATTTGCGTTCAGAGCGGATCCATCTCAGACGGATCCGCTCATATAATGCAGACTATGGATCTGTTCAGAACAGATCCGTCTGCATTATATTGTAAAAAAATTCAATGTGTGAAAGTAGCCACAGACGGATCCGTCCAGACATTACATTAAAAGTCAATGGGGGATGGATCAGTTTGAAAATTGAGCCTTACACTTACATTGTAAGTCTGGACGGATCCGTTTGCCTCCGCACGGCCAGGCGGACACCTGAACGCTGCAAGCAGTGTTCAGGTGTCCGCCTGCTGAGCGGAGCCCAAACGCTGCCAGACTGATGCATTCTGAGCGGATCCGCATCCACTCAGAATGCATTAGGGCAGGACGGATGCGTTCGGGGCCACTTGTGAGAGCCTTTAAACAGAACTCACAAGCGGAGCCCCAAACTCGAATGTGAAAGTAGCCTTAGTTGTACGCGAAAGTGCACTGGGGCAATAGTACATAGTTTTTTGGCAACCAACCGTGTAAATGCAGAGTTCCACTGGTTACTTCACATTAAAGAAATACAGGGTAGGCCTTGTAGCACGCCAGACCTGCAGGGTATAGTGAGAGTGAGGTCACGGTTATTGGCAATCGAGGGTTACTCACTTTTCTGAGGAGAACCCTGGGCAGGCATGCGACAGTGAAGGAGAGGTAGACACTAGTTCCTCTGGGGCACACTCTGTAAATAGGGACCAGGCCTGATGGTGTGTGAGGTGCCCTGGATGTTGCAGGTATTTTAAGTGCCTTAGGTAAGGTCCCTTTAAGAATCGTGACGCCAATGCCTGTAACGGTGGCACACCGTTTTGCAGGAGGATTAATGGAGAACACAGTTGGTAAACCAAACGTTGCTTTACTTTAGGAAACAGTCCAACTTTATACAAGCAATTGCAGTGGTGTATAATGCAGTCCTTTATAGTACAAATGCACAGCAGGTTTACTTCACAGCACAGCAGGTTTCAATCTTGCAAGATACTTGAAGGGTATACAGTTAATGCTTTGCAGTACAATGCTGCTCTATCCCCACAGCTATTCTAGCTGGCTGGATCCCAAGGCCCGGATGCCTAATTGCTGGCTTGAATCCTTGGTATATATAATCCTTCCTCCAGTATTGGCACTTGCTTTAGGTTACAGTACCTCTGTTTATTAGCTGGATTCTCTGCTGGATTGGAAAGGTGACTGCAGGTTTCTCCCAGGAGGTGCACTCCTATACTGGGGTGTCTCATCTGTATTTGCTGGATTACTGGTCTCCAGGCGGGCTGTACTCCTTCTAGCCTCCTGGTGCAACTAGAAACCAGGACTATCTAGCTGCATGTCAGGAGGAGGCCCTCAGCATATCTTGGGCTGTTGCCTTCTCACTTCTGTCTCCACAGACTCCTGACTATGACCTAACCCCTCCCTGTCTGGGCCTGGACATTTATACTAGGGGCTCCCTATCTCCCTCTAGTGTCTGGGATGTCTAATTACACCCAACTAGTCCTGCTAAGCATTAACAGGGGAAACATACCAATGTAAAAACACACAGAAAATATATTGCATTGCAGGGATAAATATAATACCACTGTCCCTTGTGAGCAGAAGTAACACGTTACCCAATTGACCCTTGTGTAGTGCCCACTCCTACCTAGTGGGACACTACAGCCTCAGATCAGCTATGTAGGCCGAAACCAGTGTTTATTGCAAACAACTGTAGAAATGCAGTGTTTCACTGCATAATTATCAAATAGATAATACGGCGTCGTACACAAAAGTGCTCTAGCGCACCTTTTTTGGGCAACCAACCATAGAAATGCAGTATTTCACATGCTTAATTCCAAAATTGGCATTAATACTGAGGTGTACGCAAAAGTGCACTGTGGCACTAGAACACTTTTATTGGCAACCAACTATAGAAATGCAGTATTTCACTTCTTATTTATGAAATAGGTATCAATACCGAGGTGTACGCAAAAGTACACTGTGACAATAGAGCAGTTTTTTGGGCAAACAGCTCTAGAAATGCAGTATTTCAATGCTTAATTATAAAATAGGTAATACTGCGCTGTACACAAAAGTGCAATCTAGCACAAAAATTGTGCTTTTTTACAGCAGCAAGGTAATGGCACAATGGCAGATAGATTTTTTTAAAATCGCTTTAGGTCAAAAATATGTGTGACAGTCTGACAGACTAATGTAAATGAATAATTTTCAATACCAGGTATGCACTGCCAGCTGTAGGGGTACTTAACCTGCCAAAAAAGTGAATTTCACCTCCACTGAGCTACCAGAACAGAAGTTGACTAATGTCCCTGGCACACAGGCAGTTAACATGCAGTTTCAAGGTGACTGCATTTAACAAAAGGGCTGCCGACACCGACCTCACTAACAGATGGATTAAAAATTCTAATGGAGTATCACTGGGCTCAGGGCTGGGTACAATATTGTAGCATAGCACCCTCATTTATCGCTGTAGTTCTCTGTAGCATCCTCTCCCTATACTAGTAAGAGCAGAGTGACGTTGCGGCACTATGTGACTCCAGCTTATATGGAGGTATGTATGAATATTGCCTATATAGCAATTCCTTCATAATGCTTCATATACTGTATAATTAAACTCTTTGCAGTCATTCTCATAACAGCTAGGGAGCTAAAACTGCCATAGTTCAACAGTTACATAATGTAAAAGCAGATCACGTGACTGCTATTAGGTCCTCAAATAAATTTTTAGTTTGTCCCATCCCCATTGCTACTGGGTGACAGGAACATGAGAAGGAGTCTCCTTTGCTGAGACAGTACATCCTGCCCTAACCACTACCTTCTGCTATGCTGTGAGACCAGGATAACTGGACTTGTTCTTTTAGCTCAGGCTGATGACTAGTGTGGATGATCTTCGTACAGCACTGCAGAAAAGCTTAGGCAACATGCATAATAAGGCCTAATCTAATGCTTTGTATGGTTTATTTTTTCTAGTGTTTCTTCAATTGCCTTCTAACCATGTCATAGAATTGACTTAACAATATGTTTCCATGGTCCTAGAAGGAATCATTTGCAGGCTGAATTTCCAATATCCGAATATTAACCTCAGCTATTTTACCCAAGGACCTTATTCTTTGTGAATTTAAAAAACAGTATTAACAAGTCCTCATTCATTTCACAAGGATGCCCATTTTCTAGGGAAATTATATTTGTAGACCATAATCAAATCAGCAATTTAAAGCTCTGCAACATTACTTTATAGAGGTACATGTTGCTGGAAGCTAGATTTATTCTATGGTAAACCAATTTCAGTACAAGGTAGAATGCATTGCTGAGCAGCTTATTAAAATATTCACTTATTAAAAGCTAGCTTAAAAGAGAAGACCACATGTATTGTAAATATGCCTAGTATATGGGACAATGTAATTTCTTCCTTTCGTAGTGTACATAATGGCATACAGATTAGAAAAGTCATATGGTCATGTAAAATGTCATCTTTATGTGATAATTAGAAATAAGCAAATTGAATTCCACAAAGTAGAATTCGATCCAAATTTCAGGATAAATTTGATTCACCTCGAAGCCGAATTTCCTCGTGCTTCGTGGTAGCAAATCGATTTAACCTGAAATAGTGTAAAAAACAA
Organism: Bufo gargarizans; assembly: GCF_014858855.1. Lineage (NCBI taxonomy): Eukaryota > Metazoa > Chordata > Amphibia > Anura > Bufonidae > Bufo > Bufo gargarizans. The sequence goes on along the minus strand of NC_058085.1, from coordinate 230,614,259 downwards.
AAAAAAAATCAAACTTACCGCCTCCATTTGCTCCCGACGGGCCGCCAGCCACCATCTTGATTGAAGATCTCAGCCGAAATTCCATGCATGGTGACGTATGACGTCACCATGCCAGCCGGCGTGATGGCGTCATCTTGCTCCGCCCGAGATTTTGCACCAGATCTTCAAACAAGATGGCAGCTGCTGGCCCGTTGCCAGCAAATGGAGGCTGCAAGTTTGATTTTTAAAAAAGTATGTTAATTTTACACCGTTTTTACACTCAGATGCCGCGATCATGTATGTATGTAATGCGGCATCTGAGGGGTACAATAATGGGGAGCAGCTCCCTGTCATTGCACCCGCTACTTACCAAAAAATGTGCTTTGTGACAGAGAATGTTTACTTGAAGAATGTCTTAGAGTGTCATGTTGTATCAAGATAAAAATAATAGATAGGTTTGGACCAACTAGGCTAAACCTAAGGGCTTTGTCAAAGGCTGCTACCTCCTGGAGTAGCCCTGATGTAGTTGGCTGCTGATACACAGGGGTCAGAGACACTGGTGTTAGGCACCAAGGAATCAGGCAAAATATGTAGTCTGAATACTTTCCAGGGACTGGACAAGCTGAGTATGTGCGTATTACAGATAACAAATCCAAGCTCGGGCCAGGCTGAGTATGTGCGTAATCCAAATAGCAATTCCAAGTTAGGGCCGCTTCACACGAGCGGATGCCGTGCGTGGCATCCGCTCCGTGAAAGAGTGCCAAGACCCGCTGCAGACTGCAGAGGCACGGAGCGGTAACATGACTGTTAATGCTCCGTGCCTCTCTGTGATCTCTTTACTACGAAATCACAGTGACAACTGTGATTTCGTAGTAAAGAGATCACAGAGAGGCACGGAGCATTAACAGTCATGTTACCGCTCCGTGCCTCTGCAGTCTGCAGCGGGTCTTGGCACTCTTTCACGGAGCGGATGCCACGCACGGCATCCGCTCGTGTGAAGCGGCCCTTAAGGGCAGACAGCAAAGACCAGAATGTATAGTCATGCAAGGTACTCTACACGGGTAGTCAGACAAGAGATCAAACTTCTGCTGGTTACTAAATACTAGACAAACTCAAAGCTCAGGCAAAGAAGTAAGTGCACTGGCCAGCTAAATATGACGGTTGATCAGCACCTTAACCCTTTCAAGCCCGGAGTTTTTTTTTTTTTTTTTGCGTTTTTGTTTTGCACTCCCTGCCTTCCCAGAGCCGTAACATTTTTATTTGTCTGTTCACATAGCTTGTTTTTTGAGGGACAAGTTGGACTTTCTTAGATTACTTTCACACTTGCGTTTTTCTTTTCCGGCATAGAGTTCCGTCAAAAGGGCTCAATGCTGGAAAATAACTGATCAGTTATATCCTCATGCATTCTGAATGGAGAGCAATCCGTTCAGGATGCATCAGGATGTCTTCAGTTCAGTCATTTTGACTGATCAGGCCAAAGATTAAACCGTAGCATGCTACAGTTTTATCTCCGGACCCAAAAACTGCCGGAATGACGAGTCCGACATTAATGTCCATTAAAATGTATTAATGCCGGATCCGTCCAAAAGATTTACGCCGTTTGCCGGATTGACAAATCCGGCTTTTGGTTTCAGCGAGCTCAGATGCTGTGGTCAGGATTGACCGTGGCATCTGAGTGGTTAAATGTCGGCGATCGGCATTATTATTCAGGTGTCTGCTAAAAGAAGCAGGCGACCATCTGCGGCTATGGCGCCCGCAGTGGGCAGGAGCGGGTGCCATCTTTAAACACCTGCCCAGCGCCGTACTTGCTATTGAGCTGGAAGCACTAGGAAAGGTTTAACTCTCACAGGGCTGAAAGGGAATTCACTGAGAACTAGTCTCAAAGGACACAGGCAGAGTAGAGTGACATTCGTTTCTGACTGGGATAGCAAGACAGCAGTGGACAAGGACCACTGGCGTCACAATTTTACACTTCATTACTGTGAAATATGCCCAATAGGTGCTACACTATGAGTAGTGCCATACTGCATCTGCTTAAATAGTGCCATGCAGTACCAACAGTGTTGCATGAAAATAGGGACAGTGTTGCATGAAAATATTTTAAAAAATAATATTTGATAGGGAGAGTGCAGGGAAACTGTAGGGAAAGTATTTTGAGACTTTAGGGAGACTGCAGGTTGAGTGTAATCGCCACATGCATCTTGTTCAACTGCTACAACATTCATAGTTAATCCAGTATTTTACAGATAGACTTACTGTGCCTTAGTATAAAAGGGCGGTCTAATATATTCCTGCTAGAGTTGAGTGAATCGAAGTCCACCAAGTAGACTTTAATCCGAATTTCTGGATAAATTCGATTCGCTGTGAAGGTGAATTTCCTTGTACTTTGTGGTGGTAAATCAATTTAACCTGAAATAGTGCAAAAAACATTGCCATCTTGCTTGAAGATCTTAGTCGAAATCCAGTGCGAGGTGACATATGACGTTACCACGCCGGCTGGCTTCATAGTGTCATTTTGGGCAACACAAGATTTCCCACCGGATCTTCACGCAAGATGGCGGTGGCATCCCGTCAAGAGCAAATGGAGGAGGTATGATTTTTTTTTAAACACGAAATTATTGTGATCATGTATGAATGCAGCATCTGAGAGATGAAATGACGGGGGCAGTGCAATTGCCGCTATCTGTCATTGCATGCACTACTTACAAAGAAATGGGCTTCAAGCTAATTTTTTGTTGTAAAATTCGGAAAAGCAGCAGAATCAAATTTTCTAATACTTTGCTTATGTCTAAATGCAGTGTGCATCTTGCTGCAACATTCATAGTTAGTCCGTTACTTACAGTAGTTGATACAGTTACTGTACACTATGGCCAACAGACAGTTGCCTGGGACCTCCAAAGGAATGAGCAATGGCAAAAATGTTGCTGTAGCTGGCACAAGCAGCAGCAGAATAAGGGGAAGTGGTAGCAGTCACATCAACAGGCCGAGCTACCACAATCATCCACGGATCGTGCTTTGACCAACAATTCAGTTGTACTCTTCAACATCATCTCAAGCAACAACAGATACTCACAGATAGGAATCGGTGGGTTCATCTGACACCATGCTTAGTTGGTATGGCCAGAAGCAGCATTAGTGCCCGCACCTGAATCTGCCTCATGCTTTTGTTGCTGCTCCTTCTGCTAGCCAAGTAATGTTTGCCACCATCTCTGCTCCGCTGTTCAGTGAGGATGAGCTTGTGAGGACAGTCAGCAGTTACAGGCCAATAAAGACTTGGAGAAGAGGTCCACTGCGGACTCCTCTAGGCATGCAACTACAGATGATGATGATTTGGTGAGAGCACATGGTGTGAGAGGTCAGGGAAGTGTGCAAGAGAAAGGTGAAAGTGACATACATGAAGATGAAACAGATGTAGATTATAATGTAGCTGATCTCACTTAGGAGCTGGGTGAAGAGGGGGCATCGTCAACATCAGGGAGCGAGGATGGAAGAATACCCATGAAACAGCAGGGTGAAAGCATACTGATGAGACAGCATGGTGGAAGCAATAGGAAATCTGCAGCCAATTCAATTTGTGGGCAGAAGGTGAGGCATATCCAAGGTGCTAATGTTAGCTAGATAGCCCTGTGTCAACACAAGGAATGTCAGCATAAAGTGGCGTGGGAAAAACGTGCCACTCATTTAGTGTTACTCAAACCCCCTCTCCAGCAGTCAGGGCACAACATCAGAAGATAGAAGCTGTCATTCCTTCCCATTTACTTCAATGAAGTGTATTGCTATTTATGTTCCTCCTCCTCCTTCTCCTCGTCACTTGTTTCGACATTAATCAATCACTGAGGCAATTTAAAAAAGACAACAGTATGTGTGCACTCATCCAACAGCATAGAAGCTAAACATGCACCTGGCCAAGTTACTGGTATTGCAAAGCCTCTCTTTCCATGTAGTTTACTCTCCACTAGTGTTTGTTGAGCACCAAAGTGCTCGGGTGCTCTAGTAGAACACCTTGGGATGCTCGGGTGCTCTTCCAAGCACCCGAGCACAATGGAAGTCAATGGGAGAACCCAAGCATTAAACCAGACACCCCCTGCTCTGAAGAGGGGAGGGTGTCTGGTTCATAGTGAAAGGTCAGAAATTGATGGAAACGCTACTGAAATGGTTCGGTGACCATCTAAAATATGTGGGCGAGGGCCTGCTGCCGAGCTGACCATCTAAAAAAAATTGTGGGCAAGGGCCTGCTGCCAATCTGACCATCTAAAAATTTACGGTGGAGGTCAGCGGCTGGTTAAGGGCCTGCTGGTGACCCCCAAAAACATTATGGGAGAGGGCATGCTGGTGACCCTCTAAAACATTATGGGTGAGGGCCCGCTGCTGAGCTGACCATCAAAAAAATGTTGTGGGCGAGGGCCTGCTACCGAGCTGACCATCTAAAAAAAATTGTGGGCGAGGGCCTGCTGCTGAGCTGACCATCAAAAAAATTTACGGGTGGAGGTCAGCGGCTGAGCTGACCCTCTAAAACATTATGGTTAAGGGCCTGCTGGTGACCCCCAAAAACATTATGGGAGAGGGCATGCTGGTGACCCTCTAAAACATTATGGGTGAGGGCCCGCTGCTGAGCTGACCCTCTAAAGCATTAGGAGTGAGGGCAGCCTAATAAGCATGTTGATATGATGGAGGAGGAGGAAGGCGAGAAAAGGTAGATTGAACCATATACTCTTTTTAGTGGTGGAAGTGGCGCATGGGAATACAGTGTATTAAATACACCATAAAAGACACATTTAGAGTGCCTTTATGTTCAGCCGCTTTCCTCTGGTGGAGTAGAGAAGTCAGGGGAAATCCAGGCCTTGTTCATTTTTATAAGAATCAACCAGTCAGCATTTTCAGTTGACAGGCGGATGCAATTATCAGTTATTATGCCCCCTGCAGCACTAAATCCATGCTCTGACAAAACGCTGGCGGCGGAGCAAGCCAGCACCTCTAAGGCGTAGAGCGCCAGTTCATGCCACGTGTCCAGCTTGGATACCCAATAGTTGTAAGACAGACAGGGATAACTGAGGACGCTGACACGGTCTGCTAAGTACTCCTTCACCATCTTCCAAAACTTTTCCCTCCTTGTGACACTAGGTCGCGCATCAGGTTGAGAGTGCTGGTGGAGTGTCATAAAACTGTCCCTAGCCTTGAAGAGTGTTACCCTGCCTCTGTTGGAACTGCTGTGTGTTCCCCCTCTGAGGTTGGCCAAGGAACTACATACTCAGCAGCCAGAGTTTTCAGCTGGAAATTTTTGGCGCAATTTTTCCACAAGGACCTTGTGGTATTGCACCATTTTGCTCATCCTCTCCACCACAGGAATGAGAGATGAGAAGTTCTCTTTGTAGAGAGGGTCGAGAAGGGTGAACAACCAGTAATCAGTGTTGGCCAAAATACGTACAACGCGAGGGTCACAGGAAAGGCAGACTAACATAAAGTCAGCCATGTGTGCCAGAGTCGCAACAGACAAGACTTAGCTGTCCTCATTATGAGAATAGCTCTCAATCTCCTCATCCTCTTTCTCCTTCTCTGGATCTAAAAATCCATAAGGCCTCCTTGGGAAAAAAAAACTCCTTGTGAAGGAAATGAGAACCTGGTGGGACCTTACTTCCTTAAATAAATATGTGGATCGCTCCATGATACCTCGAGGACTTTGTTTGAGAAAAAAACCTACCACAGTTTATTCGGATGCGTTTGTTGCAAATGGCAGGACATTTTATCCGATTGTTCCCTTAAACTCATGGGCTTGATCACCTCACATGAGGAGGAAACGTTAACAACACTCTGTGAGGAAATTAAGGCCACACAGGAAATCATTGTTTCTCTTTCCTCCACATCTTTCCTGTTCTTACCGAGTTGGGTAAGAACAGCACGAGAAGCCAGCAGAGTGTCCAGCGTGTGACGGAGTTTGGTAAAGTATATCTGCCACTACTAATATTACCTGTCCATCCTGCTGGGGAAGCAGGACACTTCTACGGTAGTTGGGTTATATAGAGTGCCGCAATAGCACTGCCGGCAAGAGACTGAAAGATTTTGTCCCTTGATCCGGTTCCATCGGAGCCTGCCGCTGGACCACAGATTGGGATCCACATCCAGTCATTGCCAATATCCCTTGCTAACAGAGGGTATACTTGGACTATGCTCATCCAGTGTACAGATTCAATTGTTTTATTGTTTGTATGATTTTACTGCTTATATGTGTATTTATTGGTCTATTATATTAAATGTTTGACCTATTTGCATAGCGCTGTCTATCTTTTCCCGAATTTGGAGTGCCCCTCATTACTTTGCCATTATTTGTTTCTCTCAGATGGTCTGGGTGGACTGGGAGGTGAGCACCCTGATCCATTCGTTCTGTGGGAGCAGCCGCTATTTCTATCATTAATCAGTGTTTTGCTGTTAAACAATACATTAATTGTAACACCACCTATGTGGTGTACTGTATGTCATGTATCCTTTGTTCCCTTCAATATATTGGTTGCACCACCAATGGTCTCAAGGTTAGACTGTGCAAGCACATTTCTGACATTCTTCATTCACGTGCCAGAAATGTGTCTGCGGTTAGCCTGCATTTTTCAGTGGTGCGCTGTGGTTTAATAGTGCAGGGCCTGGAAAGGGTCACTCCACCACCCAGGGGTGGTGACCATAGAAAGAAGCTTTTGAACCGGCATCATATTGGATTTTTAAAATGGGGTCCACCATACCAAGTGGACTCAATCAAAAACATGATCTGTTATTACATTATTGAATCCTTGATCCATGACTTGACTGTGTTTCCGTTTTTATTTATCATGTCTTTTTTGCACATGTTCGTAATTTCACTTGAAGGAGTGGCTTGTAGTTATTGCACCCACCTGTTTCACAGGGGAGGTGCTATATATCTAACGCTCTCTTTAGTCTGTGTATTGTCATGAGTAAGGATCGTTATTGTCTCTGATCCGAAAAGCGTAGACTGGACTGTAACTGGCTCTTAATCACACTGAAAAATATAGGTAACATTTTTAACCAAGCTGGACCTTTTTCTTCCTATTTTCAAGTAACGCTGTGGTTCTAGGTGTGGCGGGGTTGAGCACACCTATATTCTATTTCTTTCTCCTCTTCTACCCATCCACGCTGAACAGATGGAATAAAACTTCCATGGGTACTACTCCTCCTCATCAACATCCAATTTGCGCTGAAAAGACGAACTGAGGGTGGTCTGGCGATCACCCTGTGCATTTTATTCCCCCATTTCCACCTCTTCCACATGCACAGCGTCATCCTTAATTGTGAGCAGCGAGCGTTTGAGTAGACACAGAAGTGGGATGGTTACGTTGATAATAGCGTTATCGCCGCTCAACATCTGTGTTGATTCCTTAAAGTTGCATAAGACCTCACAGAGGTCAGACATCAATGCCCACTCGTCGCTTGTGAAGAGTGGAAGCCATTTTGAAATGCAATGACTATGTTGCAGCTGGTATTCCACTACTGCCCTTTTCTGCTCACAAAGCCTGGCCAACATGTGGAACATAGAGTTCCAGTGCGTGATCACGTCGCACAACAGTCGGTGAGCTGGCAATTGCAAGCGCTGCTGCAGCGTTGCCAGACCGGCTGAAGCTGTCGATGACTTGCAGAAATGAGCTCACATGCGGCACACCTTAACTAGTAGCTCTGGCAAATTGGGGTAGGTTTTGAGAAACCGCTGAACCACTAGGTTGAACACGTGGGCTAGGCAAAGTATGTGTGTGAGCTTGCCGAGCTCTAAAACCACCACCAAGTTACGGCCATTATAAGATGCAACCATGCCTGGTTATAGGTTAAGTAGCAAGAGCCACAGCTCAGTCTGGTCCCTTATTCCCTGCCTTAGCTCTGCAGCGGTGTACTGTTTGTCACCTAAGAAGATCAGTTTAAGCCTAGCCTGTTGCTGCTTCCCAACTGCAGTGCTACACTGCTTCCAGCTACTTACTAATGGCTGACTGGAGCTGCAAGATGATAATTCGGAGGTGGAAGTGGGGGAGGAGGTGGAGGAGGAGAAGGGGGTGTTGTAGCCACTAACATAGGTGGTGGTGGAAACCCTGATAGAAATAGGGCCCGCAATCCTTGGTGTTGGTAGCACCTGTGCCATCCCAGTGTGCGACTCGCTCCCAGCCTCCACAATGTTCATCCATTGTGCCATCAGGGAAATGTAGCGTCCCTGGCCAAAAGCACTTATCCTTTTGTCAGTTGTTTAGTGGACCTTCCCAATAACTGCGTTGGTCAGGTCACAGGTGATGTTACGGAACACATGCTGGTGTAAGGCTGGGACTGCACACCGTGAAAAATATTGGCGGCTGGGGACAGAGTACCACGGGACAGCCTCCACCATCAGGCTGCGGAAAGGATCAGTGTTCACAAGCCTAAATGGCAACATTTCCAGGGCCAGAAATTTGGAAAGGTGTGCATTTAGTGCTATGGTGTGTGGGTGGGTGGCTGGGTATTTGCGCTTTTGTTTAAAGACCTGGGGTATAGACATCTGTACGCTGCGCTGGGAGTTCGGCCCACCTACTAGGGTGCTTTGATGCCCTAATGTGGCGGATCATGCTGGTGGTGGTGAGGTTGCTAGTGCTCATGCCCCTGAAAATTTTAGTACATCACAGGTTGCAAATGACAATTCTTTTATCATCCTCACTTTCCTCAAAAAAGTGCCAGTCTACGGAACACCTACCCCTTGGCAAGGGAGAATGCCGCAAGGGGGTGCTCCGGGGAACAGTTGCAGGCCTGTTTGGTGTGGCCTGCCTTCTCCCTTTTGCCACCCCACTGCCTTTTCCAGCCTGTTGCGGTGCTGCAGATCCCTCCCCCTCTGTACTGCTGTCCTTGCTTGGGTTGCTACCTTCCCAGGTTATGTCAGTGACTTCATCGTCTAGCACCTCCTCCTCCACTTGCTCACTCTGGTTATCCTCCTGACTTGTTAACCTAACAACAACCTCAGTTATAGACAACTGTGTCTCATCCTCATCATGAACCTCTTGAGACACTAATTGTGGTTGACTTAATGACAACTGTGTCTCATCATCATCATCCACCTCGTGAAACAGTAATTGCTATTTCCCACCGTCATCTTTTTCTTTGGATGCTCAAGAGTTTGGGAATCAGTGCACAAGATCTCATCATGTCTCTCTTCAAGTGGGCTTGGCTGGAGGCCCAAATTAAGGAATGCAATAAAAACAGCTCCTCGGAATATCCGAGTGAGGGATCAATTGTTTGCCAAGACTCTCCATGGTGGGTGGAAGGAGTATCAGGATGAGGATTCTGTTGACCAGACTCTTGGCTACTGAGACTGGACTTTGTGGTAGACAGGGTGGTGCTTAACCTACTGGAAGCATTATCTGCTGCAATCCAACCGACCACCTGGTCGCACTAGTTTGACTTCAAGAGTGGTGTCCTGTACCGCCCTGCAAACTGGGACATGAAGCTAGGTATCGTGTTTCTTGTGCCCTGGCAGCAGGCACAGTTTCACCTCGCCCAGGGCTACGGCCTCTGCGTGCACCATCAGCAGCATGACCACTTCCCCGTCCCTTGCTGCTCGCCTTGCGCATATTAAATGGTATATATGCTTGCCAGTATGTCACATGTACAGTAGCGCAGGTTTTGTAACTGTATGTGCAAATAAAGTACATAGAATGTCACAGATATTTTTAGGATGCACAAATGTTAAACAGGAGGTATAGCACAAGTATTGTCGCTGTCACCAACGCCTAATTAAAGAATTACACTGAATGAATGTCGCTGGTATTTAGTATGCACACATGTTAAACAGGAGGTATAGCGCAAGTAATGTCGCTGTCACCAGCGCCTAATTAAAGAATTACACTGAATGAATGTCGCTGGTATTTAGTATGCACACATGTTAAACAGGAGGTATAGCGCAAGTAATGTCGCTGTCGCCACCACCTAATAAAGAATTACACTGAATGAATGTCACTGATATTTAGGATGCTAACATGTTAAACAGGTATAACGCAAGTAATGTCGCTTTCACCAGCCGCTAATAAAAAATGACACTGAATTAATGTCACCGATATTTAGGATGGGCAAACATTATATAGCATATGTAGCGAAGGTAATGTAACTGTCCACAGCGGACACTGTCTTCGGAAAAAGTACACTGGATGTCACAGATATTTTTAGACTGCACACACATTACACATGAGATGTAGCACAGATAATGTCACTGTCACCAGCTGCGAAAAAAATACTGGAGATGTAGCGCAGGCAATGTCGCAGCCGCCAACAGCAAAAAAATTTGACTGAATGTCACTGATATTTCGAATACGCAAACGTTATACAGGAGATGTAGCGCAGGTAATGTAACTGTCCACAGCGGACACTGTCTACAGAAAAAGTACACTGGATGTCACAGATATTTTTAGGCTGCACGCACGTTAGACAGGAGATGTAGCGCAGATAATGTCGCTGTCTGCAGCGGCCAAACAATTGCAAGATACAGTCCTGATTAAAAGTTTAAGACCACTTGAAAAATGGCAAAAAATAATATTTAGCATGGCTGGGTCTTAACAAGGTTCCAAGTAGAGCATCAACATTCAACAAGAAGAAATGGTAGTGAGACAAAACATTTTTTGAGCATTCAATTTAATGAAAACAACGAATAAACTGAAACAGACTGTTTTTCAGCTGATCAAAAGTTTAGGACCACACCTGCAAAAAAAAGCTAAACCTCCCCAAAACAGAAATCAAACTTCCAAACATGAACTCAGTAATGAGTAGCTCCGCCGTTATTGCTTATCACTTCAGAAATTCATTTCGGCATGCTTGATGCAAGCGTTTCCATGAGGTGAGTGCGAACATTTCTCCAAGTGGTGAAGACGGCCACACGAAGGGCATCTACCTTAATTTGGGTCGAGGAACGTCCAGTGTCTTGACGGACAGCCAATTGGATCCGCCGGCTCAGTGCTGATGACATTTTTTTGGGTCTTCCACTAGACTTTTTTGTTCCATAACCCTCAGGATCATTTAAGAAATTCCAAATGACTGTCTTACTGCGTCCCACCTCAGCAGCGATGGCGCGCTGTGAGAGACCCTGCTTATGCAGTTCAACAACCCGACCACGTTCAAAAAGGGAGAATTTATTTTTGCCTTTGCCATCACAACGTGTGACTACCTGACAGAAAATGACAGTGAATCCACATCTTTGCACAGATTTGGCCTTATAAAGGCATGTGGTCCTAAAATTTGGATCAGCTGAAAAACAGCCTGTTTAATCGTTATTTTCAATTAATTGAATGCTCAAAAAAAAGTTTTGTCTCACTCTCATTTCTACTTGTTGCATGTTGAAGCTCTACTTGGAACCTTGTTAAGATCCAACAATGTAAAATATTATTTTTTGCCATTTTTCAAATGGTCTTAAACTTTTGATCAGGACTGTATTTAGTGCATGTTGCGCTAAAAATACATATTGCTGCCTGATACAACTATAGTCCTTAAAAGGACTTTAGGGTCTCTAACAAGTTTTAACAATTTAGTGCAGGTTGCACTAAAAATATATATTGCTGCCACACACAATAGTCCTTAAAAGGACTTTTGGGTCTCTCACAAGTTTTAGCAATTTAGTGCAGGTTGCACTAAAAATATATATTGCTGCCACACACATCAATAGTCCTTAAAAGGACTTTTGGGTCTATAACAAGTATAAAAGCTAAAATATTCCTATTTCACTCCATACACTATCTCTCCATTCTGCTCTCCTGCTCTCCCTGACTAAGACTGGGCCAAACACGTGTCATCGGGTGCTATATAGCACCCGATGACTCGTTCCGGCTACCCAATCACTGTAATGCCAGCAGCCAACATAGCTACGGCATTATAGTGAATGGCAGTACTTAGCTGCACATTTATTGGCTGTGTAGCAGCCAACAAATGTGCGGGGAGGAGACTCAAGCATCTTGCTCAAGCACAGGTGGTATTTGGCCAAACACCGCGATGTGCCGAGCATCGCGATGCTCGAGTAAAATTAGTGTTCGGCCGAGCATGCTCGCCCAACACTACTCTCCACATTTCAGAGAACTGATGGCTTGTGCCCATCAAAAATGGAGAGTCCCAAGCCGACAATACTTTTCCAAAAAAGATGTGCCAGCCCTGCACATGTACATAGAGCAGAAGTTGGGCAGTCCTTGGGCCTAAAATTATATTATACCGCCACTTACAGTACAGATGTGGTGGTATCTTATTTACACCCAAAATATACGGATACATTTTGTAAACTGGATTCTTTAAAACATAACCTTTACTTGGTCATTTAAAATATGTTTCACACTGGGTGAGAGACAAAAATAACAAAAAACAACCTCCACTATATCACATAAAACCAATGAATACGTGAAAAAATGGGTGGATCTCACCTCATCCGAGCAGGATCCACGATCGCAGAGGGTGGTCCTGGCAGTTGGTGGTGCCTGTGACCGATGTGACCCAGGTGCTGAATTCGTGATGGCAGTATTAAGCCTCCTACTTAACCCTATTCTGGCTTTCCTGCCTACCTAGGGGTAGGGGGCTGTTCTTATCACCTGCCTACCACACATGGAGCACCCGCCCCGACAGGGGTGACCCCACACCGAACCTTACCCTCGGTATGGGTCTAGTGTTCTGTATAACCCTATTACAATGCCCTACATGCCATGTTTCCATCTTTTATTACAGACATCATCAGGGGACTTCACATGTATTCAAGGGTGATCAGAGATCAGGGTGGTTTTAGCCTCCAATCAATCAGAGATCAGGGTGGTTTACGCCTCCAATCAGTAGGATAGTTGGTAACTCTTATCCTCTCTGGAACATGGGAAGTGTCCCATGTCAGTACATGTCTCACCCAAACTAACAATGATCTGGGTGAGCCCTTGAATACATGTGAAGTCCCCTGATGATGTCTGTAATAAAAGATGGAAACATGGCATGTAGGGCATTGTAATAGGGTTATATAGAACACTAGACCCATACCGAGGGTAAGGTTCGGTGTGGGGTCGCCCCTGTCGGGGCGGGTGCTCCATGTGTGGTAGGCAGGTGATAAGAACAGCCCCCTACCCCATGGTAGGCAGGAAAGCCAGAATAGGGTTAAGTAGGAGGCTTAATACTGCCATCACGAATTCAGCACCCGGGTCACACCGGTCACAGGCACCACCAACTGCCAGGACCACCTCCTGCGATCGTGGATCCTGCTCGGATGAGGTGAGATCCACCCTTTTTTTCACGTATTCATTGGTTTTATGTGATATAGTGGAGGTTGTTTTTTGTTATTTTTGTCTCTCACCCAGTGTGAAACATATTTTAAATGACCAAGTAGAGGTTATGTTTTAAAGAATCCAGTTTACAAAATGTATCCGTCCAGTCCTTGGGCCTCTCAGTATTTGGTACAGTTCACGCCATCGCTGATGTATAGAGTTGTAACTATGGTCAAGGATATATATATATATATATATATATATATATATAGTTCACAGCCCACTGCATAAATGTGGTTCTGGCCCAGGCACACCAGCAAGTTGTCCAGATGATGGCAATGCCGCAACTGCGTTGTAATCGTTGGGTTTCTGCACCGATTTCCTCCTTTGTCTCTTCATTCTCCACTCTGTCCTCACTCTCCACTGTCGGCAGTTCACAGTAGTCCTCCAACATATCACCTATGCAAAGCTACCGTAGGTGTTGTTACGTGATTCTGCACCTTGTCAGCCTGTGCACCGGGGAGGAACTGCTTTGCGTCATCAATAACTAAATTGAATACTGTCTGTCTCCTCGTCAACTGAAGATAGGAACCATGGTTACTGATAACGGGAAGAACATTTTGTCTTCACTGCGTCAGGGAGGGCTGCACCTTGCATGGTGCACGTCTTCAACCTTGTTGTCACATGGTTCCTCAAGTCTTCCACTGAACTGCACGAGCTGTTAAAAATGTCCAGGAAACTGTGCACGCTTTTCAGCAACTCTTACTACGCAAAACACACCCTACTTGACCTGCAAACAGAAAACACTTCCCCAACATCGCCTGATATGCGACGGTTCCACTAATTTAAACTTCACAATCCATATATTAGACTGCCTGTAAGAGCAGAGGAAGGTGGTCAACTATTTCTTAATGCTGCAGGCGGACAGTGTAATTTCCACGATAACCAGTGGCAGCTCATGTGTGATACATGCCGTTGGCTCAGGCCCTTTGAGGAGGCCACTTTATTTGTCAGCCGACAGAACTATGGGATGAATGATGTCATTCCACTCCTTCACGTCCTGGAGGGGATGCTGACAAATCTGATTGACGAGAGGACAGAAAACGTGGCACCTACATCTCCCAGCTACCGTACCTGAGGCCTGGGGATGATTAACTGGCAGGAGTAGGATGAGGACATAAATGCCCAGGGATTTTATACACAACAAAGTGGTTTATCTACCCAAGCAACAAGAGAGGAGCAGGAGGAACATGAGGAGCTGGAGGGCGTCAATGAAGATGACACAGATAAACCTTATAGACTGTCACAGTATATAGTGGATATGAAAGGGGGCTGCAACTGGCCCAGTTTGCCATGGGCATCTTTCCTGTCTGGCCAGTAGTGTGCCATCAGAGTGGTTGTTCAGTGCGGCGGGGGGGGGCATAGTTACCCCTAAGAGAACTCGCAAAATGTTTAGAGACTAACCTTCATAAAGATGAAAGAGGCGTGGATCAACCAGGATTTCCAGACACCGGTGCCTGATGCAACAGAATTCTTCATTCTGCCACTAATGATCATATTGTAGTATGCTGGCACACCAGAATATTCAGCAAAATGGGCCATTACTTCTGGTCACATCATACTTCCACCATTTTGATGCTGCCACCCACCTGATGCATCTACTTCCATTCATGCATAGGGGCTTCTGGAACTACTGATATGTATTTGTAACATTTTTAAAAGGATATGCATGCCACTGGGCCTATCATTCTGATGGATCAGAAGAATGGAAAATTAAATAGTGATGTGAACATAGCCTTACTGATACTGTTGCTGCCAGAAACACACACTCTGTCATGGCGTCACTATTTAAGGCGCAAATCACAGCCCGAGCTTGGATACAAGATTTTTTATTTTGAAAAGACGACGTGTTTCTTTTGACTCATTGCCTAATAACGTGAAACATACACCCCTCAATACACCAGCCAACAGACAACCAAAACACAGCACAGAACAAAACACACGACCCAAAACATTTATCTCATTCCACCAACCGAAACCTCACCAAAAATCCTTTTTATTATCCCCGCCACTCCGTTCATTGACCACACCAGCGCTGACTAGCATTCCTACTGAAAGGGACCCTCCAGGAGAGTGTACCAGCGGGCTCACGGTGCCAAGGATACAGGTACTGCAAGCTTACTCTCTCACTACAAAACAACTATGCATGGTACAACTTCCAGATTTTAAAACCCCCCAAAAAATAGCAAGGTCTACTGTCCAATTGATAGCATTCCCTTTGGGTATAATTTCTCAAACAATCGTTCCATTATGAGGGAGAACAGTTAGTATTATAAGGGACTCCCTTTTTGCACCCGAGACCACGTACACTTACCTACCTGTATATTCACACCTGTATACAATCATGAAACCGTTCGATGCGATTATATACATGCCCAACAGGGCTTTTTAGCTGTCTCAGTTTTTACCATTTTAGATATATAACTAACTTTTATCTACACCCTTCAGGCATTTTTATCGCTTTTTTACTTTTTACCCTCGATTTAAATATTTGTCTAACCAATCCTCCAGCTAAAACATTAGAGCTACCAACCAAATACTTATGGATATACATTATGTTCATGCGTGCTTGTATGTATGTGTACATGTATGCACACTATTTTAATCACTGCCTTCCAACTACCACAAACTTTTGATCACTTACACTGCCCAGACTACTGTAATAACTATATATGTTTTTTCAGACTTGATAAAGGGGTCCTGAGTACCCCGAAATGCGTCGTCTTTTCAAAATAAAAAATCTCGTATCCAAGCTCGGGTTGTGATTTGCGCCTTAAGTCCATCGGCTCACCGCACGAATCCAGTGCAGACGAGACCTTTTTTTTATATATCCACATATCTACCCAAGAGGCGGTTTGGCCCCCGCCCAGGGTCGTCTCGGACACCTACTGGCAGCACCAACCCAGACAACCTCCACCATTCGAACCTCCCTCCACTAAGGTTGCACCACAATCAGTGCAAACCAAACCAGGTGAGTAACTTCACTCATCCTGGGGAGGGGGAAGAGACTTCAATTTGCTTTACCCTCACCTATGAGCGCCTTCTCTCCTTTCTTGGCCATCTGATCATGGCGTCACTATTGTCACTGTTACTGCCACTGCTGTGGCTGCCACCCTCCCCATTATTTCATGGGGCCACTACTGTCACTAGTACTGCCACTGCTGCCCCCATCCCCCATCCCTCTGCTATTGACACTAACATTGGCCTATAATACTGACACATAGTAAATCTATGGCTATCAGGAGGGATTAAAAAGCATGTGTTTGAATTGCCGCAACATGTATTAAAAGAACATTTTTTTTTCTCCACTACTTTATTGGCACTGCCTCCATTTATTTATTTTGTTCCACTAAGGAGCCATTGCACTGCAGGGGTACTGTGCACACATTGGTTTTTGTGCTTTACTGAAAGGTGCTGTATGTTTTTCTTTTCATTTAACAGAAAGGATTAGCTATGAATGTTGGTGCACTGCACAGTGATGTAGATGGCGATAAATTATGCCTTTACTACTGACGGCACTGTACGTACAAAACGGATTAACTATGAACGTGGTTGCACTAGAACATAATGCACACATCGATACAATCTCCCTGCACTTTAACTTCCAAGACTTCACACTGAGATTGGGCCACCAAGTTGGGCTGAATATGATTCTATGAGTGGCCTGGTTATGCCTGATCTATCGCAATTCAAAATTAATTAAATCTCTTGTTGAAGTTTGGCAAATTGGCCAAATCAAATTTTTCAAAACTTTGCTTGTCTCTACTCATAAGCATTGTACCACACAGTAATAACTTGACTGCTTTCGTGGGCAGTCATATCCAATGTATGCTATGCTCTCCGAGCTAAATACATGAGTAATATTTCTTCTGTCCTGAGGTGTCATGCACTTTGAGAAATGCAAACTTAATGAGGAGTGGCAGTAATTTGGGGACCTAATTTATTTGCTATAGCAGAAAATGGCTACACAAATGTCTTTTCCCTAACATGGCTATGCATAACATGGTAGCCCATCAACAGGGAAATTGAGCACTTGCATCTGATTTCTGGGGTCTGCCTTTGGAAGTCTCATTACTGGGTGGACCTAGTAAGAAATATTGTTGATGTATCGAATTTACAATGTAATCTCATTAGTTTAGTACATGTTTCACTGTGACATTCTGACAGTTGTGAATACATTGATAGGAATGGAATGTATGAATATACGTATAATACATAAAAAAATAGATATTTTCCAAGGGGGTTATAGCTTATTGTTATACATGCATTAAAAGCAAAATCCCTATAGTGGAGCTACCACAGACTATTTCCTTTTTGAGAATATACCTTATGCATGCAAGGTGAAAGCTTAACAACTTTACCTCAGAGATGCTCACACAAGCAGTCAAGCGTGCTGCTTTATATTGGATCTATGCTGTTGATGGCTTTTTTTGAGACTTGTCCTATTCAAACAGTAAATTTACTATCTAATCACAAGTTGCCATGTCATTTTAAAACAGAGTAATGCAAGGCTGCGGGCAATGCATAAAATAATCTAACAAGACTGACAGCTAGTTAAATGACTCTGTATTTGCCTTTTCATTATTGCGGCAGCCTTTGATCCTTTAGAATTACAGTAGCTGGCTTATCTCTGAGGAACTCTCACAATAGAGGGCCATTGTGTTACAGCTTTTTTGAATTTGAATATCTTATACTGAGGTTTATGGATTCAAATGGTTAAATCTGGAGAATTCAAAATTCAAATGTTGCCTGAATCTGAACAAAGTGGGAAATGAAAAAAAGGACTGTGCATGTGACTATATATACCTACAGTCCAGATAATCTATGTTATAGCAGGCAGTAGCAATAGATGAACACTGCTAGCTTTCCACAAAATTTAGAACAAAAAAATAATATTTTTTCATCTAGTTACCTAATGCAGTAGTGGTTCATAATAAGGGTTTCAGTTGGCAGCCCTAGGCTTGATGTCTCTGTGGGGCTCATTGCCACCTCCAACACCCACATTACAGAATGCACAGACTCAGCAGCACCTTCTGTAGTGCCCATGTCTCACTGCCGTATGCCCAACTTCCATATTGCCCACATGTCCTATAACATCCGTCAGGACGTTCTATGCGGGGCTAAAGGCAAGAGGGTAATCTAGGAACAAGGTTAAGGTCATGATCAAGGACAGGGTCACAAATTGCACAGAAACAAAGGGGGACATTTATCATGAGGGTAAAACTTTGAAGTCAGTTTTGCTGGAGTCTATGTTGGAGTACTTTATGACACATTTATCAAATGTCACATGTTGTTTGAAAAATTAGTATGCACCTTGGTGTGATGTCCACTGTGAATAGGCAGGTCAGGCCAGTGTAATGCTGGGTATCAGTCACTAAAGCAACCGGATGTGGTCTGGGGGAGAGAACAGGCCCACAGCAAAAGTAGAGGTGCTCAATTTCCAAGCTGGAACCTAGCTAAGTGAGTAAAATAGACCTGTAGATCTTACTAAAAGAAAGGGAGACAGGTGTGCCATGACCTTTTCAGATTATGCATACACTGTGTCTTTTTCCTCTGTGAAATTGGCAGTGGAAAAATCTGCATCGTTTTACAGCAGCAGCACCAAAGTGGGAGTTTTTTTTAGCAAATAAAAAAAATCTGCAGATATAAATGACCTGCAGTGCAGTCCACCACATTTATGCCATGGGTTTCCACCACAGGTTTCACCTGTTGCAATACATAGGGTGAAATCCAATGATATTTTGCTGCACAATTTTGCTCTAGATTTGCTGTGGAATCTATATGATTTTTAAATAACTTGATGGTTGCTATATTTTCTATGGTAACTGTGCTAGCTGCGTGCTGTTAAATATCTTAAAAATGTGCTAAGATTTTGATTCAGTTTTTGATGCAGGTGAAAATGTGTTAAATAAACATATCTCACCTGTAAAAACCTGAACTGCATCAATACTGCTTAGCAGTTTTTGAGATCCGTGACTTGTGAACATACAACAAAGGGTGTTTAGAATCTGCACAAATTGATCTTAGCCAGGACATGAAAATGAATTCCTAGCTTTCAGAATGTATCATAATATAGATAGACATAAAGTACAATAGTTCATGATAAAATGTAGTGGCTCCGCGCATTATAATTTTATTATGCCTTATGCTTCTGATAAAGGACCCACTAACTCATTCCATTTGGTGATGTCACATTCCTTCACTAAATAAATTATATAAACTGCAGATAGGGAACAAATATTTGACAGGTTGGGTAAAGATGACATCAGGAACTTCAGGAATTTGATCACTATAGTAACAATAACCCAGTATTTTAATGCTTGATCCTAATAAGTGCCCCTACTGTAATGCAACACATTATCTTTACATAACACTTATGATTATTATAGCATGATGGTGGTTTAGTGGTTGGCACAGTTGATTGAAGCACTGAATTTAAATTCAACCTAAGGCAGCATATTCATGGAGTTTTCATGTTACTGTGTTTGCATCAGTTTGATTTGGCTACTCTGGTTTTCTCCATAATCACAAATGATAGGTCACTTGTAGAGATTTGGCTATTAGACTTGATTCAGTTTGAATATATTTGGTATTGAAAGTAGCCTGATTGCCTTTAAATGTAGATCACACTCTGTGGTCTCCAAGAATGTATCCAACCCCTTTCAAGTTTTTAACACCAAAACAGCATCAGTAATGTCAAAATTACAGCAACATATATGTCTATGCCCTGTTTAATAACATACTTTATTGTCGGAGTTGCGTTTTTATTAAAACCTGGTAAAAAATAAAATAAAAATTGGTGACAGATGACATCTTAACGTTCTTCACTGTTGCCATTTTGAGTGATTTAAGTGGGATGAATTGCAAACATTTCGGATTTGCCGAAATTAAATTTTTGGTGGAATTCTTAATTATTCAGTCTCTGTAGAATTTATATGCTCATCTGTAGCCATTTGCTTCCTATGAAATTGGCACATGTGTATTTGTGTGTATGAGAAAGCCTATTGTGCGCCTATTGGGGATAAAGGCCTTATTTGAATGATGACAATTTCTATAGTGAGCTTCGGTAGGTTACACTAGGTCAGGGCTGGCCAACCTGTGGCTCTCCAGCTGTTGTAAAACTACAACTCCCACCATGCTTTGCTGTAGGCTAATACCTGTAGGCAGCCTGGGCATGCTGGGAGTTGTAGTTTTGCAACAGCTGGAGAGCCTCAGGTTGGCCAGCCCTGCACTAGGTGATACAAACACATTTCTGTGCCATAATTTAACCTGGTCTTCAATTTTGAGTGCTCCTCTACTTGGGCCAAGGACTGAGAATAATCTACAAATTGTATGAAGGCAACGTTGAATAAACAATGGCTTCCAGTTGTCACCTGATCTACAATACTACTGTGGGTCTCTGGTAGGCTACCCAATACCACAGACTTTCCTGCCCAGGAATTTCTTGCAAGGTCACAAAGCAACAAAAAGGCAAACAAGATGTGGGAAATGTTGTTCATCTACCACCCCTTCTTGCATCAGCGTTAGCATTTTCTCCAATAATATTATTGGGAGGCTGACATCGTTGATGTCATTATTGTCCCTACTTACAAGCCTGGTGTGTTTTTTACAGGGCCCAAGTAGGTGACACACATCCCTGATAAGCTGCCACTGCCTGAGCTCAAAATAACATATGCTCTCTATTGTGGTGGTGTGGTGCATATTTTATTCATGGATCACTTTACACTGTCTATTCAGACTGGCCAGCATATGAAAGGTATAAGACTGACTAAAAGGGGAGAGGCTGCTCAACAGTGACTGAATTTGCCCCGAGTTTCATAAAATCTATTCATGAGGCATTTCTAGTCCCAATATATTGTGCAGACCCCTCCCTATTGTGATCATATCATATGCTGTACTATTCCAGACTTATAGATGACCTGTTTTATTATTATTCTGAGTTTGCCATTGAATATCTTGCTTTGGAAATACTTAAAACAGAAAATAACCAAATAGAGCTACTAGTCCCTTTTTTATCTTCTTAAAAATAAAAAATAAATAAAAAAGATCTCAGGCGGCTGCAGCACTCCTGGTTACCTCCCGAGTTCCTCCTCTGCTGTGCTGACTGCTGCTCTGTAGCGTGGCCGAGCTCTCCTCCTCTACCTCCTGGCTGTCACTCAGTCCGGCCGGGTACCGCGCGGTACAGGAACAGAGGATTCAGTTTCCTGTTCCCGGCCGGACTGACAGGAAGTGTATACTGAGTGAGTGCGCACTTCCTTTTAGTCCGGCCTCGGCCGGGAACAGGAAACTGAATCTCCTGACCTTACCACGCGGTTCCCGGCCGGACTGAGTGACAGCCAGGAGGTAGAGGAGAATAGCTCGGTAGAGGAGGTAGAGAAGGGCACAGGGAGGGGGAGGGGGGACTAAGAAGGACATGGGGTAGTGGAATAAGAAGGGAGGGGGGAGTAAGACGCACACGGGGAAGGGAATATGAAGGACACAGGGAGGGGGAGGGGGAGTAAGAAGGACAGGGGAAGGGGGAGTAAGAAGGACATGGGGTGGGGGAATAAGAAGGACACAGGGAGTTTGAGGGGGGAGTAAGAAGGACAAAGGGAGGGGGGAGGAGATGAGGAGAACACAGGGAAGGGGGTGAGGAGAACACAGAGAGGGGGCCGGTGCAGAGCTCTAAGGGACGAAAGAGAGAGCTCTATAGGAAAGGGGGCAGGACAGGGAGCTCTTTCACACTACGCCGCCGCGCACACACACATAATGCATCAGTAAAGTGACACTTTTATCCCTCCTCAAGGGGGCCCCTCTCTCAGCAGCCAGCCAACCACGTGATTTCGGCTGCCGGCAAAAAAGAAAACCTCCTCGGAGTCGGCAGTCATCATAAAGCGGAATTATGCTTCAGGAAGCCAGAAAAGAAAGAAGAGAAAGGAAGAGGAGGATAAGAAAAAACAAGATACTGGTAAGTGATAAATTACATACACTAGATAAAATAGCTCTACTTGTCTTGTATAAATAGTGTAATTTTGCAGCAGGTAAGGGCTCTTTCACATCTGCGTTCTTTTCTTCCGGCATAGAGTTCCGTCGTCGGGGCTCTATGCCGGAAGAATACTGATCAGGATTATCCTAATGCATTCTGAATGGACAGTCCGTCCTTCAGGATGCATCAGGATGTCTTCCGTTCCGGAACGGAACGTTTTTTGGCCGCAGCAAATAGCGCAGCATGCTGCGCTTTTTGCTCCGGCCAAAAATCCGGAACACTTGCCGCAAGGCCGGATCCGAAATGAATGCCCATTGAAAGGCATTGATCCGGATCCGGCCTTAAGCTAAACGTTGTTTCGGCGCATTGCCGGATGCGACGTTTAGCTTTTTCTCAATGGTTACCATGGCTGCCGGGACGCTAAAGTCCCGGCAGCCATGGTAAAGTGTAGTGGGGAGCGGGGAGCTGCATACTTACCATCCGTGCGGCTCCCGGGGCGCTCCAGAGTGACGTCAGGGCGCCCCAAGCGCATGGATGACGTGATCGCATGGATCACATGATCCATGCGCATGGGGCGCTCTGACATCACTCTAGAGCGCCCGGGGAGCCGCACGGACTGTAAGTATACTGCTCCCCCGCTCTCCGCTCCTACTATGGCAACCAGGACTTTAATAGCGTCCTGGGTGCCATAGTAACACTGAAAGCATTTTGAAGACGGATCCGTCTTCAAATGCTTTCAGTACACTTGCGTTTTTCCGGATCCGGCGTGTAATTCCGGCAAGTGGAGTACACGCCGGATCCAGACAACGCAAGTGTGAAAGAGGCCTTAGCTAGCAAAAATATGTTTGTTAGCTACCTGCCTGACGGCAAATGCTGCTTGTAACGAACAGTTAGTGCAAGCAACTACAGTATCAGGACAACCCACATGTTTTACTGGTATTGTTTATTAACTATTTTATTGTGCACTTTTTTAATGTATATTGGATTGTATGGTACAGTGGTGTTTTTTGCAAATGTTCATTTGTTGAAAAAGTTAAAATTTCATGCACATTAAATGCAACAGCAGTATTTGCACTGTAAACCTCCTTTTTTATTTATATAAAGTGTGGGTGAACTTAAACTGTATGGCTATACTGTGGATCCTGTAGGCTTTGCGTGCGTAAGGTGGGGAGGGTGTGGAGGGGGGGGCCTCCATGTCTATTTTGCTTGGGGCCCCCAAATTCCTTCAAACGGCCCTGAGTGAGGGCCTACAGCTGAGCAGATGTATGAAACATTGGAGAGCAGACCATATGAAACATTGTACTGAGGAAATATTTACTGTATGGAACAGGAGGAGGAGGAGTAAACAAGATTCAAACATATACCCTTTTTTGGAGGTGAAAAGGGTGCATCTGAATCTTGCGGATTGAGTATATTGTAAAGCATACATTTAAATTGCGTGTTTGTTCCTCATTAGCTCAGCATTCCTCTGGTGGAGTGGAGAAGTCAGGGGCAATCCAGGCCTTGTTCATTTTTATCTGAGTCAACCTATCAGCATTGCCAGTGGACAAGCAGATACGCTTATCTGTTATGATGCCACCAGCAGCACTAAATACACGCTCAGACAAAACGCTGGCGCCAGGGCAGGCCAACACCTCAAAGGCGTAGAGCGCAAGTTTGTGCCACGTGTCCAGCTTGGACATCCAGTAGTTGTAAACCACTGAGGGATCATTTAGGACGCTGACACGGTCTGCTATGCATTCTTTCACCATTTTCCAAAACTTTTCCCTCCTTGTACCACTAGGCTGTGCTTCAGGGTGAGGTTGCTGGAGGGGTGTCATGAAAGTGTGCCATGCCTTGGAGAGTGTTGCCCTGTCTTTGTTGGAACTGCTGTGTGTTCCCATTGTCTCCTTTCCCCGGTTGCCTAAGGAAGTACGGACTCTGCCTTCAGTGTTGTCAGATGGAAAATTACGGAGCAATCTCTCAAGTACCTTCTGGTATTGCACCATTTTACTCGTGCTCTCCACCACAAGAATGAGAGATGAGAAGTTCTCCTTCTCCATGGGTTCTAGCCTCAGTAGCAGAGGCAACAGTCTCCATCTCCTCCTCCTCCTCTTCACGTCCAATTCGTGCTGAGAAGACGAACTGTGCGTGGTCTGGGTATCATCCTGTGAGATGTCCTCCCACAGTTCCTCGTCTGCCACATTTAGAGCGTCGTCCTTAATTGTGAGCAGCGATCGTTTGAGTAGACACAGCAGTGCGATGGTTATGCTGATAATAGCGTTATCACCACTAACCTAAGTTTTTTAAAACCTCACACAGGTCTGACATCAATGCCCACTCCCTGCTTGTGAATAGTGGCAGTTGACTTGAAAGGCGACGACCATGTTACAGCTGGTATTCCACAACTGCCCTCTGCTGCTCACAAAGCCTGGACAACATATAGAACATAGAGTACCAGCGTGTGCTGACGTCGCACAACAGTCGGTGAGCTGGAAGCCTCAAGAGCTGCTGCAGCATTGACAGGCCGGCTAAAGCTATGGACGACTTGCGAAAATGGGCACACACGCGGCGCGCCTTTACTAGTAGCTCTGGCAAATTGGGGTATGTTTTGATAAACCACTGAACCACTAAGTTTAAGACGTGGGCTAGGCATTGTATGTGTGTCAGGTTGACGAGCTCCAAAGCCGCCACCAAGTTATGGCCATTGTCAGACACAACCATGCCTGGTTGTAGGTTGAGTGGAGAGAGCCACAGCTCGGTCTGGTCCCTTATACCCTGCCAAAGCTCTGCAGCGGTGTGCTGTTTGTCCCCTAAGCAGATCAGCTTCAGCACGGCCTGTTGACGCTTACCCACAGCAGTGCTACACTGCTTCCAGCTAGAGACTGATGGCTGCTGGAGGTGGAAGTGGAAGTGGAGGAGGATGAGGCAGAAGAGGAGGCAAAGTGGGGGTTGGAGCCAGTAACATAGCTGCTTGCGGAGAACCTGATGGATGTAGGGCCCGCAATCCTGGTCGTGGGTAGCACCTGTGCCATACCAGGGTACGACTCACTCTCGGCCTCCACCACATTCACCCAGTGTGCGGTCAGCGAAATGTAGCGTCCCTGGCCACCAGCACTTGTCCATGTGTCCGTGGTTAAGTGTACCTTCCCAGTAACTGCGTTGGTCACGTTGATGTTACGGGACACATGCTGGTGTAAGGCAGGCACGGCACACCTTGAAAAATAGTTGCGGCTTGGGATTGCGTACCGAGGGACCGCAGAAGGCCTCAGTGTTTACAAGCCTATATGGCAACATTTCAAGGGCCGGTAATTTTGAAAGTTGGCAATTTAGTGCAATGGCCTGTGTTATTTGCGCTTGCGTTCAAATGACTGTGGTATGGACATTTCAACACTGCACTGGAACAGGGAAATGGATGTTGTTGCTGCTGGTTCATTCGAAGGTCCAGGTGCAGGGCGTCTTGGACAGAGGATTGGACAGCACGTAACACAGGGGAAGAGGAGGCAGTGATGTGACCCGCAGACCCAGATTGTGGACCCAGGCGTTCGGCCCACTTAGTAGGGTGCTTGGATGCCATGTGGAGGATCATGCTGGTGGTGGTGAGGTTGTTAGTGTTCATGCCTTGGCTCATTTTGGTACCGCACAGGTAGCAAACTAGCATGCTTTTGTCCTCTGCACTTTCCTCAAAAAAGCGCCATATTGCGGAACACCTACCCCTTGCTAAGGTTGATTCACACATGGGGATGATTGGTGTAACGGTTGTGGGCCTGTTTGGTGTGGGCCGACTTCTCCCTTTTGCAACCCCACTACCTCTTCCAGCCTGTTGCGGTGCTGCAGATCCCTCCCCCTCTGTACTGCTGTCCTCTCTTGGCTTTCCACCTTCCCATGTTGGGTCAATGACCTCATCGTCCAACAATTCCTCTTCCACTTCCTCACTCTGATCATCCTCCTGTCCTGACCTAACCACAACCTCAGTGATTGACAACTGTGTCTCATCGTCATCCACCTTGTGAACTAATGATTGACGTTCACCACTGTCATCTTCTTGAGACTGTGAAGGCTCAAGAGGTTGGGAATCAGGGCACAATATCTCAGGTCCCTCTTCAAGCATGCTGGCCGTGAGGGCCAAATCTAATAGTGGAGCTGAAAAGAGCTCCTGGGAATATCCGAGTGTGGGATCACTTGTTTGGCAGGCCTCTCCATGGTGGGAGGAAGGATGATCTAAGCGAGGAGTTGGTTGACCAGACTCTTGACTACAGAGACTGGACTTGGTGAAAGAGAGGGTGGTGCTTAGCCGACTGGAAGCATTATCGTCAGCAAGCCAACCGACAAACTGTTCGCACTGGTCTGACTTGGACAGTGTTGTCGTGTGCAGCCTAGCTAAGTTGGACATGAAGCTGGGTATGGTTTTATTACTTTTTTTTTTTTTTGGTGCACTGGCAGCAGACACAGTTTCATTGCGCCCAGTGCCACGACCTCTGCCTGAACCATCAGTGTAACGCCCACTTCCCTGTCCCTTAGTGCTGGCCTTCTTCATACAGTATTTATGGATTTTTTACTGGTTGTGATGCATTTTTTTTTAACTGTCCACAAAAGACAGTTTTCAGATACAGGGCAGATTATTGTAATCTGCAGTACAGACACTGTTTTATGATGTTTATATTTATGACTATATTATTTCCAATATATGGGCCTTAAGCGCACAGATGGTACAGAAATGCAGTGCACTGTGATTAACGTTTTAAACTGCAGACAAGAAAACTGGGTGATGATTTAGTGAAATGTGTATATATACTAATTTTCAATTTCTCCAAATATATGGGCCTGAAGCACTCAGACTGTATAGAAATGCAATGCGCTGCGATAAACGGTTTCTGCCACAGACAAAAAAACTGTGTGCTGATTCAGTGAAATTTGTATATATATTGATTTTTACTTTTTCCCAATATATGGGATTGAAGCACTCAGATGGTATAGAAATGCAATGTGCCGCGATAAACGGTTTCTGCCGCAGACAAAAAACTGGGTGCTGTTTTCACTGATATTCTTCCTATCTATGCCCCTGATACACAGAAGATATTGCACAGATGTCTAAAGTCACTGCAGACACCTTCTATTAAGATAGCCAATGAAGTGATTTTTTTTGTAAATTAAAAACAAACAAAAAAACTGCAAATCTGCACTTTAAATTGCTGCCAACACACAGTAGTCCTTAAAAGGACTTTTAGGTCTTTGAAACGTCTTGAGAAAGAAAGTAATTTGCGATCCCAATCTCCCTACACTGTCTGTCCCTTCCTAACAGCAGCTCTCCCTGACTCGCAATGAGCCGAACCCACGTGACCGGGTGCTATATAGCACCCGATGACGTGTTCCGGCCAGCCAATCACGTAATGCCAGTAGAAAACATGGCTAATGGCATTACAGTGATGGCAATACTTACCAGCATGTTTAGTGACTGCTTAGAAGGCGCCAAACATGCGGGGAGGAGATTCGATAATGGCGCTCGAACACATGAATCTACCGAACTGGTACTCGGCCAAGCATGCTCGCTCATCACTACTCAGGAGTCCTCTCCATAGATTTTACTGTTGTTTTTTTGGAACGCAGCATTGCAAGTGAGTATGAAGATAAAAATTACATTGTCGGACTTGGCATCACACTATACACCACTTAATCTAGTTTGCAGGGTATTTTGGAGCTGTTGCTCCAGATGTCATTGGTGAATTGTTTCACAGTAAGCATAGTCTGAATTGTTCCTCTAATTTTGGTGTATACATGTAGTATGTAGGAAGAACAATTCAGACAATACATTCACAGTTAAATGCAGATCGGCCAAATATTGAGAGAGGCAAAATGGATTACAGTTTGTCTACACAGTTTTTATGAACACAATAAAGATTTTTCATGTTTAAAGTTATTTATTCTAAAACAAGATGTGAAAAATCAATTGGTTCTTCTCAACAACAGAGACACTTGGATTTTTTTTTACTTTACACTCTTGTGTCTCATGGATTAAATTATATAAATCAGGAAATTAAAGGATCATAATCAGTGACTGATGCATTTATTTAATTATTTATGTGTCAATTCTTTTGTTACATGTATTTTTATTTTTTTATGGACATTTTTCTGTAAATGTATTTTCATGTATTTGTTTATACACCTATTCACACTCACACTTTATCACGTTGGTTTATGTTACATAGTGTGTTTGTTGTGAGTAATCTTTCCCACTCTGCCATGTTACTTTTTATCTTGTTATAAATGATTGATTATGTAAATTGTTAGTCATCTATTTAAACTCATTGGGGGTCATTTATTAAGACCAGCGTTTTGGATGCTGGTCTTATTAAAGCCCCTGCTCTGGAGGTGGATCGCCGACATTATGTAGAGGCGCAGTCCTCTATATAACTTCTGTGCATACAGCGCCTCTTCTAAATGTAAGCCAGTTTTCTAGCTGGATTATATTTAGACCATTTTCTACACCTAAATTAGGCATAGAAAATGATGAATGAGATCGACCTGCCCATCTCTTGCCCTGTCCAAATCACTCCCACTTTTTTATACTTGGTGTGAGCGGGGAAAAGTCACAGATCTGCCTGAAATATGCCTAATATAGGCGTATTTCAGGTTAATAAATAACCTTCTTTGAATTTTTATTTGATATGTGTATGAGGAAGAAGGTAGTCCACCTTCAAAATGTGTTACACATTTTAGCTCCCCTTGTTTCATTATTATATAACCTTTGTTATTTTAATAAATACTTGTTAGTCCTAAATAGCAGCACCCTATAAGTCTGTTTTTAGTCAGTTTTATTACTTGGATTCATCTGGTCTTCATTCCTAGAAGTTAACAGTAGGATGATGTTGCAGCCATGTCTGACCTTCAGATCTCTGGGAAGATAAGCTCAGTTTTTTGTTGTTTTTTTGGCTACTGTATATGCGAGTGAATCACTGTCCTCTGGTCAGTGGATTTTTATCACTGGGCCTACTTATGATTGTGATCACAGCTTTGCACATTGTTTTGCCGTTTGCAACTTCCTTTTGTTCCAGCATATGCAAGTTGAAATTGCACTGGGTTGGAATGTTGCAGAATAAGCGATGCAAAAGCAAACTTCTGTCTCTGTAAGTCCTGAAGGGCATTCTTAAGCCTCATTCACATGTCAGTGTTTTGGTCAATGATTTCCATTATGAGCCAAAACCAGGATTGGAGACTCCACAGACATAAGGTATAAGGGAAAGATCTGCAACTGTTCTGTGTTTAGAGCCACACCTGGCTTTGAGTCAAAATTACTGATGCCAAGTCATGGTTGGTGGTGGTTAAAGACAAGAGTTGAACGGCACTCCTCATTTGGTGTGGACGGTGCTCAGTGGTAAATGTGAAGCCAATGATAATAGGAAGACCACAGCACTCGAAAAAGAATATTGCATAAATATCTTATTTATTTTCTTATATTTTTTTTGTATATATATATATATATATATATATATATATATATGTATATATATATCCATCCGAAAAGTTAGTTCATAGTTGTTTACTGGCCACTTTTTCGTTCTTATTCAAGACCTTGTTCACGGCCTGAATTCTGTGTGTAGCGGAGGTATCCGATACCTCTGCTACACACAGAACTCAGGCCATGAACAAGGTTGTGAATAAGACCGAAATGTTGGCCAGTATACAACTAAGAATTAACTTTTCGGATGGATATATATATATATATATATATATATATACACAAAAAAAATATAAGAAAATAAAGAAGATATTTATGCAACATTCGTTTTCGAGTGCCGTGGTCTCCCTATTATCATTGGTTGGTAGGTGGACATCTAGTGGCAAATATGCTTCTTGATACAGAATAGCAAACGATCCACTGTGTAGCTTCTCTTTTCCAGGTTTTTCAATTGAAACACAGGATGGCAAAGCTTCAGTTTACACATACAGTATAATAGTAGGAAGGGGCATTGAAAGCAATGCTGTACCCTGCTTCTAGTAGCAGTAGTTGAAGATGATGGTGATGTTACCAACAACGACACTGTACTGCTTTTGGAAATGGTCTGACTACTAGAATGATAATGAGGAGAAGAAGAATACATTGGTGGTCAGTTCGAGGCCACATCTTTTATTTTGCCTGCAGATCTTGCACACTGTGATGGTTTTGTTGACTGGGAAGGCAAAGAAAAAAAAATCACACACAGAAAATACCCACACAAAGCTATCACCGGCAACACTGGTTCTCTCATTGTTAGAGATAGCAGGGAGAGAGGGGTTGTACACAGCATGTAGGAGAGTGGAGAGGAGGCAAAGAATCCAAGTCTTCGTGGAGTGAAGATCACACGGACTATACTAAATCACTGTGAATATAGGGAGAAAGTCACACAAAAGATCAAATAAGTGCTCAAACTCTGCAAAAAGGGGAAAATCATATACTCCTCAGCATCAATGTCTTATGGGCAGTAGAATGGGAGTTTAGGAATAAAGCTGTGTGACTGTATTACAGCTAGAGAAGACTTTAGCATCCTAGATTCTCAGAGCTTACATCTAGCATATATTAATGGAAGTGATATGCCCACATAAGAAAAGTCTGTAACTAGGAACAGGTTACAAATTGCCTTATCAGAGGGTCTGAAGATGAATAAAGTAAAGAAGATTGTAGACTAAAATCTAGTACAACTATTTTAACTCCTTGTATTCACAAGCATATGCAAAACAGTTTTTTGTTCCTATGCAAATGTGTATGTAGCTTTTAAATTGTGTTTTCTACGGCCAATAACTATGAGACATACAAACATTGACAATATCTGTTCTTCTTCGATAAGGCAATAAATAATCCATAAAGTATGAAGATTTGGCACATGAGTCAAAATTGTGTTGCACTACACAGTGACATAACATTTGTAGAAAATTTGTTGTGGCTGTTAGACTGATGTAGAATAACATTTTCACTAACAGAAAGTGTTATCTAGGAATTATGAATTTGGTCCAGTTGGTAGAGTGATTTGTCTAGTAGTTCCGACCATAAATGATTGCAATAACAACACATACAAATGTTTTCGCTAAAAGAATGTGTTAGCCATAACAATGAGATGTACAAACATTAACAATATCTGTTCTTCTTCAGTAAGGCAATAAATAATCTATAAAGTATGAACATTTGGCACACTTCCTGTATAGAACCTATATGTTGATCAGAGAAAAAAAAATGAACTTCAAAGAAAACAATAAAAAGATTCACGCATTTGTATAAAAACCAGTATCACATTTGTGATTGCATATCATATGGCATTCTGTACAGGTACTATTTGAGTTCTGCTCATGTTTATCTTGGTGTCATATTCCACCACTCACCAAAATTGAAACACACAAAGAGACTTAGACTTTGTCAAATTAAATAATAAGATATTTTATTTAAATAATTTTAACATTTGATTTGGAATATAAAGGCCACAGTGTTTTTACGTATCATATTCTTAGACAATCAAAATATTTAAATCATAAGAATTAATTAAATCCAAGACCTTGTCTAAGACCCAAACTAGTCCGCTCAATGAGCGATTATTACCCCGTATAAACACCATGACGATAAAAGAAAGGGGGGGGTCGGATGGGGGATTCTTCGCTGTCAACTGCTGAATGCCCCGTGAGTAACTGAAATCTTCTTCTCTTACAGGTGACTCGTGCCGACCGTTACCAGCAGACCAATCACAATCAACCAGTATCCACGAGGTCAAGTTAAGTAATTAAACTTAACCCATTCACATCCATATATCTTTGCACATACCAAAATGGGGTGGGTGTTCCCTGACACCATGTCCCCCCTTTTGTATTCGCAAAAGGTTATCTCATGGTGTCATATTCCACCACTCACCAAAATTGAAACACACAAAGAGACTTAGACTTTGTCAAATTAAATAATAAGATATTTTATTTAAATAATTTTCTTAGACAATCAAAATATTTAAATCATAAGAATTAATTAAATCCAAGACCCTGTCTGAGACCCAAACTAGTTCACTCAAGGAGTGACTATTACCCTATCGCCATCAGCAACAGCCAGATGGCTAAACCCCCAAAGCCAAATCTATAAAATTTGGTAAACCGACATTAAAAATGTCAAAACCTATTTCCGACAAAGAATTCTTTTCAGAATTATAGAGCCCATGGAGAAAGCCCTCCAATTCAGAATGCCTACAAGTAAAACCATTAAAACAGATCATGACTTGAAGGGGGCGGAGCCAGCGTCTGAGCCGAGAGGACATGCTTTGCTGAGCTCCGTGCATTACCTTGCCAAGGGACTTGAGTACGTCCGAAACCAACTGCTGAAATGGTCAAGATTGGAGGGCAGAAGACCACTGACACAGGTGCGATGCCCGAATCCCACAACCAAGGCGTGGGGATGACAAAATACCTCAAAAAACAGACCAGCGCAGCTGTGGCAAAAGAATCCAAGATGGCGCAGGCGGACGAACGCACTCCCGCCGAGACTGAGGAAGGCCCCTCCGATGATGATAGCGATGGAGGTGAGTCGGTAAACTCACGTCAATTACTAGTCTCTAGACGCTTCATTAAACAAGCCCTAGCTGAAGCATTATCCCCCCTTAAGCAAGAAATCTCCAGCCTCACGCAGGAAATCCAGCATGTAGGTCATAGGGTGGAATCGCTAGAGGCCACACAAGCGGCAACCTTGGAGCATAGCACAGCCGTGGGGCGATCTCTCTCCTCATGCCAACGCCACATTAACTCCCTCTATGCTGCAATGGAAGATCAAGAGAATCGCAGTCGGCGAAATAATCTCAGATTCAGGGGCATACCGGAAATGGTGCCAGCAGAGGAACTTGCGAATACTGTCAAGAATATTGCTTCGTCTCTTCTGGACAGAGAAGAACCTCTAAATATGATCATAGAAAGAGCGCATAGGGCCCTGCGACAAAAACCAAAGGACTCTGATCCACCCAGGGACATTATATGCCGCTTTTTGAACTTCCTTGACAAAGAACAGATACTTGCAGCGGCCAGAGCAACTAATACCATCTCTCTAGGTGACGCGTCGATCTCTATATACCAAGATCTGGCGCCTGTAACCCTGCAAAAAAGAAGGATCCTTAAACCCCTTACGGAGTATCTTCGCAGCAATCGAATTCCATACAGATGGACCTTTCCTTTTGGCATCACTTTCTCACACGCGGGAAAGTTCATCAGAATATCGTCACACGAAGATCTACAAGCAGCCTTTGTCACCATGGACATTGATCCGTTGGACATTGCCAATTGGGATACAGTATCCGACGTCTCTTCTCTCCCAGATGTTCCGAGAATCACCCCATGGGAAAAGTCTCCGGCTACCAAACTCCAACGGTTCCGACGCAGGAGTGGACTGCTGACCCCAAGGAGAATTACCTAATCTTCGGGTGCTACAGATAACCTTTGATAACCTTTAATAACATTCTTTATGTTTCTTGCCTATTATCTTGCCTCTCCCCACTACTTTCAAATTTTTCCCTACCTCCTTGACTGTCCAAAACTCATAATATGCTATAATATTTACGTACTACTATACGCTATCTGATGTAATTGCCTTTTAGCTTGATATGTCCCATATAATGGCAAGACCTCATACTTGGGTGTACCCACACTACCCCCTTCTCACTACTTTGATGGACTTTTCCATCATCTTTCTGTTCTATCAGAGTTTGGTTAATTGTTATGTTTATAGATATGCTCCTTTTTTTATCCTATGTTTTTCTTTCCTCAGTCATGTCACTTTTTCAAGATCCTTTGTAAGCCACTTTGGGTCTGTGGAGCTGATGCTTGCTTTTCCTGGGGCCACTATGTACAATATCTTGCTCTCTCGCTCCGCAGGGTGCCGGTGTAATTGTTCCACCCTAATCCTGACCAAAACAATATGGCGGATCTAAAAATCGTTACCTATAATGTGAAGGGTCTGAGATCACCTTCAAAACGCTCTCAGATCTTCTCCCTTCTGGGAAAGGAGAAATCCTCCATAATCTTTCTTCAAGAAACCCATTACAAACATAACAAATATCCAGATCTGTCCTTCTCCAGATTCCCAAACTGGTACCATTGCAGAGCTGATGGAGCTGCCTCGAGGGGAGTGAGCATCGGTTTTAAAAAGAATGTCCCTTTTATTTATGCTTCCCTTATCCGGGATCCTGAAGGGAGATATATGATTCTGAAGGGCCATATCTCTCAGAAAATGTATACACTTGTAAACCTTTATGCCCCTAACTCAGACCAAATATCTTGGTTGTTATCTACTCTTTCTTTAATAGAAAACCACCTTAGCAGGGGATCTTAACGTTGCGCTGCACCCCCTTACTGATACTTCTTCCAAAAGGTCTTCCTTCTCTGCCAGAGCCCTGAGAAAGCTAAACATTAAATTACACAGTCTAGGTTTAATCGACATTTGGAGATGTCTTAACCCAAATTGCTCTGACTATTCTTTTTATTCCATTCCAGCGCAGTCCTACAGCAGGATCGATTACATTTTTATCTCCAAGGACCAGGTTCAATTTTGCACCGATACAAGGATCGGAAGTATATCCGTCTCTGATCACGCTCCTGTATTCTGTACCCTGCGTTCTTCATCTGACACGGGTAGGTCCCCCATTTGGGGGCTCAATGAGTCCATTCTGAGCAGTGAGGCGAATAAGACACACTTTAAATCACTCCTAGAGGAGTACTTTTCTATTAACAACACACCTGACATATCTCCCCACGTTCTCTGGGACGCCCACAAGGTCTTCATTAGAGGCCATTTTATTAGCAAATGCTCCTTCATTAAGAAACAATCCGAGAAACGTTTGTCTACCCTTTTAGATCAGATCCATGCCCTTGAAACCTTACATAAAAAATCCCTAGCTCAGCAACATTTGGATGAACTTAATGTATTGAGAGCAGACCTCAAAAATTTACTAAATGAGAGATCAGCAAAATACTATTTGTCTTCGCAACACAAATTTTTTGCTCATGGCAATAAGGCGTCCAAATTTTTGATGAGTCGTATCAAGCGCAGGCAACAGACTAGACATGTAACCTCCATTAAAATCCCGAATCCCTTTATAACCTTGACCCCCCTAGACAGGTCCATTCTTTGTTGGATAGAGTAACGGAAACGAACCTCTTCTTAAGTTCCTTAAACCTTCCATCATTATCTCCCTCCCAAAAAAGCTCTCTGTCAAACCCTTTCACTCTTGCTGAATTGACTGCAGCTTTAAAGTCTTCTCCTAAAGGGAAAAGCCCAGGACCTGACGGATTTACTACTTCCTATTACTTGACATTCCAAGACTCATTACTTCCCCATTTCCTCCCGATTTGTAATTTGGCCCTGCAGAATGTCCCATTATCTTCTGATATGACTAGTGCTATAATATCAATAATCCCAAAAGACGGTAAAGATCCCTCTTCCTGTGCGAACTACCGCCCCATATCCCTCCTGAATATTGACTTGAAACTGCTTGCAAAGATGATGGCTACCAGATTGCAATCTCTCCTCCCCACTTTAATACACTCGGACCAGGTGGGATTTGTGCGGGGAAGAGAGGGGAAGGACAACACCACCAAGATCTTGGACGTGTTGTACTTTGCCTCTCACAAAAAGAAACCACTTGTTCTTTTAGGAACAGACGGCGAAAAGGCATTCGACCGTATAGATTGGTCCTTCATCAAACATACCTTGCAGAAATTCCAAATCCCTGACTCATTTATACACGCTATCTTTGCAATGTATACCAACTCTTCTGCAGCAGTTTCTGTCAATAACCTCATTTCCTCCCGACTCTCCATTAAAAACGGTACCCGCCAGGGATGCCCCCTCTCCCCTCTTATTTTTGTCCTTGTAATGGAGACTTTGATGCAAGCACTCAGACAGGAGAAAGAAATTATTGGCCTAAAAATGGGATCATTAGAATTTAAGTTAGCCGCTTTCGCGGACGACCTTCTAATAATTACCACCAACCCCTTGATCTCGATGCCGTTAATAACCTCTCTCCTAGCTAAATTTGGCTTCATATCTAAATTTAAAGTCAATCCCCACAAATCCCAAATCTTGCACAGTGGTCTATCATTTAAAACGCTTACTACCCTTAGCGCTAACTCCCCTTTTGATTGATACTCGCCCCATCTAAATTACTTAGGTATTAAGATTACTTCCCATCTCACAGATCTGTTTCGCCTCAATTATAAACCCCTCTTGTCTGCCATCGCTGCTCAGCTGGACTCATTGGATCATCATTACCTATCCTGGTTTGGAAGAAAGAACATAGTCATGTCTTTAGTGATACCCAGGCTTACCTACCTGATGCAAGTCCTCCCATTACCGATACCTGGCTCATACTTCCGCTCCTTGAATAACTATATCAGGAAATTTATCTGGCAGGGAAGGAAACCTAGGATTTATTTTGCTACTCTATCCAAACCTAAACATTTGGGAGGAATAGGCCTCCCTGACCCTGAAAAATACATGAAAGCAATACACCTGTGCAGACTAATAGATTGGCTTAGGCCTCTTCAGCAGAAACAATGGCTAGCTCTGGAGAATGTGTACTTTCCATCCACTCTTAGAGCCTTGTTGTTGGCAGACAGATCACTCCCTGCTCGAACCCCAATTCCTAACCCGATAATTTCCACTACTATTAAGGTGTGGAGGTGGTTCTCCGCCAACCATCGGGCACTTACCCTGCCTTCTCCTTTACTACAAGTAAAAGACATGATGTCGCTAGCTCCTAGAGAATTAAAAGAGTCCTCCCCTATTGAGTTCAGATCCTCCAGCAAGCCTTTATTAGAGTTGCTGGATAAAGATGGCTGTATTCTGCCAGACCCGCTTCTACTTGAAGCACTGAACCTTACCCCCTCTAACAACTTACTCATTAACTACATAAAGAAAGACCTCCTATCATGGGCTAAAGTACTCAATACTCAAAAGACCCCAGATTGGTTTGAAAACCTAATTTGTACCTCCAAATATCCTCCTAAGCTCATATCGATTATGTACAAACGGATAATTCTCCCGGCCGCGGATGTCAAACCTGCTTTCATTGGTTTATGGAAAGGTGATTTAAAGAAAAGCTTCACACATAAAGAAGCTCTCAAACTGTGCACTATCCCTCACAAGCTTTCACGCTGTGTTCGAGTCCAAGAAAATGGATACAAAGTCCTGTCGCGATGGTATAGAACACCAGATAAAATCTCTAAATTCTTCCCCAATGTTTCTGACTGTTGTTGGAGGTGTGGAGATGATAAGGGCACATTCCTTCACATTTGGTGGGATTGCTCCAAGATCTCTGAATGGTGGAAAGTCATCTTCCAAATCAGCAACAATATCTGTAAATCCGACTTCCCATGTACGCCTGAGATTGCTTTACTCTCATTTGGCATCCGAGGCAGGGACAAACACACGTTGGCCTTATTTTCATCCCTATTATCAGCTGCTCGCCTACTCATTCCAACTCTATGGCGCTCCACTGAGACCCCAAAAATTGATCATTGGCTCAATAAAGTTGATCAGATCTACCGGCTGGAGGAACTTTCCCACTGGGAGTTAAATTCTAGGTCCTCCTTCCTCTCGATCTGGACCCGCTGGAAAGATTATAGACACTTCATTTGATCCACATTGAAATTATGCTATTTTTGTGGCTTATCTGTCTCTCGCTTAACATGACTGACTTCCCTCTCCCTTTTCCCTTCCTTTTCTTTTTCTCCTACCCCTACCTTCTCCCCTTCCCCTCTTCCCCCTTCCCTTTCCCCCTCCCCCTTCCTTTCCCTCAGAAGTCCCTTGTTAACTTTAATATTTTATATGTAATTTGCACTGTACGACTATCATCTTCATGCCTTGTCATACTTTGTGCCATTGTAAAGTGATCTTTTGGCATGTTTGTATGCTATTCCTTCATAAAACAATAAAAAATTGTTTAAAAAAAAAAAAACAGATCATGACTTTTTCAAGGTGTTTGTTAATTCTCTTTTTTATTTTTTTCTAGGAAACGCATATGAGTAGAATGCCATTCCCATTTTGAAATTATGTCCGAAAATGCCAACATAGTAGACGGCAGAATCATTTGAAGAGCTCTCATCTTACAGGTATAGTCTTCCATTAAAATATGAGTCTTAATAATGCCCAAATCACTACCGTCTAAATATAAAATTAATAAATTTGGAGCAGGCCATATTTTCTTAATTTGATAACACACATAAACCACATCTCGCAGTCTAATGTTAGGAATACCTTTCCAGAATATGTTTATGTCTTTACCAAAACCGAGGTTATCAGATTTAAACCTCAACCTTGAATGGTTACAGGCTTCGAAAACCAAATCTGACCCCACAATCCAAATGTTCTTGGTATCTGAAACAAAGAATTCATTTTTTAAAAGTAATTCTGGCCTTATACAAAGTTTGAATCTGTCAGAATTCCATCTGCCCAATTTCTTTACTATGTTAGCTTGGAGACCAATATTACTCGCATAGGTCGCCGCACCTATGCGGAAAGAATTAGATGATAACTTTACATCACTTAATTTGAAATGAGACTTACATTTTTCCAACATGTAATTAAATTGATATCTGGTTAAAGGGGAGTGCTCAACATGCATGAATAATGTCCCAATTGAATTAGAACGAAAAGTTAACCACTTTTTTAAGGCCAAAACTGGGCAAATATGCGTATTTTGAATTTTATTTAGTGACACCCACGTACCTAGACCTTTTTGGTCCGTTTTGGATTTCTTTATAAAAATACAGACCTTATTGTCAAAAATGTTTACATCAGATAAGTACAAAGGTGGTTCTGCATTTCTTTTTTCAGCTGCAAATTCAGAAATTCAAAGTGCACCGAAAAAGCCCACTATAAATGCAGTGCTAAAAAGCGAAGACTCATAAGGAGATGAACACAAATCAGGTAAATAGTTTACAAATTTAGTAAGATAAACAGGACATAAAGGTATAGTTCTTTCTTTAACTGGTGCCAACTTGTCATCTCCCTTAATAAATTGTTTAACACAAAAAATATTTGAGATCAGAGTTACATTAAAACATTTTTGAAAGTAAGACACGCCTGTCAAGATTTTTTGGACATATCTTCCTGTCTTACCTGATTTAATGAGGTCTAACACAAAATGGATACAAGAGGAGGGAATAGAATCCCAAGTATCATAATTATTGACTCTGCAAAAAGTCGCCCCAAAATTTCCAAGCTGACAAATACGCTGCCCAAGTGTTACTTGCAAGCGCATTTTTTAATAAGTCAAGAATTAAAATGGAATTATCTCCCATAACTGCGGTGGACATTGGATCCCATCCGGTATTAGCTTCCTGAATATCTGGAATTCCTGCCGAGATAAAGAGTCGGCAATTACATTTTGTTTACCTTCCACATATTTAGCCTTTAGCCAAATATTGTTTTCCAAGCATAATAAGACTATAAATCTTAACGTAGTGGTTACTTCAACAGATTTTGCAGACAGACAATTAATAGAAAAAACAACACCCTTATTATCAGACAATAGGAGTATATGTTTATTTCTAAAGGAATTGTTTCCAGATATTCAAAGAAACTAAGACCGGGAACAATTCCAGAAAATTAATATTTTTCATAAACGATTTATCCTTCCATGACCTAGGCCAAGATTCTGCAGACCAGTGTTTATAGAAAATTGCTCCGTATCCGACTGAAGCAGCAGCATCAGTGAATAACCTCATTGAATCTAAATTGACAAATATCTTCCTTTAAAGCTGCCGTAATCCTGATATGATCATGCGCTTTTTTCTTTCCTGCAATGGATGCATAAAGACGCTTAGAGAACACCCTACCTAAAGCAATGACTCTAGAGATGAAATTCAGAGATCCCAAAACTGACTGTAATATCTTCACAGTGGACTTTTTACATTGTAACAAAAATTAATTTTTTTTTATGAGAAGTTCATTTTTTCTTCAGGAATCTTAAACAACATATTAACCAAATCAATTTCAATGCCCAGGAATTTTATGAAGGTAGTTGGATAAATCGTTTTTTCCTCTGCTAAAGGAACATTGAAATATGAAGATATAAATCTAAATGTCTTTAATAAATTGGCACAATCATCAGACTGGGCATTTTTAATGAATAAAAAAATCATCCAAATAATGTATGGTATAACCCCCTTTATAATGAGTCTCAAGCATCCATTGCAGGAAAGTAGAAAAAACCTTGAAATATTGGCAAGATAATGAAAAGCCCATGGGTAATGCCATGTCATAAAAATATTGACCATCCAAATAAAAGCCTAAAGAATTATAACCAGATGGATTAATTGGGAGTAACCTAAATGCTGATTTGATGTCCACTTTGGCTAATAACGCTTTTGGTCCTGCTTTCCTTAAAAAATGCAAAGCCTGGTCAAAAGATGCGTAATGCACTGAGGCAGAGTCCTTATCAATGGAATCATTAAGGGAAGAATTAAATGGATAAGATAAATTATGAATTAAGCGAAAGCTACCTGGCTCCTTTTTGGGAACAAAACCAAGAGGGGAAATTCTAAAATTCTTGAAAGGGGGGGGGGGGGGATGAGAGAAAGGGCCTGCAATTCTATGTTCCGCAATTTCATTGTAGATTTTTTCCAAAACCTTATTTTTATTAATAATAACAGAAAACACATTTTTTAACTAAAACACAACCATGCCCTTTAAATTCCGGCACATAGAAGCCAGAAGAAAAACTTTCAATTAGTAGAAGGGCCTTCTCCCTGTCTGGAAAGAATTTTATACATTGAATTAACCTTTCCAGATTCAGAGGAGTCACTTGTTTTATTTCCTTCTTTATTATTAGCATTCTTCTTGAAGCATTTAAATGAGGGATGAGCACCTGCACAGAATGAGCATTCATGCCTATATTTGCAATTACTTTGCCATTTACAGGAGGATTCGTTATGGGCAAAACAGAATCCTTTCCTTGGAGATTGAATACGAAAATTATGAGAGCGTTGGGGCAGCATTAAATTAAGCCATAATCCAACGTCTTTGAATCCCCAACGAAGGTCAGGGTAAACCGCTAGTTTTTGTCTGAACGACTCGTCATAGTTAAACCAAACTGATCCTCCAAAACTTCTAAAAGCCTCCAAAACTGATTCTAAATGATGGAAAAGACCGCTACAAAGAGACAAATATACAAACAGCATGAATCCAGGCAAAAATTCTCTTCTGTGTGCTCACTTTCTTTTTATCATCTTCTTCTTTTCTATCTTTGACAGATGGTAAATCTATGAATTCACAATTCCATATTTTTTCT
This sequence comes from Bufo gargarizans, assembly GCF_014858855.1. Lineage (NCBI taxonomy): Eukaryota > Metazoa > Chordata > Amphibia > Anura > Bufonidae > Bufo > Bufo gargarizans. The sequence goes on along the minus strand of NC_058085.1, from coordinate 230,572,782 downwards.
TTTGCACTTGCGGATAAATGGAAACCTAATGGGGACATTTCACAAGGTAAAGTTTATTTGAAAGAAATATCCTTAATTCCACTATTTCCATCAATACAAGGGAAAAAACATTTGTCATTATTTTTTCCAACCATCCTATGTTGATCTGAATTAAAATGACCCTCAGGATCAATAATTTTAACAGGGGAGGACCAAGGTGTATCTAACCCCTGCACATTATCTCTCTGCTGTAAAAATGATAAAAATTCCTTGAATAACTGAATATTATTATTAGACATCAGTGTAGACTGATCCCCAGAATTAACTACAGGGGTATTTGTAGATAAATTGTTACCTTGAGAAGATTTTTCTAGTTGAAGGAGTTGAATCATCCAATTGTAAATCATGCTGTGAAATAATCGCACAGGGGGCATGCACAGATGCAGTTAAACTGACAGATGATGAATGAGGTTGTTGCTTGCAATTGCCATACCCTCTGCTCGCGCCAGATGGCGCAGCATTTTTTCTCTGCCTGGATCCTTTTGAATGCCGGACTGGAGAGAATTGATGTTTCTCCTTGCGAATCCTCTTCCTCCATGGAGAGGAATGTGGCTGCGATAATTCAGGAGGATCGACATCGATGACCTCTGCATTTCTCACTGGCTCTGCGCTCTCTATGTGAAAAACAGCACAGCCAGCATTAGCAGAGTGAAGAGAAGGATTCCTGGTGCTTGAATCAAGCAACAAGCAGGATCGTAGCCATTCTTCACCACCTTGGGACGCGGCTCTCTCCACAAGCTGTCTCATGAGGTCCTCCATCGCAGAGCTGGTCCTGATTCTTCGCTGTCAACTGCTGAATGCCCCGTGAGTAACTGAAATCTTCTTCTCTTACAGGTGACTCGTGCCGACCGTTACCAGCAGACCAATCACAATCAACCAGTATCCACGAGGTCAAGTACAGCCCGGCACTCATTACAGGTAAGTAATTAAACTTAACCCATTCACATCCATATACCTTTGCACATACCAAAATGGGGTGGGTGTTCCCTGACACCATGTCCCCCCTTTTGTATTTGCAAAAGGTTATCTCAGAATTCCATATGTTGTTTCCTGCTTCAAGTTCCCCTTGCCAATAGTTTTGCGGACAAAAATAGTACTCAGGTGTATCTAGTTGAATACATTTTGATAAAGCAAGATAAATCCAAGTCATTCTGAAATTCCTCTAGAGTCAGATTTATGAAGTGTATTTGATATGCCTTGTGTATCCAATGAACTTGACAGGAAGAAATCTGAAAGTTTAAAGGATAACTGTCACATTTAGACCTTAATTTCAATTTTCATATATGCAGTTACTAATAACATGATATTCCAGAATCAGTTACTATTAGACTGACTCACCCCATATGTAATAAGATTCAGCCCTTAGCAACCAGTCTGCATAAAACTGCAATTTCACTATTCAGTTAAGATGGCCGCCACTGCCCTCACCCTGAGGCTAATCCCGCCTGCCCTCACTAGCCAGTAACAATAGCCCCCCAAAAGTGTCAGTAACCAGAGCCCTCCCCCTAAAGGGTTAATCTCCTGCAGCACAAAGGGGTCCTCTTACCACATGTTGCTTTCATTTATACACTGAGCAGATGGCAGATCTCCCTTCCCTGGTCTGCGCTGCTCCTACTCTGCATTCTCCAGCTCTGCTGAGTGAGGGAGCGTCTGCCAAGCGCAGGGACAGGGAGAAGTGCACACAGCCCAGGCACTGTTATCAGCTGCTGGGGAGGACCTGGCTTTAAACATTTACTTACAGTCACTGACTGTCAGTAATGTGACCCTGCACGCATCCTGCTTCTGCGTCCTCCGTCCTTCAACAGATAGACGGACCATGCCTAGCAACCCTATTTTAAGCACAGGTAAAAGTAGGCAGTACAGGGAACAAAACTGTGGAATTAAGGGGTAATTGAATACACAGTGAAAAGTTGAAATAGGGCCACCAAGGTGATATTAATCACCACAAACCAATACTAAAAAAATAATAATACGACAGTTATCATTTAAATAGTTAGTACCTAATTTAATGTAAATGATGCGAGTCAGTCTATACTGTACTGTCAATGCTGCAGTCAGTCCAGAGTCTGGTATAAACACTGTGGTTAGTCAGTTCACAGTCTAGTATAAATGTTGTGATCAGTCAACTCCACAGTCTTATATAAACGCTATGTCTGGTCAGTCCACAGTCTGGTGTAAACAATGCAGTCACTCAGTCCACAGTGTACACTGTGGTTAGCCAGTCCACAGCCAGTCTAGTGTAAATGCTGCAATCAGTACATTGCACTGTACTTACCGTAATGCTGTTTTAAAAAGTAGATATCTGGCACTAATGTCCACAACCGGAGGTAATGGCAGTCAGGGACTTTTAACCATTCAGATGTCATTACCCCATATCAGTAGCTGCCCCTGTTTGGTCACCATTTTACAATATATGGCAGCTAGTTTTCAGGCTCTTGTTACTAATGGCAATAATCCATCAGCCATGTTTGATCCATCAACCATGTTCAGCCCATCTGGTTTTAACCCTAATACATTTTTAAAGCAAAACATTATTAAGTTCATATTATGGAGGTATCCACACGGTTCAAAATTTTGTTGTACTGCACAGTTTGTATAAAATTTGTTGTGGCTGTTAGAGTGACGTAGAATAAAATTTTTCACTAACAGAAATTGTTAGCTACGAATTAAGAATTTGGTCCAGTTGGTCGAGTGATTTGTCTAGTAATACCATCTTAGTTCCGACCATAAATGATTTCAATAACAACACAGACTAATTTTTTCGCTAAAAGAGCATATTAGCTAAGATTAATTTGGGTCGAGTTGGTGGAGTGGTGTGTGGTTCATTCTGATAACTGACGAGTCTACTCTGTGCTAAGTAGTGATGTGACCCAAGGTGGTCCGTGTCCAATATCTTAAAAGGACAAGTGGCATTCAACAATTATCTGCGAAGCCCTTACATGTCCAGCTAAGCAATCGCGCTACACTGAAGGGATCACTATGCGTCTACCCTTCACCAAAGTAACCCGCTCAATGCCGTTCGTCATAGTGATCAGGGACTGAAATATGGACGCAGAATAATTTTTTCACTAACAGATCATATTAGTAATGATGAATTTGGGTCCACTAAACACTTCTACAGGATGAAATATTAAACTAATTGTATCATTAAAATAATGGACTAATTCAGAATGTCGGTGCAATAGAACGTGATGTACATGACACTATATTACACCTGCAGCCGCAGTAATTAAAGATCCATAGAATTAAGAAACTCGTTGTTGGATCATTAACTGTGGCCTAATACTAACGCAACAGCAAACAGAAGCCATTCACTATAAAAAATGTGAAATACTTAATCGTGGCCTAATACTGATGCTATGTAACGCAACTGCTTACAGAAACCATTCACTGTGATAAACTTCATTCCACCGCACAGTTGAGCAGGGCAAAATATTTAACTGTGACTTAATACCGATGCTATGTAATATAACTACTACCAGCATGCTTTTGCTATGATGTTTGGTTCCACTGCACAGTTGAACAGGAGAAATATTTAACCGTGGCCCAATACTGACATTATGTACAGTGACTAGAGATGAGTAAAGTTATCAAAAATTCGATTTGGCTGGTTTGACCAAGGTCACATAGAAATTTGTTTTGTTATGAATTATTTCATCATGAATTGCATTCAACTGTATTTAGCTTTTTCTTCAATCAAGATGGCTGAGACGGCCTCTCCACGAGCAAATGGATGAGGCGAGTATGTTTTTTTTTTACTGCCATTTCAGAAAATTGATTTGTTAGCATGAAGCACAAAGAAATTTGGCTTTGTGACTAATCTAATTTTTCCTGAAATTTGGACCGTAGTCCACTTTGTTAACTTTGATTTGTCCAACACATTTAACGCAACAGCTAACAAAAGGCATTTGTTAAGATACATTTGGCTGCCCTTCACAGTTGAACAGGGTAAGGTATTACACCCTCCTGGAATATGGACGCAACATAACTGTTTTGAAAACATAACAGATTAACTCTGAATGTGGGTGCAGTAGAACGTGCTTCACACAGCGATATATTACACCTGCCTTATATACAGAGGCACACTCGGGGAGATTTATCAAAACTGGTGTAAGGGAAAACTGGCTTAGTTGCCGATTACATCAAATTCCATCTTTCTTTTTCCAATGGAGCTCTGCAAAATGAAAATTGGAATCTGATTGGTTGCTATAGGCAAGTAAGCTGTTTTTCCTTTGCACCAGTTTTGATAAATGTCATCCACTAACTAGTAAAATAACGGATTCACTTTTAATGTGGGTACAGTAGAAAGTCATGCAAATGGCAATAAACTCAACCTGCATTTTCCCTACTGTCTCCCTACAGTCTCCCTGCACTGTCCCGGCACTCTCCAATATATTTTTTTAAACCAGTTTTCAGCAACACTGTACCTAGTGCATGAGCACTTGCCACGTCTCTCCCTTTGCTCAGCTCACAGTGAAATGACAGAGACTGCAAAGGATAAGGCTTTTGTAGGGTTGTGGCATCACAGGGGATGGTCATATTGTGTTCCTGGGCTTCATACTTTCACTTTGTAACACGTGTAGCCACCAATTTTTTACCACAAAGCACCAGGAAATTTGAATTCATGGCAAATTGCATTTACTCATCTTCTGCCCACATATCCTGCATACCGACATGCTAACATCGCCCAGCGACTTGCTAAAAAATTCCCACACTGCCGAGGATGCCATTTTCCCTCCACCATTGCGTGATGCCTGCCTGTCAATGCTTTTATGAACCCATGCACTGCTAGTGGGTTCCTCATAGGTAGTCTTCTGAGTAGCAGATTGTGTACCCCTCCAGCATTTGTCTGCAGATCATCCGCTGCTTCCATGTTGTCTCTCAGGAACGCTTCCAACCTGCTGTCTCAAGGGCATGGTTTCCACCCTCACCATGACAATGCCCCCTCTTTACCCGGCATCCACATGTGACTGAATAAATCTAAATAGGTTTGTTCCTCTCTAATGTCACCCTTACCTGTCTCTTGCACATGTCCATGACCTCTTGCAACATTTGCTTGCACCTGACTGTTATCATAGGTAGTTGCATGCCTAGAGAAGTCAACAGCGGACCTCTCCTCCAAGTCTGTGCTGTTCTGTAACTGTTGACTGTCCTCAAAAATCTTGCTTAAAAGCTGAGCAGCACTGGCGGCATACATTACTTACTTAGCAGAAGGCGCAGCAAAAGCAAGAGGCTGGTTCAAGAAAGGTGAGGGCATAGAGGCAATTCCTGGGCCATGCTAACTAAGCTTGGCATCAGAGGAAACCACTGATTCCTGGCTGTGTGTATCTGTTGTCACCTGAGATGATGTTGAAAAGCAAGTCAACCATTCCAGTACATCTGGATTGTTGTTCAAAACACAACCGCTGTATGACAGAGGCACCTCTGGCCTGTTGCTGCGGCTGCTGCTACCATTAACCCTTCTTCTACTGCTACTTGACCCAGCTACAGCAACATTTTTGCCACTGCCCATTCCTTTGCAGGGCCCAGGCAACTGTTGGCAATAGTGTGCAGTAACTGTAACAGTAATGTAATAGATTAATTGCAAAAGTGTCAGCAGTTTAATAAGATGCAAACAGTGATATATTAGACCGCCCTTTAATACTGAGGCACAGTAATTTTATATATAAAATGAGACATTAACTGTGGAATGTGTCAGCAGTTCAACAGAATGTAGAGGGCAATATATTAGACCAGAATTTAATACTAAGGCACAGTAATTCTATATATAAACTAAAAGATTAATGGAGATTTTGTCAGCAGCTCAACAGGATGCAGATGGCGATATATTAGACCAACCCTTTAATACTGAGGCACTGTAATTCTATATATCAACTAAAAGATTAACTGGGCTTGTCTCAGCAGTTGAACAAGAACAGCAGTTACACATAGTGATATATTAGACCACCACGTTTTAGAGACAATCTGATTTGTTACCACAAAGAGTGGGGAAATTTGGCTTTGTGGCAATTCAAAACTTCCCTAAACTTGGGATCAAATTCCACTTCAGATGCTTTGTTTCGCTCAACACTACTGGTGTTAATACTGCTTTCAGTCAGTCCCCAATATATGGTAATTACTGCAGTAGTTCAGTCCACAGCCTGATGTATGCACTGTTGTCAGTTAGTCCACAGTCCGATGTGAATTCTGCAGTCAGCCCAAAGTGTAGTGTAAATGCTACAGTCAGTCCACAGGGAGGGAAGAGACAAAATCAGCAGAATGGAACATTGTAAGACACAGCCTGCTACAGAATCTGGGGGGTGCAAAGGGGGGATACTCCTGAGGTAGGGGGGAGACAATGGTGGGCAGGGGCTCTTGTGGGGTGAATCTGTTGAAAATACTAACACAGGCAGGATGCAGTTTAAGGAGAAAACTGACCTCCTTACCAGAGTCACTCATCAAAAGTAAGGGAGACATAGGAGTCTTTCATGTAGCCAGTTATCCTCTCAGCATCCATAGGAGGCAGCATTACTGAGTAACCGATAAATGACCAAGAAAAATGATCTCTCTAGAGAATCTCTCTCTTCTATTGAGGCCTCTTAGCAGTGCTAACAGTGTGCGGACTACATTTAAAGCAACCGCTCACTGCTATCTAAGGGCAGATATGTGCAGTTTTGTCAGTTGCATCATTTTGATGATCTGGTGGAGAACCCATCTTAATGTGGAGGCCCTGAGGTGCACATTCCAGGTGCTCTTCCTTGAATCCAGCCTTGTGTGGAGCTTGTGTTGTGCTGAGGGGTGATTTCATTCTGTATTGACCAAGATGTTTAGATACTGTAGTGTTAAGGCAGCAAACATAGACTTTGCTCCAAATAAATCAATCCTAGCTATGCCTCCTGCCAAAGGGTCAAGCTTTGGCAAACATATTGTACAGTACAATGGCATAGGCTTCTGCCAGAAAGTTTGACTGGAACTCTTCTCTGGTTTCAGAAAGACTTTTGGAGATTTTTCAATACTCAAATTGTATATTTTCACCAATTGTATTTGATTAGCAAAAAGCCTGTTTGCAAAGGAGTATTTTAAAATGGATTTAAATGGTTATAAAGAGGATGTCCTAAGTGGACAACTGTTTCTCAGAAAGAAACAACCCCAGTAATTAGATGATCACTGTGGATTCAGTTTCTCAAAGCCCCAGTGATGTTGCTGGCAGTCATACATTTCCCTGCCACCATGCCAGTAATTGGAAAATGATGGCATTTCTGTTTGAATGATGCCATTTCTGTTTGCCTTGCTTTTATTTCCATTGTATAAAACTCATTTGTATGCCTATTTTTTGTATTCTAATTAATATGGTGCTGTTAAGTGCATTGCTAATTTCTGAAAATGCAAAATGATTTCTCTAAGGTAATATTTTCTAGGTTACTAGGATAAGTAGGCCATAAACATAACAGGACATCCAAGACTTGGCTCAAGAACCTCACAGAGCATATCACTTTCCTCTTCTGTAAGTAAATTGTCCTATTTTTATGGACCACACTAGAGCTATGACAGGCATGCAGCCAACTCAACTGAAAGGAGTTATTTCATTACTGATTATCTAATATGCACTGCCTCATTTCACAAAGTTACAGTCTGCTCATGTTGTTCGTAATATTGGAGAAATCAGGTAAATGATTAGATTTTAAGTTATTTTTATTATTATGGTGATTATTATTATTTTCTAGTAAATAGATGGGAGTAAAATTACAGAAGATGTAGTTTTGATGATCATGACAAGAGACATGCAGCCATCTACACAAGAGGAGCAATAGGTTGTCTATGCTGAAGTTTAGTAATTGCACATTTTAGTCTCTAAAACATTTTACAAAAGAGTGAATACGTGTGTTGGTTTTCTAACAATTTTATCGTCCCCACATCCTAATAGGGTACCCACACTTAAGTGGAGCAACTACTGATAAGCAGCAACTCTCACTATTTATTGCTTGGAAACCCATTAATTTTTTTTTTTTTGAAACATGAAAGTTTTTTATTGAAAATTTTTCAAATAATTAAGGAATAATGACAATAGTACAAATCAAGCGATGAATACAAATGGAGTCATGTGGGAGTTTGTGGGGGGAGAGGAGTGGAGGAGGGGAGGGATGGAGAGGAAGGTAAAGGGAAGGGTGGGGAAGAATGAAAGAGGCAAGAATGCGGGCTTGGAAAGAGAGGGGGTAGGAGAGGGAGGGGCATAGGATAATAAAATGATACATAATGAACAAACCAGATTTACTGATGGTGTCTATTGTAAAAGGTACGTTTTCTCATAGACAATCAGTAATTTATGATAAAATTAGAGACAAGCTTAGGTTAAGTACATTAACGTAAAATAGCAAAAAATAACGTAAGGTGGTACATTAGTAAGGATGTTCATAGGTATAAATTATATCTCATTATGGACATTAATAACAGAAAATAAATGGGTATCGATATATTAATCTGAACCCGCTACAGTTTAATTAAATGGCTAGTGAGTCTACTGTAATGGAATTAGAGTGGAGACTACTTTTCAGCCACACACCCCATTGACTGTAAAATTTCCCTTTTTTAAAGAGAGCAGAAGCGGCTACACCATCATACCAACAGTTGTCTTCGACTAGTTTAACAATATCAAGGTTATTGGGAATCTGGTTAGATTTCCAGTGGGTGGTGATAATATAGCGCGTTGCAATACATATATGACCAAAAATGGTTCTGAAGTCCAAAGGAATTTTCTCAATGCCAATAAAAAGAAGTGCCAATTGTGGTGAGAGTACAATTTGAAGATGACAGACTTTTGTGAAGATACTAAATGATCTCATCCAGAGGGATTTGACCGGGGGGCAATCCCACCAGCAATGCAGGAAGGATCCTTGTAGGGTTCCACATTTCCAACATTCCGAGGATGTATCTGGAAAAATTCTATTTAATTTCATCGGGTGATAATACCATCTATATAGAATTTTCCTAGATGTCTCTAAGTGAGAAATACATCTAGATATGTTAAAAATTGCATCAAGTGCAGATGACCATTGTCAATGGAGAGGTCATGAGACCATTTAGACTTAATCGTTTGTAGGGGGTCTTCTAAGGGAATACTGAGGACTTTGTATGACTTGGAAATTCCTTTACTATTAATATTATGATTCAAAAGCCATTTTGTGAAATGGATCGAGGATGGGTTTTTGTTACTTGGTCTAGGAGATTGTGTAAATATGGTGTTGGTAATAGCATGTCTGATTTGGAGATATTTATAGAAATCCCTCGCAGGGAGATCATAACGTTGTGATAGTTCTGAAAAGGGTTTAAGAGTGTTGTTGGTTAGGAGATCATTAATATAATGTAACCCATTCGTTTTCCACAATGAGATATCCAAATCTGGAATATAAGATTCCAAAACTGAGATGTTATAATCTTGAAGGGGTAACGTAAAAAGGTGTCGTTTGTTGGTGACAATATCCCAAGTATTGAAGATATCTTTGACGGTGGCCAAGGTGCTTTTGGGAGTGAATTTGAAAAGAGACATGGCTGTGAGAATGTCCTTTAAAGAGTGTTTTCCAAGGGAAAGTTTTTCGATGCGAGACCATTCTTTGTGTTGGTCGTTATGCCATAAGTGTTTAAGTTGATCTAGAATTGTAGCTCTGTAATATTGTATGATAGAGGGGCAATTCAAACCGCCTTCTTTTCTGTGAAGATATAGTATATCCGCTTTTATCCTGTGGAATTTGCCTCCCCATATAAAATTTAAAAGGGACTTCTGAAGGTCCTTAAGGTATTTGATGGGAATTGGGATAGGTAGGTTCCTGAAATAATATAAAATTTTTGGCAGAATGCTCATTTTGATAACAGCAATTTTGCCTAACCAGGAGATGCCTTGTGTTTTGATGTTGGCTAGTTTAGATTTGATGTCTTGAAATAGAGGGATGTAGTTAAGGGTAAATGATTCACTCGGAATAGCTGTTAGGTTAATTCCTAGGTAAGGGATTGATTTTTTAACCCAGTTAAATTGGAAAGCAAGTTTTAGGGATTTCACAATTTTTCCTGGGATTCCCAAGTTTAGGATTTGAGATTTTGTAGTGTTAATCTTGTAATAGGAAGCCTTCGTAAAGGAGGAGAGAATGTTACAAGTGTGTGTAAGGGATATGGCTGGGTTGGATAGTAGCAAAAGAACGTCGTCCGCAAATAGCCCTATACGATGGTCTTTTCCCTGGGTTGAAATACCAGTAATGTGGGGGGATGATCTAATATGGGTAGCAAGTGGTTCCATTATTAGGGCGAAGATTAAAGGGGATAGGGGGCAGCCCTGTCTAGTGCCGTTTGAAATGGGAAAAAGATTGGATTTAAACCCAGAAGAGTATACAAATGCTTGAGGGGAGGAATAAAGGTTTAAAATACCAGATAATAAGGGGCCGTTAAATCCGAATTTCTTCAGGACAGAACTAAGAAATGTCCAGTGAACCCTGTCGAACGCCTTCTCCGCATCCAAGGAAAGGAGCATGGAAGGCGTTCGACGGGTATGGGCTATTTCAATTAGGTCTAGAAAACGCCTTGTCCCGTCCGATGTTTGTCAGTGTTTGACAAAGCCTACTTGGTCGGGGTCTATCAGACTCGGTAAAATGTCTGCTATACGATTCGCTAGGATTTTGGAAAATAATTTTAGGTCAGAGTTTAAAAGGGAGATAGGTCTAAAATTAGCTGGTGTGTTGGGGGCTTTTCCAGGTTTGGATAAGGTAATTATTATTGCTTGGAGCATCTCTGTGGGAATGCCGTTATCTAACATCATATGATGAAAACAGGACAATAGATGGGGAGCTAATATATGGGAAAAGGATTTATAATACTCATTTATAAATCCGTCTGGACCAGGAGATTTATTAATTTTAAGAGTGGAGATTGTGTCCAGTATTTCCTGTAGAGAAATAGGTTTATTTAAAAAGGAAAGTTGAGCTGGGGATAATAGGGGAAGTGATATACTAGATAAAAAGGAATTAATGTCTTCTGTGGTTGGTTGGTGGGAGTTTGGGTCATTTTTTAAGTTGTAAAGAGAGTGATAATATTCGGCGAATTCTTCAGCAATTTTAAGAGGATTAATTATTTTGCTCTTATTGGGAGACCACAGAAAGGGAATTCGAGTGTTTGCTGCTTTGTTTTTAAGTTTGTTGGCTAACATTTTAGACGCTCTATTTCCTTGTCTGTAGAATTGTGCTTTGGATTGCCTGAGGTGCCTCTCAAAGTTATTTTGCATCAAGAGATATATTTCATGTCTAGTGCTGATAATTTTTTGAGAAATAGGGGGAGTTGGGGACTTTTGGTTTACTACTTCTAAGGTTCTAAGTTTTTTGTGTAACTCTTCTAACTTAAGTAATCTTTTCTTTTTTTCCTCTGAGGAATATTTAATAAAAAGACCTCTTATTACCGCCTTGTGAGCACACCACAGCGTAGTTGGGTTGATTTCTGGGTTGGAATTGAGTTGAAAATATTCTGTTAGTGCTTTTGAGATTAAATCCTTGTAATGTTTGTTAGATAATAAAAGGTTATTTAACCTCCATGGAGAGGAATGTTTGAGGTTGAAGTCTTCTTGTATGGATATTGTGATAGGAGCGTGGTCAGACCAAGTAATCAGGCCTATCTTGGAGTCTACTATTTTTTGGAGTAACCATTTGTCAACCAAAAAGAAGTCTATCCGGGAATATGAGTTGTGCGGATTGGAGAAAAAGGAGTAGTCTGTTTCAGAGGCATGCAGTGACCTCCATGCGTCAAACAGCTCTTCTTTGTGACACAAATCTTTAAGTTTGTAATTGTCATTTCTACTTACGGGAGAAGATTTGTCAATACGAGGATCTATTACCAGGTTAAAATCTCCACAGATGATGATGGAGCCTTTCTTTTTGGTTGAGAGAGACTCCAAGATAGACCTAATAAAACTTAAAGTTCTAGAGTTAGGGGCATATAATGACACAATCGTATATGGAGAATTATTGATTAGACATGTAACCATAATAAATCTGCCCATAGGGTCTATATCCAAAGAAAGAGTTTGAAAGGCGATAGATTTCTTTACCGCGATTAAAACCCCTCTCTTTTTGTTAACAGCATGTGAAAATAGGATAGTGGGAAAGTCTTTATGACCAATTCTAGAACTATCCGCTTCATTTAGATGCGTTTCTTGAACACAAAGTATATCACATCCCAATCTGTGAGCTTCTTTCCATAGAAAAGAGCGTTTGGCTGGGCTATTAAGGCCCTTAACATTCAAGGAGGCAATCTGTATGACCATAATTCTTTAGAGGAAAGAAGTGCGCAGAGGAGATATAATATAGAGTATACCTGCAACAGTGAAGAGTACCATAAATTGTTAATGTACCACAAACAAATAATTATCAGCAGAACATTGAAGTGCAATGGAACTAAAAACATAAAAAACATAAAAGTGAGATGATAAAGTCCGGTTCTATGTGAACCAATGCGACCCCAGGTCGCCATCATAACATGGGGGGTGGAGGTGAAAATTAGAGAAATACTTTGCTTCTAACATTATCACACCAGTCTGATATTATTTGGGTCAGACTGAAAATAGAACAGCTATCTAAATACTAGCCAGTATTTAAGTTGTTGTTTGTCTGGGGGAGATATTAGCTCTAGGAGAGCCTACTACTGTCCATTCCTGGGCAAGAGTGTGTTGTTTTTTTCTTTGGAGGGCTTCTTGGGTCCTCTGGATCTTTGATAAGAGCGTTCTTTGATAGAAAGTTCATTGCTTCCTTAGGCGAGATCAACACCATAGTGCGGCCATTGTAGTAAACTATGAGTTTAACTGGGAAGCCCCATTTGTAGAGAATCTTTTGCTCTCTTAGTATTTGTGTAATTTTAATAAATTCCCTGCGTCTGGCAAAAGTAGCAGGTGACAGATCAGTGAAAAGAGAGATTTCTTGGAACCTTTCAGGGAGATCTGGCTTTTTGGCAGCAGCCTTCAGAATTGAGTCTTTAATATGGTAGTAATGGATCCTTGCTAAAGTGTCCCTGGGCAGAGAGGCTGGAATAGATTTGGGTTTGGGAAGTCTATGGACTCTGTCTATTAGTAGATCAGTGCTGGAGGCGTGAGGCAGCAGAGCCGAGAACATATCAATCAAATAGTCCTGCAATTGGTCATCCTGTACTGTTTCTGGTATATTCCTGAAACGGATGTTGTTCCTTCTGGATCTATCTTCTATGTCTGCCAACTTTAGCTTAATAGCTGCTATGTCATCTTCGGCAGAGTTATGAGCGTCCACAAGGCAATTGTGTGCATTTGTGAACTCCTCCATTTTCTCTTCAAGATGAGCTGTACGGTCCCCTATGGCAGTGATATCTGCCTTTAGTGAAGAGAGAGCTGTCTTTAGATCATTATTAAATGAAGTTTTCAAATCAGACAGTAGCTCTTTCATAGCTTCAAACGTTATGGGATCCGCATTATGAGCTTTCCCTGCACCCATGAACTCTGGATGGACAGGGGATAGAGAGGAGAGTTGCAACTTGCCTTGTGTTCTGTGCGATGCAGAAGACGGTGAGCTGTTCGCTGGTGAGCTGTGAGGAGATCCGAAAGCAGGGACAGCTTCTTCACTCGTGGGAGATGTAGGTTCCCGCGCGCTGGCGCCATTTTGGAGCGACGCCAGGCTGAAGAAGCTCGTAAGTTTAGCTGGTGTTCCAGGTCTTCTTTTGCCCCTCGGCATCTTGAGCATGGCAGGATCAAGCCTTTAGGTGTTGGGGATGAATTTAGGCTAGTAATCGCTTCTGTAAAGGAGTCCTTTGAGCCGCTTTGAGACTGAGAGAAGCGGAGCTACAGAGACATGCGTCTGCTCTGGTGCGCTCCAGGCCACGCCCCCCGGAAACCCATTAATTTAAATGGTCACATTTATACTACACTAGCTGAAGGACCCGGCTTCGCTCGGGTATATTTAATCTATTTTATTTATTCATTGTGTGTGTTGTTAAAAGATATCAACACTATCCACTATAACAGTAACATATACAGCACCCCGCCCCTGAATCATTGACCTCCCCACAGTGCCCCGTCCCTTAAAATTGGACCTCCTCAGGCGTAGCCTAACCAGATCAGGCGGTGTGGCTTAGTGGGCATAGTCTTAAGTCTTGAGGGTGGAGATATTTTGGTAGGGGGCGTGTCTGGGCTCCTTCCTGCAAGAGTGATGCCCCTCTGGGCACCTTACTGGCTCATTTGCAAATAAACTGGATTTTCAGAGGATAAAAACATCTATTGCTGGAACAAAGGCACATCTTGAAATAGGGTACTAAGTGCTATTAGGCCATCGTTTTACTTCAATAGCAATTATTCTTGTGACAGATTTCCTTTAAAGCTTTCCTACAGCAGTGAAGATAAATGGCTGGGTTGTTATGGAAACCTGAAGTAAAACTGTGTATGTGGAGGCTGGAGGACCTGCGAGCTTCTATTGGCTGATAAGGGTCATGTGACCAAGCTTCTATTGGCTAATGCATTTTTGGGGAATATCTCAGGAACAGAACGTCCTAGAGAGCTGAGACCTGGTCTAAAACCTTCCTGGACATCTGATGTACCCATGTGCCAAAGTTTGTGATTGTAAATGCAACAGTACAGATTCCTTTAGCTGACATTACATACACTCAGATGTATATATTAGATTCCCCTTTCATATTTAAGGGGTTGCATGTGAAGAGACAACTCCTTTTAATAATAGGTTTCTAAGGGTAACAGACTTAAAATGGACCATTTTCGCAGACTAACTTTACAGAAGATCTTGCTGCTTTTATAAAAATGTTTACACTAATATGATTATGTAGTGACTATACCTAGAGTTCACTTATAACATCAACAAGAGACCAGGAGTAAGAAGGAGGTAATGACTGGATACTTAGCTATAGGCAAAAGTATATGAAGACAGCACCAAAGTCTCAATTTTTAGCAAGATGCACAATCACCAGCAGTCAGGCTCATCTCCGCTTCAAACTAAAAAGAATAAAAGAAGTCATAAACAGCATCTTCTCCTTTCTGCAAGTTTTATTCCAGTTCACATATAACACAAGGCAACAATTTGGCTTATATCAATCCTTTATTAAGCCATATTGTATGTCACACATTAACAGATTTAAATACATACCAGAAAAGGGGTGTATCGAATCCTCCACCAATCAATATACTGTGTAAAATTACTATTATCTCAATACCAATCACACGTATTTGCATAATGTGGATTAAAATATCCTCCATACAAAAGAGAACTTCTTACATAACGCTTATTTAAAATGGACCAGTGAACTGCCATGTGTTATATGTGAACTGGAATTAAACTTGCAGAAAGGAGAAGATGAAGATTACTACTTATTTTATTCAGGATATTTAGTTATGTCAATTGTCAATATAAGCCAGCCTGGTCTTGTAATATTAAATATGATTTATACACCACATACTGTATGTGCTCACTATACTATGCTCTTTTATTGCTGTGAGACCAATTTAATTTTAAATAATTTCTTTATGCTAAAAGAATTATTTATCTAAGGTAATTAAAAAGATCAACAAGAGGACATTAACCAAAGACATAAAAATAACCATATATTATTAAACAATATTTAATGCAGTAGCAATGGCTTGGGAATAATTTATTTTTACTTTTTCACTTCACTCTAAGAAATATATTATGAAAAAACTGTGTTCGAATTTCTGGCTATAAACAATTAAAGGATTTTGCATCACAATTTCCAAACATTGTAGAAATAAAGGGGGAAACCTTCTGTGAATCAGTGTCACTAATGATCACTGGATTTGAATAACCCCCATGTAAAACTGCAATGTACCACTGATAACTGTGCAGATTCCCCCATGTTCTGCACCAATTAAATTTCATTTTTAGTTAAAGATATTTCTGTAAGGCCTCACAAACACATTTGGATAAATATATAATTAGAGATGAGCGATTCGAAGGAAAAATTCAATTTGCACCGAAGCCGATTTTCCTCACGCTTTTCCTAAAATTGCTACTGCACTTGTGAGGACATGGAGAAAGGAACTTTGGCAAGGTGTATAATGCCATGCATGAAAGTCAATCAGCAGCCAGCCAGCCATGTGATGTCACAGCCCTATAAATAGCATCATCCATCTTAGATTCTGCAATTTACCAGTGTACTTAGAGCAGGGAGAGACGTCATCAGGCACTAGGGACAGAAAAAACTTCATTGTGCTAAAAAATGATTATTCAAGGTGTAGGGAAAGGATAGTGAGGATAGTTGAGTGGACACATGGATGTTCGGGTTCGATGGGTTCGGCCGAACGTCACAAAAAAGTTGGAGTTCGAGTTTAGACCCGAACTTGACCCCGAACCTGAACCCTATTGAAGTCAAGGGGGACCCGAACTTTTGAGCACTAAAATGACAGTAAAAAGTTATGGAAAAGGATAGAGGGCTGCAAATCGCAGCAAAAGTGGTTAAGAGCATGGTAAGTGCTCTGCAAACAAATGTGGATAGGAAAATGACTTAAAATAACATAAAATACGTAAAAATAATAATCTTCATCTAGGAGGATGAGGTCCATATGGAGTAGGAGGTTAAGGAGGCAGTGGATGTGACGGTTTAGGTGGAAGCGGCGGTGGAGGAGGAGGTAGCCTACACTTTTTTTTTATTTACTTTAAAAAAAAGGGTACACCCCAAAACATTGGGAAATATAACCTGTGAAAACCCCCTCCAGCCATGCTAAACAAACATTCAGACAATACACTGGCTGCAGAGTAGGCCAGCACCTCCAAGGGGTAAAGGGCAAGCTCAGGCCGTGTGTCCAATTTGGAGACCCAGAAGTTTAAAGGGGCTGACCCATCAGTCAGTATGTGTAGGCGTGTGGACACATACTGCTCCACCATGTCGCACGTCCCCGTGATGTCCACAATCCAATTGGATATCAACTTTCGATGTTTTTTTCTGCGCCTACCATATTGATCACGGTTAGCGGCGAATCAGGGTTCCATGCCGGACAGGGAGCGTGAGAAAGGGAGACCACATCCAAGGGAGGGTAATTGTTTCAAATTAAATATGATCGAGCAGAAAAGCGAGACAAATTATTGAAGCGCAAATGTGGGACAAGTTGTTAAAGTTTAAGCATTGAATGAAAGGAGCATCAATTAAAGAAGAATATTTGAAATTTAATTCCCTGTCACCTATGCAGAACAGGGGGTTTGTATATGGCAAAATTGGTAAAATGTCAAATGACAATGTAACAGACGATTCTTGAAATTTATGTCCCTATCACCTATGCAGAGCAGGGGTTTAATCATGGCAAAAATTGTCAAATGTCACCCAAGAATGTAACAGACAAATTTGTGAAATGTTTTTACCTGTCTACTAGGTATAGAAGTGGTATATCACACCCAAAAATTTGTGAATTTCACCCGAATATATAACAGACAAATTAGTGAAATGTTATTTACCAGTCTGCTAGGTACAGCAGGGGTATATCACACCCAAAAATTGGTTAATTTCACCCGAATATGTAACGGACAAATTTGTGAAATGTCGCCTATCTACTAGGTATAGCAGTGGAATATCACACCCAAAAATTGGTGTATTTCACCAAAAAATGTAACAGACAAATTAATGAAATGACATAAAATAAAACACGTGCAAATAAAAAAAATATAAACTTGATTTATGCGGTGGAGGTCCATATGGAGTAGGAGTTTGAGGGGGCGAATGATGTAGTGATGTTGGTGGAAGCGGCGGTGGAGGAGGATGAGGTAGCCAACACAGTTTTTTGGTTATTTTTTATTTATTTTTTATTAGGGTTAGCTCCAAAATACAACAGTGATCAATTGCGCTGTAGTATAACAATGGCTGGTTAAGGCCGGTATACATGTCTTTTCTGCACAAGGTACAGACAAGTCCTGTGGGATCCATGCCTGGTTCATTTTAATGAACATGAGCTTGTCCACATTGGCTGTGGACAGGCGGCTGCGCTTGTCTGTGATAATGCCCCCTGCCATGCTAAACACATGTTCAGACAATACACTGGCTGCAGGGCAGGCCAGCACCTCCAAGGTGTAAAGGGTAAGCTCAGGTTATTTGCCCAATTTGAAGGCCCAGAAGTTGAAGGTGGCAGACCCATCATTCAGTACGTGTAGACGTGTGTACACATACTGCTCCTCAATGTTGCTGAAATGCTGCCTCCTGCTAAGACGTTCCATATCAGCTGGTGGTTCTGGTTGTTGTGGCGTGCTGACAAAGCTTTTCCACATTTCAGCGATGCTAGCCCTGCCTTCTGAGGTGCTTGTGGTGCACCAGCTGTGTTGGCGACCTCTTCCTCCTCTTCTGCCTTCGCCTTGTGCTTCCACTGTGCCCCCACTGTCAAGTGGGAATGCCACCAGCAGCACATCTACCAGCTTGCACTTGCACTTGCGCATCTTACTATCACAATCCAGTGACGGAATTAAGGACGGTACATTGTCCTTGTAATGGGAATACAACAGTGAAGCCACCCAGTAATCAGCACAAGTTAGAATGTGGGCAACTCGGCGGTGACAAGGCAGCATGTAATTGCTCATGAATGCCAGGCTGCTCAGAGTCAACGAAAAAAGCTGCCTTCTGTGGGAGGTGTCCTCTGTATCCCCTCAGCCATGCACGAGTGATGGCCATGAGCTGGTTTGGGTGCCACCCTGCTGTGAACACGTTTCCTCCTCCTCCAGCTCCTCCTCCTCATCCTCCACCTTGTCATCCTCCAGAACTGTGCCCTGGCTGGACAATTGTGTACCTGGCGTTTGTGGGTGCAGGAACCCACCCTCGGAACCACTTGTGAATGACTGGCCGGAAACCTTATGAAATGATCCACCTTCCTCCGCCTCCTCCTTCTCCTGTGCCACATCCTCTTCCATCATCGCCAGCAGCGTTTTTTCAACGAGGCATAGAAGTGGGATAGTAACGCTGAGAATGGCATTATCGTCACTGGCCATGTTGGTGGAGAGCTTAAAACAAGGAACATAGGTCTTGCATGGAGGCATAGTCATTGGTGGTGAAGTGGTGCTTTTCCACAGAGCGGCTCACCCGTGCGTGCTGCAGCTGAAACTTCACTATTGCCTGCTGCTGCTCGCACAGTCTGGCCAGCATGTGCAAGGTGGAGTTACACCTTGTGGGCAAGTTGCATATGAGGCGGTGAGCAGGAAGGCTGAAGTTACGCTGCAGCGCTGACAGGCGAGCAGCAGCAGGGCTCAAATGCAGAAAGCGCGCACAGACGGTTCGCACTTTCTGCAGCAACTCTGACATATCAGGGTAATTTTTAAGGAACCTCTGCACCACCAAATTCAGCACATGCACCAGGCATAGGATGTGCATCAAACCGGCTGCTGCGAAATTTCGCCAATTATCGCACACCACCAGGCCGGGCTTGAGGCTCACTGGCATCCACCTCTCATCGGTCTGTTGTTCAAGGCCCGTCCACAGTTCCTGCATGGTGTGGGGTTTGTCCCCCAAACAGATAAGTTTTAAAACTGCCTTCTGTCGTTTACCCCTGGCTGTGCTGAATTTAGTGGTGAAGGTGTTACGCTGACCGGATGAGAAGCTGGTAGAGGATGAGGAAGCCACCGCCATAAGGTTTTTAAAACTCTCCGTCTCCACTAGATGAAATGACAGCATTTCAAAGGACATTAATTTAGAAATGCTGACCTTCAGGGCCAGGGATCGTGGGTGGGTAGGGGGGTACTTCCTTTTCCGCTCCAGTGTTTGGGAGATGGAGAGCTGAACGCTTCTGTGGGACATTGCTTGGTGACCCAGGTGGTGGTGTTGCTGGCAAATCCTCTGTTTGCAGGGGTGGCAGGTGGCACTGTCACTCCAGGGGTGGATGAAGAAGCCGAGACTGCAGCAGAAGAGGAAGCAGGAGGAGCCAGGGACCTTTCTTGGTTTTTGAGGTGTCTACTCCACTGCAGCTCATGCTTTGAACTTAGATGCTTGGTCATGCAGGTTGTGCTCAGCGTGCAAACCACTCATGTCTTGTCGTCAGCACATTATCTGAAAAACTGCCACACAGTATTTTTTTTAAACACAGAATATTATTGCTGTATTTCAAGCTTGTATCTCACACAGATGCAGCTAAGGCCGCAAATTTAGTATTTTGCCCAAAATGGGTGTTTTTTTTAAATAACAGAATAGAACTGCAGTATCTAATGCATGTATTTGAAACTGACAGATGCAGCAAAGGCTGCAAAATTAAGTTCTTTGTCCAAAATAGGTGTTTTTCTAATACCAAAATAGAACAGTAGTATCTAACATGTGTATCTCACACTGACAGATGCAGCAAAGGCTGCAAATTTAGTTTTTTGCCCAAAATGGGTGTTTTTTTTTTAAATAACAGACTAGAACACCACTATCTAACCCTTGAATTTCACACTGACAGATGCAACCAGGGCTGTAAAATTTAGTACTTTGCCCAAAAAGGGTGTTTTTTTAATAACAGAATATAACCGCAGTATCTAACACTGAAAGATGCAACAAGGGTGTGTTTTTTTTAAACCCCAGAAAATGATTGCAGTATTTCAAGCTAAAATTTCACACTGACTAATGATGCATAGGCCGCAAATGGAGGGTATTGCCCAAAAAGGGTGTTTTTTAAAACCCAGAAAATTATTGCAGTATTTCAAGCTTATATTTCACACTGACAAAACCTGCATAGGCCCCAGATGGAGGGTATTGCCAAAAAGGGATGCTTTTTTAAAACCAGAAAATGTTGCTGTATTTCAAGCTTGTATTTAACAATGACAGATGCAGCGAATGCTGCAAAAAATAAGATTTGGGCCTAAATGGGTGTTTTTTTTTTATAACAGAATATGACAGCAGTATCTAATGCTTGTATTTCACACTGACAGATGCAACCAGGGTTATAAAATAAAGTATTTTGCCCAAAAAAGGGTATTTTTTAAAACCCTGAAAAATGATTGCTGTATTTCAAGCTTAAATCGCACACTGGCTAATGTGGCATAGGCCCCAGATGGAGGGTATTGCCAAAAATGGGTGTTTTTTAAAACCCAGAAAATTATTGCAGTATTTCAAGCTTAAATTGTACAACGACAAATGCTGCAAAGGCCTCAGATGTAGGGTCTTGCCAAAAATGGGTGATTTTTTTTAACCCAGAATTGAATTGCAGTATTTCAAGCTACTATTTGACTGTCACAAATGCACATATGCCATGCTGGTACACAGAACTTAAAATGGCCGCCGCTGCCCGCCTAACTAACAAACGGATAAAAGTTATTTTTCTGGGTCACTGGGCTCAGGGCAGGGTAAAAAGATTGTTCGCTGCACCCACAAAACAAAATCTAGGTAGATCGCTGAGTTAATAAGCACTTCAGGACAAAGATTCTGTCCTATTCTCTCCCTCACAACAGCAGCATCTTATTCCTACACTAATCAGAGCAGAGTGACCTGCAGCGCTGCGTGACTCCAGCTTATATAGAGGCTGAGTCACATGCTGCACTGGCCAATCATAGCCATGCCATTAGTAGGAATGGCTGTGATGGCTTCTAAGGGCACATGAGTTAAACGCTTATTGATTGACTGCTCTGCAGCCTTTCAAAAAGCACCATTAACTCGCCGAACACCGAACCCAAACATAAACTTTTACTGAAAAGTTTGGGTTTGGGTCCGGGGTTCAAAAACCCTAAAGTTCGGTGACCCTATAGAAGATTTTAGGTTTGGGCCTGCAGGTGAGCTGACCCTGTAAGCAATGAATGTTGATATGACAGAAGAGGAGGAGGAGGATGAGAAAAGGAAGATTCAACCATATACTCTTCTTTGTGGTGGAAGGAGTGCATGGGAATACAGTCTATTAAATACATTAAAAGCAACACATGTAAAACACATTTTTATATGAGTCAACCTGTCAGCATTTTCAGTTGACAGGCGGATATGCTTATCTGCTATAATGCCACCAGCAGCACTAAGTACACACTCAGACAAAACGCTGGCGGCAGGGCAGGCCAGCACCTCCAAAGTGTAGAGCGCCAGTTTGTGCCACGTGTCCAGCTTGGACACTCAGTAGTTGTAAGGCACTGAGGGATCATTGAGGATGCTGACACGGTCTGATATGTACTCCTTTATAGTGTTGAGCGAGCATGCTTGGCCGAATACCTGTTTGGCTCCAGTATGCTCGGCACATGGCGGTACTCGGCCGAGTACCACATGTGCTCGAGCGCCATGGTCTATTCTCCTCCCTGCACATTTGGCGGCTGCTAAGCAGCCAATAAATGTGCAGGTAAGTACTGCCATCACTATAATACCAGTAACCATGTTGGCTACTGGCATTACAGTGATTGGCTGGCTGAAACACGTCATTGGGTGCTATATGGCACCCAATGACACAGGTTTTGCTAATTGTGAGTCAGGGAGAGCTTAATTTAATGAAATTTTTGCAAAAAAATGAAATTTTTCACTTTCAGTTGTCAACTTTGTATAAAAGTGCCAACTTTGTATAAAAAAAGGGAAAAGTTGTCTTTTGCCATATATAAATTTTTCACTAAATTTATTGTTCTACATGTCTCTGATAAAAAAAAAAAATGTTTGGGTAAAAGTTATAGCATTTACAAACTATGGTACAAAAATGTGAATTTCCGCTTTTTGAAGCAGCTCTGACTTTCTGAGCACCTGTCATGTTTCCTGAGGTTCTACAATGCCCAGACAGTAGAAACCCCCCACAAATGACCCCATTTCGAAAAGTAGACACCCTAAGGTATTTGCTGATGGGCATAGTGAGTTCATAGAACTTTTTATATTTTGTCACAAGTTAGCGGAAAATGATGATTTTTTTTTTCTTACAAAGTGTGATTTTCCGCTAACTTGTGACAAAAATTAAAAACTTCTAGGAACTCACCATGCCCCTCACAGAATACCTTGGGGTGTCTTCTTTCCAAAATGGGGTCACTTGTGGGGAAGTTATACTGCCCAGGTTTTTTGGGGCCCAAATGCGTGCAAAGTAGTTTGCAATAAAAATCTGTTAAAAATGGCCTGTGAAATCCTAAAGGTGCTCTTTGGAATTTGGGCTCCTTTGCCCACCTAGGTGGCAAAAAAGTGTCACACATGTGGAATCGCCGTACTCAGGAGAAGTTGGGGAATGTAATTTGCGGTGTCATTTTACATATACCCATGCTGGGTGAGATAAATATCTTGGTCAAATGCCAACTTTGTATAAAAAAAAGGGAAAAGTTGTCTTTTGCCGAGATATTTCTCTCACCCAGCATGGGTATATGTAAAATGACACCCCAAAACACATTCCCCAACTTCTCCTGAGTACGGAGATACCACATGTGTGACACTTTTTTGCCTCCTAGGTGGGCAAAGGGGCCCACATTCCAAAGAGCACCTTTCGGATTTCACAGGCCATTTTTTTACAGATTTTGATTGCAAACTACTTAGCACGCAATTGGGCCCCTAAAATTCAAGGGCAGTATAACTACCCCACAAGTGACCCCATTTTGGAAAGAAGACACCCCAAGGTATTCCATGAGGGGCATGGCGAGTTCCTAGAATTTTTTATTTTTTGTCACAAGTTAGTGGAATATGAGACTTTGTAATAAAAAAATTAATAAAAAAATCATCATTTTCCGTTATACTGCCCTGGCATCTTAGGGTATTTTAGGGGCCCATATGCGTGAGAAGTAGTTTGAAATCAAAATCTGTAAAAAATGCCCTGTGAAATCCGAAAGGTGCTCTTTGGAATGTGGGCCCATTTGCCCACCTAGGCTGCAAAAAAGTGTCACGTATGTGGTATCGCCATACTCAGGAGAAGTTGGGGAATGTGTTTTGGGGTGTCATTTTACATATACCCATGCTGGGTGAGCGAAATATCTCGGCAAAAGACAACTTTTCCCATTTTGTTATACAAAGGTTGCATTTGACCAAGATATTTCTCTCACCCAGCATGGGTATATGTAAAATGACACCCCAAAACACATTTGCCAACTTCTCCTGTGTACGGCGATACCACATGTGTGACACTTTTTTTGCAGCCTAGATGCGCAAAGGTGCCCAAATTCCATTTTTAGACATTTGGATCCCAGACTTCTTCTCACGCTTTAGGGCCTCTAAAAAGCCAGGGCAGTATAAATACCCCACATGTAACCCAATTTTGGAAAGAAGACACCCCAAGATTTTCAATGAGGGGCTTGGCGAGTTCATAGAATTTTTTATTTTTTTTTTTGGCATAAGTTAGCGGAAATTGATTTTTTGTAATTTTTTTCTCACAAAGTCTCACTTTCCGCTAACTTGGGACAAAAATGTCAATCTTCATGGACTCAAAATGCCCCTCAGCGAATACCTTGGGGTGTCTTCTTTCTAAAATGGGGTTATTTATGGGGTGTTTGTACTGCCCTGGCATTTGAGGGTCTCCGCAATCATTACATATATGGCCAGCATTAGGAGTTTCTGCTATTCTCCTTATATTGAGCATACAGATAATGAGATTTTTTTTTTTTCCGTTCAGCCTCTGGGCTGAAAGAAAAAAATGAACGGCACAGATTTCTTCATTTACATTGATCAAATTGGATGAAAAAATCTCTGGCAAAAAAATAAAAAGGAGGGGAAAGGCGTCTGCCAGGACATAGGAGCTCCGCCCAACATCCATACCCACTTAGCTCGTATGCCCTGGCAAACCCGATTTCTCCATTCACATCAATCGATGTGGATGAATAAATCATTGCCGGGATTTTTTTGAATTTTTTTTATATACAAAGTGTTTGCCAAAGCATATGAACACCGCCGCCTCCTCAGCTCATATGCCTCGGTAAACGTATCTTTTACTGCAGAGGAGAAATCTCGTCTTGCAGCGCTGCATACACCGACTTTTGTGCAATCTGACAGCAGTGCAATGCTTCTGTCAGAATGCACATCAGTGCTGCATCTAGTCGATCGGTTGGTCCACCTGGAAGGTAAAAAAAAAAAAATGAAAAAACCAGGCCGCAACACAATAAATTGAATTAACTTTATAATAACCTTTGAACAGAACATATAAACTTTATTTAACTTTTGGAAGTGAACGCTAACTTTTTTGCTTCCTTTTTTTTTTTTTTTACTTTTATAGGACAAACCTCTCCTTCCCCATGGGACAATGTGCAAAGCGCAAATCGCCCAAACATGTGGCAAAGTGCATTATGCACTTTGTCCCAGGTGAAGGGAGAGGTTTGCAGCAGCTGTGTGTGAATGGGCCCTAATAGCCCTGTGTGCCTGTCCTGTAAGATGTGATCCCTATGCTAAGTGTACCTGTCTGTGGTACTTCCAGAAACACTCCCCTAAGCATAGGGCAGGATGGCCAGGGCAGTCAGGCAGAAATAGCGGGTGTCACACCTTATTTCACTCCTGCTACAGACACGACATCTTTTTCGGGGTGACGGTTGGGTTGAGGTACCAGCAACGACATTGGGGATGGGGCCACGGAACCTCCTGGATACAGGAGGTTCTCGATGATCTCTTCCTGAAATTTGAGGAAGGATCCTGTTCTCCCAGCCTTACTGTAAAGAACAAAACTATTATATGCAGCCAATTGAATCAAATATACAGTCTAGTCACTGAAGTCCACCCCTCCCATGTGAAGGTTATAGTCGTGGACTGAGAGGGGCTGTTCAATGACACTGGTTGCTCGCTCAATTTGGATTGTCGTGTCTGCGTGAATGGAGGAGAGCATGTAAATGTCACGCTTGTCTCTCCATTTCACCGCGAGCAGTTCTTGGTTACACAAGGCAGCCCTCTCCCCCCTTGCAAGACGGGTGGTAACAAGCCAGTTGGGGAAGCCCGCGCGACTAGTTTGCGCGGTGCCACAGCAGCCAATCTGTTCTAGAAACAAATGCCTGAAGAGGGCCACACTTGTGTAGAAATTGTCCACATAAAGATGGTACCCCTTGCCAAATAAGGGTGACACCAAGTCCCAGACTGTCTTCCCACTGCTCCCCAGGTAGTCAGGGCAACCGACCTGCTCCAGGGTCTGATCTTTTCCCTCATAGATCCGAAATTTGTGGGTATAGCCTGTGGCCCTTTCACAGAGATTATACAATTTGACCCCATACTGGGCGCACTTGCTTGGGATGTATTGTTTGAAGCCAAGGCGCCCGGTAAAATGTATTAGGGACTCGTCTACGCAGATGTTTTGCTCAGGGGTATACAAATCTGCAAATTTCTGGTTGAAGTGATTTTGTGGAGCCGGTCAAAAGCTGGGTGGCCTCTGGGACGGGTGGTGGTGTTGTCGCTAAAGTGCAGGAAACGCAGGATGGTCTCAAATCGTGTCCTGGACATGGCAGCAGAGAACATGGGTATGTGATGAATTGGGTTCGTGGACCAATATGACCACAATTCATGCTTTTTGGTTAGACCCATGTTGAGGAGAAAGCCCAGAAAAACTTTAATTTCGGAAACTTGGACTGGTTTCCACCGGAAAGGCTGGACATAAAAGCTTCCCGGGTTGGCGGATATAAATTGAGTGGCATACCGATTTGTTTCTGCCACAACTAAGTCCAAGAGCTCCGCAGTCAAGAACAGCTCAAAAAATCCCAGGGCCGAACCGATCTTAGCTGTCTCAACCCGAACTCCAGACTGGGCGGTGAAAGGGGGAACTACAGTTGCGGCTGAAGTTGGGGACTGCCAATCAGGGTTTGCCAGCACCTCAGGGATTCTAGGGGCTCTACGGGCCTGTCTGTGCGGTGGCTGCAACGGGGTAACTACTGCTCGTGCCACCGTACCAGCTTCAACTGCCCTTCTGGTGCTCGCCACTTCACCATGTTGTACGGCAGTGCTGGTACTAGGTCCAGGATGGGCTGCGCTGCTGGTGTATGCCTCACCACGTAATCCGACAGCGCCAGCCCCACTCTGCTGCCCACTCTGGGCCTAAACTATCCCTAAAACAGTCAATACTAGAGTTGAGCGAACACCTGGATGTTCGGGTTCGAGAAGTTCGGCCGAACTTCCCGGAAATGTTCGGGTTCGGGATCCGAACCCGATCCGAACTTCGTCCCGAACCCGAACCCCATTGAAGTCAATGGGGACCCAAACTTTTTGGCACTAAAAAGGCTGTAAAACAGCCCAGGAAAGGGCTAGAGGGCTGCAAAAGGCAGCAACATGTAGGTAAAACCCCTGCAAACAAATGTGGATAGGGAAATGAATTAAAATGAAAATAAAATAAATAAAAATTAACCAATATCAATTGGAGAGAGGTCCCATAACAGAGAATCTGGCTTCACGTCACCCACCACTGTAACAGTCCATTGTGATATATTTAGGCCCCGGCACCCAGGCAGAGGATAGAGGTCCCGTAACAGAGAATCTGGCTTCATGTCACCAGAGAATCAGTCTTCATGTCATAGCATAGAATCAGGCTTCACGTCACCCACCACTGTAACAGTCCATTGTCATAAATTTAGGCCCCGCCACCAAGGCAGAGGAGAGAGGTCCCGTAACAGAGAATCTGGCTTCATGTCAGTAGAGAATCAGTCTTCATATCATAGCAGAGAATCATGCTTCACGTCACCCACCACTGTAACAGTCCATTGTCATATATTTAGGCCCAGGCACCCAGGCAGAGGAGAGAGGTCCCATAACAAAGAATCTGGCTTCAAGTCAGCAGAGAATCAGTCTTCATATCATAGCAGAGAATCATGCTTCACGTCACCCACCACTGTAACAGTCCATTGTCATAAATTTAGGCCCCGTCACCCAGGCAGAGGAGAGAGGTCCAGTAACAGAGAATCTGGCTTCATGTCAGCAGAGAATCAGTCTTCATATCATAGCAGAGAATCAAGCTTCAAGTCACCCAACACTGGAACAGTCCATTGTCATAAATCTAGGCCCCGGCACCCAGACAGAGGAGAGGTTCATTCAACTTTGGGTTGCCCCACAATATAATGGTAAAATGAAAATAAAAATAGGATTGAATGAGGAAGTGCCCTGGAGTACAATAATATCTGGTTAAGGGGAGGTAGTTAATGTCTAATCTGCACAAGGGATGGACAGGTCCTGTGGGATCCATGCCTGGTTCATTTTTATGAACGTCAGCTTGTCCACATTGGCTGTAGACAGGCGGCTGCGTTTGTCTGTAATGACGCCTTCTGCCGCGCTGAATACACGTTCAGTCAAAACGCTGGCCGCCGGGCAGGCCAGCACCTCCAAGGCATAAAAGGCTAGCTCTGGCAACGTGGACAATTTAGAGACCCAGAAGTTGAATGGGGCCGAACCATCAGTCAGTACGTGGAGGGGTGTGCACACGTACTGTTCCACCATGTTAGTGAAATGTTGCCTCCTGCTTACACGTTGCGTATAAGGTGGTGGTGCAGTTAGCTGTGGCGTGTTGACAAAACATTTCCACATCTCTGCCATGCTAACCCTGCCCTCAGAGGAGCTGGCCGTGACACAGCTGCCTTGGCGACCTCTTGCTTCTCCTCTGCCTTGGCCTTGGGCTTCCACTTGTTCCCCTGTGACATTTAGGAATGCTCTCAGTAGCGCGTCAATGTGCGCTTGTACTCGCGCATCTTCCTATAACGCCCCAGTGCAGGAAGTAAGGTGGGCACATTGTCTTTGTACCGTGGATCCAGCAGGGTGGCAACCCAGTAGTCCGCACACGTTAAAATGTGGGCAACTCTGCTGTCGTTGCGCAGGCACTGCAGCATGTAGTCGCTCATGTGTGCCAGGCTTCCCAGAGGAAAGGACAAGCTGTCCTCTGTGGGAGCCGTATCGTCATCGTCCTGCGTTTCCCCCCAGCCACGCACCAGTGATGGGCCCGAGCTGCGTTGGGTGACACCCCGCTGTGACCATGCTTCATCCTCCTCCTCCTCATCCTCGTCCTCCAGTAGTGGGCCCTGGCTGGCCACATTTGTACCTGGCCTCTGCTGTTGCAAAAAACCTCCCTCTGAGTCACTTCGAAGAGACTGGCCTGAAAGTGCTAAAAATGACCCCTCTTCCTCCTCCTCCTCCTCCTGGGCCACCTCCTCTTCCATCATCGCCCTAAGTGTTTTCTCAAGGAGACATAGAAGTGGTATTGTAACGCTGATAACGGCGTCATCGCCACTGGCCATGTTGGTGGAGTACTCGAAACAGCGCAACAGGGAACACAGGTCTCGCATGGAGGCCCAGTCATTGGTGGTGAAGTGGTGCTGTTCCGCAGTGTGACTGACCCGTGCGTGCTGCAGCTGAAACTCCACTATGGCCTGCTGCTGCTCGCACAGTCTGTCCAGAATGTGTAAGGTGGAGTTCCACCTGGTGGGCATGTCGCATATGAGGCGGTGAGCGGGAAGGCCGAAGTTACGCTGTAGCGCAGACAGCCCGCACTTTATGCAGCAGCTCTGACATGTCGGGGTAGTTGTGAATGAACTTCTGAACCACCAAATTCAGCACATGCGCCAAGCAAGGGATGTGCGTCAAACAGGCTAGTCCCAGAGCTGCAACGAGAATTCGCCCATTATCGCACACCACCAGGCCGGGCTTGAGGCTCACCGGCAGCAACCACTCGTCTGTCTGTTGTTCTATACCCCGCCACAACTCCTGTGCGGTGTGGGGCCTGTCCCCCAAATATATGAGTTTCAGAATGGCCTGCTGACGTTTACCCTGGGCTCTGCTGAAGTTGGTGGTGAAGGTGTGTGGCTGACTGGATGAGCAGGTGGAAGAAGAGGAGGAGCAAGACGAGTAGGAGGAGGAGGCAAGAGGAGGCAAAGAATGTTGCCCTGTGATACTTGGCGGCGGAAGGACGTGCGCTAAACAGCTCTCCGCCTGGGGCCCAGCCGCCACTACATTTACCCAGTGTGCAGTTAGGGAGATATAGCGTCCCTGGCCGTGCTTACTGGTCCACATATCTGTGGTTAGGTGGACCTTGCCACAGATGGCGTTGCGCAGTGCACATTTGATTTTATCGGATACTTGGTTGTGCAGGGAAGGCACGGCTCTCTTGGAGAAGTAGTGCCGGCTGGGAACAACATACTGTGGAACAGCAAGCAACATGAGCTGTTTGAAGCTGTCTGTGTCCACCAGCCTAAATGACAGCATTTCATAGGCCAGTAGTTTAGAAATGCTGGCATTCAGGGCCAGGGATCGAGGGTGGCTAGGTGGGAATTTACGCTTTCTCTCTAATGTTTGTGAGATGGAGAGCTGAACGCTGCCGTGTGACATGGTTGAGATGCTTGGTGACGGAGGTGGTGGTGTTGGTGGTACATCCCCTGTTTGCTGGGCGGCAGGTGCCAACGTTTCTCCAGAGGCGGAGGAAGAGGCCGAGGCGGCAGCAGCAGAAGAGGCCGAGGCGGCAGTAGCAGAAGAGGTAGCAGGGGGAGCCTGAGTGAGTTCCTTGTTTTTAAGGTGTTTACTCCACTGCAGTTCATGCTTTGCATGCAGGTGCCTGGTCATGCAGGTTGTGCTAAGGTTCAGAACGTTAATGCCTCGCTTCAGGCTCTGATGACACAGCGTGCAAACCACTCGGGTCTTGTCGTCAGCACATTGTTTGAAGAAGTGCCATGCCAGGGAACTCCTTGAAGCTGCCTTTGGGGTGCTCGGTCCCAGATGGCGGCGGCCAGTGTCTGGCGGAGTCTCTTGGCGGCGGGTGTTCTGCTCTTGCCCACTGCTCCCTCTTTTGCTACGCTGTTGGCTCGGTCTCACCACTGCCTCTTCCTCCGAACTGTGAAAGTCAGTGGCACGACCTTCATTCCATGTGGGGTCTAGGACCTCATCGTCCCCTGCATCGTCTTCCACCCAGTCTTGATCCCTGACCTCCTGTTCAGTCTGCACACTGCAGAAAGACGCAGCAGTTGGCACCTGTGTTTTGTCATCATCAGAGACATGCTGAGGTGGTATTCCCATGTCCTCATCATCAGGAAACATAAGTGGTTGTGCGTCAGTGCATTCTATGTCTTCCACCGCTGGGGAAGGGCTAGGTGGATGCCCTTGGGAAACCCTGCCAGCAGAGTCTTCAAACAGCATAAGAGACTGTTGCATAACTTGAGGCTCAGACAGTTTCCCTGATATGCATGGGGGTGATGTGACAGACTGATGGGGTTGGTTTTAAGGCGCCATCTGTGCGCTTTCTGCAGAAGACCGGGTGGGAGATAATGTGAACGTGCTGGATCCACTGTCGGCCACCCAATTGACTAACGCCTGTACCTGCTCAGGCCTTACCATCCTTAGAACGGCATTGGGCCCCACCAAATATCGCTGTAAATTCTGGCGGCTACTGGGACCTGAGGTATTTGGTACACTAGGACGTGTGGATGTGGCAGAACGGCCACGTCCTCTCCCAGCACCAGAGGGTCCACTAACACCACCACGACCATGTCTGCGTCCGTGTCCTTTACTAGATGTTTTCCTCATTGTTATCGTTCACCACAACAACAAAAATATTATTTGGCCCAATGTATTGAATTCAAATTCAGGCCTTTTTTTACAGACACCTAACACTATCTGGCTATCTATTTAGGTCCTGTATTACACTAATACAGGCACAGCAGTAACCACAGATTTAGCTGACTATGAATTTGAGGCCTAGTATTTAGGCGCTGGGTGACAGGTATACGTTTACGGACAGAATTAGACTGGGATATGCACAGTAGCGTGTGTGTCAAGTTATTGAGAATGACCCTATCAGCACCTTGATTCTAATATACCCTTTTAGGGATAAATTTAAAGTAGGCCTGATACAGCAGAAACCACTAATTTAGAGAATTGCTAAATTGGGAATTGTATTTCAACCCAGAACAAAAACTGTGCTTTGACGGACACTAAATAACTTGCCCAGCCACAGCAATAACCACAGATTTAGCTGACTACAAATTCTGAGGCCTATTATTTAGACGCTGGGTGACAGGTATACGTTTACAGTCAGAATTAGACTGGGATATGCACAGTAGCGTGTGTGTCAAGTTATTGAGAATGACCCTATCAGCACCTTGATTCTAATATACCCTTTTAGGGATAATTTTAAAGTAGGCCTGATACAGCAGAAACCACTAATTTAGAGAATTGCTAAATTGGGCATTGCATTTCAACCCTGAACAAAAACTGTGCTTTGACGGACACTAAATAACTTGCCCAGCCACAGCAATAACCACAGATTTAGCTGACTACAAATTTGAGGCCTATTATTTAGGCGCTGGGTGACAGGTATACGTTTACAGACAGAATTAGACTGGGATATGCACAGTAGCGTGTGTGTCAAGTTATTGAGAATGACCCTATCAGCACCTTGATTCTAATATACCCTTTTAGGGATAAATTTAAAGTAGGCCTGATACAGCAGAAACCACTAATTTAGAGAATTGCTAAATTGGGAATTGTATTTCAACCCAGAACAAAAACTGTGCTTTGACGGACACTAAATAACTTGCCCAGCCACAGCAATAACCACAGATTTAGTTGACTACAAATTTGAGGCCTATTATTTAGGCGCTGGGTGACAGGTATACGTTTACAGACAGAATAAGACTGGGATATGCACAGTAGCGTGTGTGTCAAGTTATTGAGAATGACCCTATCAGCACCTTGATTCTAATATACCCTTTTAGGGATAAATTTAAAGTAGGCCTGATACAGCAGAAACCACTAATTTAGAGAATTGCTAAATTGGGAATTGTATTTCAACCCAGAACAAAAACTGTGCTTTGACGGACACTAAATAACTTGCGCAGCCACAGCAATAACCACAGATTTAGCTGAATATAAATTTGAGGCCTATTATTTAGGCGCTGGGTGACAGGTATACGTTTACAGTCAGAATTAGACTGGGATATGGCCAAAAAATAGCCACACTATTGAGGGTTAAATGCACTTGGTGACAGGCTCAGCTTGCCCCTGATGTAGTATATGGCCAAAAAATAACCACACTATTGATGGTGTAAGGGATCGCCTCTTATTTGGGGGTCATTCTCACAGATACGACTTTAGGACACCAGGTTTCAGGTCCAAACCGTGCATTTATTGTGCACACTCCAACCAATACAGGTTATCATGAAGTCGCAGCTTCACCTAACACATGTGACATCCACATAAAATAATAAACACTTGCCCGGCTAGGCTCTAACTAACACAGAGTTTCCTGACTCACCTAAGTCCTTGTTCACACCCTGTGAATACGTGTGGCTTTCTCAGCCAATGTCCCACAGCCTCCTGGCTGTACAGAGCACAGTACGCTCACTGCCTCCAGTCCAGTGTCTCAGCACACATGGGGAATAGTGGTCTGTCAGCTCTCCTGGCTTGGACCACACAGAGCCTCCAGGCCTCTGTCCACAGGCAACACACTCCCCCCTTGCTGACACCCTGGGAGGTGCTTTGTGCCAGCCTGATTACTTCCAGCTGGTCTCACCTGTGGAGGAATAGGGGTGTGGACCGAACTATCCACCCCTTCCTTGCCTCTAACCTGTGTGAGACCTGTCACTGTCTCACAATGGTTAAATGAACTTGATGTGACAGCTTGACCGATGTAGGATATAGCCAAAAAACAACCACACTATTGAGGGTTAAATGCACTTGGTGACAGCTTGCCCCTGATGTAGTATATGGCCAAAAAATTACCACACTATTGATGGGTAAATGTACTTGGTGTGACAGCTTGACCCTGATGTAGGATATAGCCAAAAAACAACCACACTATTGAGGGTTAAATGCACTTGGTGACAGGCTCAGCTTGCCCCTGATGTAGTATATGGCCAAAAAATAACCACACTATTGATGGTTAAATGCACTTGGTGTGACAGCTTGACCGATGTAGGATATAGCCAAAAAACAACCACACTATTGAGGGTTAAATGCACTTGGTGACAGGCTCAGCTTGCCCCTGATATAGTATATGGCCAAAAAATAACCACACTATTGAGGGTTAAATGCACTTGGTGACAGCTTGACCCTGATGTAGGATATAGCCAAAAAATAACCACACTATTGAGGGTTAAATGTACTTGGTGGCAGCTTGTACTGGCGCACCAGAAGACACAAAATGGCCGCCGATCACCCCAGAAAAAAGTGAATGAAAAACACTCTGGGCAGCTAAAAAACAGTGAGCAATTGAATAGCAGCAGTTTAATGATCCACAGCTGCAGATCGATCAATGAATGAAGTCTTTTGGAGGAGTTAATCACTGCCTAATCTCGCCCTAACGTCGCAGCTGCAACCTCTCCCTGTACTGATCAGAGCAGAGTGACGGGCGGCGCTACGTGACTCCAGCTTAAATAGAGGCTGGGTCACATGGTGCTCTGGCCAATCACAGCCATGCCAATAGTAGGCATGGCTGTGATGGCCTCTTGGGGCAAGTAGTATGACGCTTGTTGATTGGCTGCTTTGCAGCCTTTCAAAAAGCGCCAAGAAAGCGACGAACACCGAACCCGAACCCGGACTTTTACGAAAATGTTCGGGTCCGTGTCACCCCAAAATTCGGTACGAACCCGAACTATACAGTTCGGGTTCGCTCATCCCTAGTCAATACCAGTGAAAAAAAAAAAGTGACAGTTTACACTGATCACTTTTTGCCCTTTCACTAGTGATTGACAGGGGCAAGAAGGGGTGATCAAGGGGTTAATTGGGGTGCAGGGGGTGATCTGGGGCTATGTGTGGTGTTTGGTGCTACTCACTGTGATGCCTGCTCCTCTGCTGAGACCAACCAATGAAAAGGACCAGCAGGGGAGCAGGTAAGGCATTTAAGACATTATATTTACAAATATAATGTGTTAACTGGCTTCTGAATGGAGATTTTAAAAATCGCCAGCCTGCCAGCAACGATCATTGGCTGGCAGGCTGGTGACGAAATAGTGCTTGAACTTTTGCCGGCCCGCGATGCGCATGCGCGGGCCGGCTCAGACCGAAATCTCGCTTCTCGCGAGATGAAGCACGGATGTGTCCAGGAGGAATGAATCGACCACCTCCAGGACGTATCCGTGCATTAGGCGGTCCAGAGGAGGTTAAGGACTATTGTGTGTGGTGGGAGGCTGGCAGCAATATGATTTATCCAGCAATTTTTTCCCCCCGATAATTTACAATACTTTTTCTATAGAGGGTGTCTACAGTGACTTGTGAGATCTGTGCTGCAATACCTTCTGTGTGTCAGGGCCAGATATTGGGAAAAATATTACTGACAATAAACATATATTTTTTTTTCCATAATTTATCCACACTTTGCCTATAAACGGTGTCCTCAGTGAAATGTCACAGCTTGTGTCAGGGTCAGATATTGGGAAAAATATTACTGACAACAAATAGCTTTTTTCAATAGTTTATCCACACTTTGCCTATAAACGGTGTCTGCAGTGAATTGTCACATCTGTGCTGCAAGCACACGTGCGTGTGTGTCAGGGCCAGATATTGGGAAAAATATTACTGACAACAAATATATTTGAGCTCTGATCGGCTATCAGAAACAAACCTGGCCTACCTTACCCTAACTCTGCCTAGCAGTTTGAGTTATGCCATAACTATACCCTAACTCTGCTGTAGGAGTAGGGCAACCTAACTGGGCCACTCTAATATGAAGTAACCGTAAGATGGTGTGGGTGGGTGAAAAGCCAGCATTCTGATGTCTCGTAGAGCCCGAGGACGGCCCTAAATAGCGACGTTCTCCAGCCTCCCCTCCCACAAATCCACCAAATAGATTTGCGTAACACTTGTGGTCGGATAGGCTATCAGAAACAAACCTGACCTACCTCACCCTAAGTCTGCCTAGAAGTTTGAGTTTTGCCATAACTGCTGTAGTAGTAGGGCAACCTAAAGGGGCATAGATTCACAGCCTGATGAATGTTTAAAAGAAAAAAAAAAACGTTATTAAAGTCCGTTTAAAAGGAGGGCAAAAAGCCTATATGTCACAGTCTGTGACCATCAGCCAACCAGACCCAAAAATTGTGCAGAAAAGGAGTATAAATAAATCCTCTGTACAATTATAGGTCTGGACTAGAGACCTGACTTGCTAGCAAGTAGTTGCTAATCAATTGCAAGCCGGATGTTAGGACACAATTCACACTATGAATGGACACTAGTATGTTTGTTGCAAGTGACCCTATAGGACATATTGCTCAAGTGTGGTAAATCCAGCTAATTCCTGGCCGTGTGAGGCTATGTTCAGCTGATCGCACTGACTATACTGTGTGCTGCACCCTTGGTCTGCGATTGAGATCAGTGTATCCAGTACATATACGCTAGACCACTATGTCTGGAGCGACTATTTGATAGCCTCACTACTCCAGATGATATTACAGCGCACTGCGTTAATAAAGTCTCTGTGGACATATATACGCTCTCATGTAGTACAATGTTCAGACCAGCCTCTCAGATAGCCTGCGGCCAGTATATAAAGCTATATCCATTCGCTTGCAGTCAGTATGTTTTGGCTGTATACAGTCACTTGTAGCCAGTATATTTTGGCTCAATCCACAACCTAAAGGGGCCAAAAAGAACAGACCGTAGGTATAGTAACATTTATTCCTACAATAATTACATGACCAGTTCTCAAAAGCAACAGACCTTCCATGATATGGATCTGAAGTATACCATAAATAACAGGATGATTTCCACCTACCCAACCTCTTAACGACATACACCGGAATGTAATTCCTTGAAACAGCGGATGCCGCTGTAATTCGGTAAGAGTGGCCCAATATCGACATCGGATTCACCCCTATATTGATTAACATAATGCAAATGTGTTTCATGAAGGTCGGAGTACTAAGTGGGGCGCCATTAGAGGCTACTAACAGCGACTCATCTTGAACCCCCCCGACCAACTCTAGCCACTCATCAAGACCAGGCACCAATTGTTACCTGTGGCCAAGTATTTTACCTCTGCTAATTCCCCAGGCCGAGATATGTTTAATGAATCCAAGGTTAAATAGAACATGAGTTCCGCCACACAGGCTGACCTTTCCGTAAGAAAGCTTTCTGCGATACTGAACAGGTATCCGCTGAACCTCAAAAACATAGCTGTTCAATCAACATCCTAATTATATGGCCGAAGGGTTCGTTTTGCGATAAGTCAGATAACAACCTAACATCTGCCCTGACACTGGCTGAGGCGTAGACTGACTTTTGTCCGTCAGTCCCTAAATTCCTCTTAACAACACTTTGATGGGATGCGCTGAAAAAGGGGACGGCTGTATGCCAGCCAGGAATGCCTTAATAATACTATGCGCTAGCTTGAGGTCAGAGTAGCA
This sequence comes from Bufo gargarizans, assembly GCF_014858855.1. NCBI lineage: Eukaryota > Metazoa > Chordata > Amphibia > Anura > Bufonidae > Bufo > Bufo gargarizans. The sequence continues at coordinate 230,535,619 of NC_058085.1, read as the reverse complement.
AAAAGCTACAATGCCATTAGATAGGATATGTGCCCTGTGCCGCCAGGTGGCTTTGCTCCCTTAAACAGGTTGAATAAACCCTAAGCGGTCTTATACGCTTACATCGTGTCGCTGGATAATGATTTTAACAACCAGACTCCTAACCGTGGCGAGGTGCAACGCTAGCCCATCACCCATAAATTGTGATGAGGCGTTAGTGTCGGCAAGGAGTTTGCTTATGGGAATACCTGGAAGAAGAGCTGAAGTTAAGCCGGGAAAGAGCATCTGCTGCAACATTCTTATCACCACTAATGAGTGTACACACAAAATGAAACCCATGGTGTAGTGCCAGCCACACCAACCTAACAACGACATGATTTCTATAGAACCTGATCCCACCTTCATAAGGATGTCTGCAGTAACAGTATTATCTGTGCAAACCAAGAGTATTGGAAAATATTATCGGCCTTCCCACCTAATATCATGCCACTGCCATAATTCAGGTAGCAATGGGAGTAACTTGAAGTGTCTGTAATGTCCGCTTTTGACAACCATGCACCTTTACCTAAAGGATTATCATCTGAAAGGCCTTATCAACAGAAGAACACTTCATAGAGAACTCCTCTGATGGTATCAAGGTGTACAGACTAGGGATAGACCAAGAACGTTATGGTGACAATTTTTTGGGGTTACCGCCCCGACAGGGCTCACCCTCCTACAGTCAAAAGGAGGATGACTCAATGGTCCTAGCGGATATCCCTTATCAAACTTCGTCTGAATCAGCTCCGAGACTGACCCTGGGTTTTTGAGGCCGACAGAAGGTACCTACAGTCATTATATGACTGAGGTAACGCGACCAAACTTGTGTGGAAACCATTTCCTACACCATCTAGTACATCCTGAACCCAGCAGGGCTCAGGATGATCACTCAAATGAGTCTTAAGTACAGTATCTATCATGCTTAGACATGCTGTGTAGTTGCACTTTCGTGGATAAGCGACCCGGGGAAGGGCCCTAAAACATATGGAACACGAGTGTAACAACCTGCACTGACTATAGTGACATGCTGTATGACTAAACTATATTACCAACTCGTGACCTACCGAGATGATTAATCGGCCGGCCCGATTTATCAACCCCTGAACCGAACCTGCTATTGCTAGGTGATGGACCTTGAACATTCTTAATCTGTGTCGCTTCTTGCCAGTAAATTAAGAGTGGAACACCATTCAGCTGTATGCGAGAAAGAATTACACGTAGTACAAGCCTGGCATTAAAACCCGTGAAGTGGCGACAAAACAATTCTGTGTTGATAAAAGACCAACCAGTAACTTGCCGGAACTGAGCGAAAACAGCTGCTGCTTTAGCTGAACCGAACGGTAGAGGTCATAACAAAACGTACCCCAGTATTAATGACCTGAATACACCACCTTATATAAATACCGGACCAACTCTTCCCTCCTATGTGACTGACTGAACAGATAACATTGCAAAATAGACTAAATGCTAGAACAAACACAGAACATTTAACTTCCTATTAAGCCTTACGTTTTTGGATTTGAGAACAATGGAACTTCCCCGCGGCTATAACCCTATTGTCCGGGACATCATACGCTGCTGCCAGTAATGAAGCTAAATTACCATCCATACCCTCCTGATGAATTTTAACTAGAATAAAATGAAACAGTGCTATGTTGGGAACAATTAACGGACCCAATGGCGCCCCTAGCTTGTGATGTTGAGGCCACTTGAAGACTCTGTACCACTAAGCTAGACGGAACATCCCTATTGTCCACCGTCTCCAGCCTAGCCTGGATGTCTGAACTGGCCGTGGCCATTGAATTGCACACTGCATGAAGTTGGGTAAGAGATGTCTGTAAAGTGTTCATGGACATCATCTCCTGACGGGGACCTGTAACCTCTAAGCAGAGGAGGCGGAAAAGTTCTGCTTCCCAGCTGTTGCTGGGGAAGGTTTAACAACTCTACCGTCAACTTAGAAATAGTCCAAGGCCTCATTGAAGGAATGGCGCCCTGTTCAGTTTGGAGAGCAACACTTCCATGTAACAAAGATGTTCCCTTGATGTTGGAGGCGTATGACATTAGGTAACTAAAATAAAATGAACAACATTAAATGAGAAATAACCGACCTTAACCAGAGCCTATTTGTGACCTCTTAAATTAACCCGTGCTACCTAATGCGTGTAAGGTGACCAGCTACCGTAACCATGCCAGTAGTCGTGACGTGGATAATGAAAATCGAGCCTATACTCTCCACCAATCAACTAATAACCATGGCTATAGCCCTGTCAGGACCAACATAGCACCTGCGTTATGGGTTGTAATTGTGACCGGACCGTCGCGACCACCATGCCTGTGTCCATTACCTGCTTACTAGCCTTGTACTTGTCATAGTAACAGGCTTCGTAACATCGCGCCTGTAGTCGTGACAGGACTCATGATCTTGTGTCTGCAGTCATGATAGGAATTTGTCATATTGTGCCTGTGGTCATGACAGGACTCATAACCTTGTGTCTGTAGTCCCAACAGAATACTTAATATTGTGTCTGTAGTCGTGATAGGACTCATGACCTCGTGTCTGTAGTCGTGATCGACTTCGTAATACCATGCCTGTAGTCGCAACAGGACTCATCCCATCGTGTCTGTAGTCCTGACAGACTACTTAATATTGTGTCTGTAGTCATGATAGGACTTATGACCTTGTGTCTGTAGTCGTGACAGACTACGTAATATCGTGCCTGTAGTCGTGACAGGACTCGTAACCTCGTGTCTGTAGTCATGACAGACTTTGTAATATCGTGCCTGTAGTCGTGAGAGGACTTATGACCGCTCCTGTAGTCGTGACAGACTTTGTAATATCGTGCCTGTAGTCGTGACAGGACTCGTGACCTAATGTCTGTAGTCATGACAGACTTCGTAATATCGTGCCTGCAGCCGTGACAGGTCTAGCGTATGCTTGTATATAAACGTGACCGCCTGACTTGTGCTGACTTTGGTTTTGTGCGTAAAACCTTAGATTGTGGACCTGGTGATCAGTTTAAGGTCTTTTAAGTAGCATCAGCAACAATATGGTGATAACAATGAGTGTCAAGTTGAAATACTGTGGAGATGGCAGGATGAGGAGGCTCCATAGTAGCACAATGACTGTCTGGAAAAAAGACTGAGGCCACAGATTGTTTAGAAAGATGCAGATGGAAACAAATCTGTGGAGCTGTATGACGGTCACCTGCAGATTAATGCAGACCAAGGACGTAGCTATAGGGGAAGCAGGGGAAGCTGCAGCTTTGGGGCCCTGACCCTGAAGGGGCCTATCCAGGAGGAGGAGGACAAAAGGATTTGGTTAGGGCCCCCATAACAGTATTACACAATTAAATTATATACAGTGATAGTATAGACAGTGTATAAAATGGATGGAACAGCTGCCGGCTCTGGTCTGAGAGAGCAATCTTTACTAGCCACAGGAATGGGGGCGGCATGATAGGAAGGGGTCACAAAAAAAATTCTGTGGGTTGGAGCCCCTTTCTAAAATTTGCTGTGGGGTCCAGTAATTTCTACCTACACCACTGATACAGCCCACAAAAGCAAGTTGGGTTTATCGATTCAAAAACCTTAATTAAATTGTGGGCCTGATGATCACTTTAAGGCCTTTTAGCAGCATCAGCAGCAGCATGGTGATAAAAATGAGCGGCAAGGTGACATGGTGTGGAGATGGCAGCATGAGGAGGCCACATAGTAGCACAATGACAGAGTCTGGATAAAAGACTTAGGCCACAGATTGTTGAGAAAGATGCACATGGAAACAAATCTGTAGAGCTGTATGACGGTTACCTGCAGCCATCAAAATCAAGTTGGGTTTGTCAGTTCCACCTCAGCTCACCAGAAGGCCCGCAACTCAAATCTTTTACTGGGTCAGCTCACCTGCAGGCCTGCAACTCAAATCTTTTACAGGGTCAGCTCAGCTGTAGGCCCTTGCATAGATTTTTTTAGAGGGTCAGCTCAGCTGCAGGCACTCATATATAATGTTTTACAGGGTCAGCTCACCAGCAGGCCCACACCTAAAATCTTTTTCAGGGTCAGCTCATCTGCAGGCCCGCAACTCATGCTGCCTTTGCTTTAAAGTAGTAGCCATAGCCGTTTATTAGGCTCACTCTACGAAATCGAACAATGATTCCCCGTTACGGGTGGTCACCATGTTAGGCGCATAAAATAACATCGAAAGTTGATAGAGAAGATATCCAAATGGATTGTGGATCAAGCAAAGGTTATCTAGAGTCAACAAAGCGGCAGCAGGGCCTCTCCTGTATAACGTTTCCTCATCCAAAATGCCGCAGTGACATTCCCTGTAATTTTTTATTACTCATTCCAATAACAGGGTATGTATTGTCCTGTATTGTCCTGTCCTGTATTGTTATTTATCGTCACTACCTCCACAAGTTGGGAGTGTGTGATTTGAGAGCCACCCGCTTGCCTTCCTTGGATGTGGTAGCTGTTTCTCAGTTTCCCTTTCCATATTTAAACACTGATTCCCCGTTACCCGTAGTTTTCAATGGTTTTGAGCTGACAATTGCATCAAAAGTAGATAGGCCAGACATCCGAATGGATCTTCGCCATCACAGGGATGTGCCATTGGCCCCAGGTTAACTAGAGTCACCAAAGTGGCAGTAGGCCACCGCCTATAATGTTTTAGATGGTCAGATCAGCAGGCCCTTGCTCCTAATGTTTTTGATGATCACCAGCTGGCCATCAATCATAATTTTTAAAGGGTGTGTATGATGCCCTCTTTTATGTGGTATACAGGTTGTATCAGAGTGCCTCTTCCTTGTAATTTTTGGCAGCACTTGCACTTTATATACAAGTATATATACAGGAAATATCTATTCTATCAATTTTTCCTCTAATTTGGTTTTGTGCGTATTATTGTCATTATTTAAAAGTGGAGTACTATTCAGACATCATAGTTCCAAGCAGCGACCAGCGAGTCCAAGATGCATACATACATCCTCCCCATTGCTGTTACAGAACCATTTCGGTGGTGTTACCAACAATTTCTGACATTTTCTTATGAACCAAGCACCATCCCCTCTTCAGAGCAGGGGGTACCTGGTTTAATGTTTGGGTTCTCCCATTGACTTCCATTATACTCGGATGCTCGGTCGAGCATCCAAATATCACAATGTGTTCGGCCGGAGCCACTGAGCACTACGGTGCTCAATCAACACTACTCCTTCACCATCTTCCATATTTTTTCTCTCCTTGTGGCAGTAGGCCGCACATCAGGGTGAGGGTGCTGGGGGGATGTCATGAAACTGTCCAAGGCTTTGTAGAGGGTTGCCCTGCCTCTATTGGAACTGCTGTGTGTTCCCCTTGTCTTCCTTCTTCAGTTTGCTAAGGAAGTACGGACTCTGCCGCCAGCGTTGTGAGATGGAAAATTTTGGAGCAATTTTTTAACAAGGATCTTCTGGTATTGCACCATTTTGCTCGTCCTCTCCACCGCAGGAATGAAAGATGAGAAGTTCTCTTTGTAGCGGGGGTTGAGAAGGGTGAACAACCAGTAATCCGTGTTGTTTAAAATGTGTATAACGTGCGTGTCACGGGAAAGGCAGCCTAACATGAAGTCAGCCATGTGTGCCAAAATAATTGAAAATTGGATGGCATTTAATTATCAGGAGGTCAAATGAAGATTGACACTTTCATTTTAATAAAAACCTTATTTATTAAAATAGAAAATATATAAAAATAGCAATAGCAATAGATACTGAGCGGTCTTGACAAAACACCAGACTATAATCTTGATAGTACTAATATCCTATTACAGGGAAATCCTTATGTGGATCCTTGTGTGGCTGGTCCATGTGGATATCAGCGCTCCCTCCTTGATATGGGGTGGAGTTTACTGCTTTAATGAGCATTGTCCTCCACCTAGAGCATCAACCCAAAACCGTCCACAAAGGATTGTAACAATCAATTATACAGTATAGCACACATAGATAATATAATATCCAAAATATTGAAACAAAAAATAAAATAATTGTAAAAAAAAAAACAAATATATATATATATATATATATATATATCTACTGTATATATATCCCAAAAAGCGAGGCAGCACTCCAGATAAATGTGAAAGGGTGAAGACCCCAAATTTTATTTACCCAGCAACGTTTCGGCCTCCTCAATGAGGCCTTTGTCAAGCTATACAACAGTGCAATAGCAGGGTATATATACCCAACAAACAAGTGCAATCAAGTCACATGATACAAATCAGTGAAAACACATGGTACAAAAAATGTTCAATCACGTGATATTACAACCATTACAATCATTACAAAACATAAATTTAATCATAATGTACAAAAAGTTCCATAATTGTATAAAATCATTCAATATAGTATAATGCTGAAGTATCATAAGTATACATATATCCTCTTATATCCCAAAATTGGAACTGGGATCCTGTATATATGTGCAAATATGCAAAAGTGCCAGTGCTTAAAGGGTTTGTCGGGTTGTAATAATTCAATTAAGAATTATTAATTATGGTCATAAAAATTATTAACCATAAAAATTTTTTTTTATAAAATTTGTCATAAATTCTAAAAATCATGACCTGGTGAATTGTAGACAACCTAATTGATACAATTCACATCTGAGTCCGACTATTTCCTCAGATAAATAAGTTCTTTTTGACGTGAGATGACGTTAATGATAAACATGTAGTTCTGCATTATACAATAATCCACAGGTTTATAAAAATATGCAGATTTATTGGTTACAAGGTTAAAAACATATATAAGTAAATAAACACAATGACACATGCAAATGAATATATATAGCATTACAAGCTTAACAATACATGTGAGTGGAAATAACTTGTCACATCATAACAAAGCTATTATTAGGTTAGGATATCAAATAGGAACATCATTTATATACATTACTTCTGTTCAAAGAAAGCCTCATGATATCAGGACGGGCATGTCTAATCCTAGACATCAATATGGAATGCTAAATACATTCTGCCCCCTCTAACCAACTACACATCACATGACTTCAGGCATGGGCAAATCCATTCAAGGATATAACTTAGAAGAGATAACTGTATCCTTCTGCCCCATCCTGGACTATTTTCACACATATGACTTTGGTAAGACTATTAAGACAAATAACAGGGATCTAGGATTTTTCCTAGACCATATCTTAAATGGGAAAGATTTGAAATAAGTCTTTCCTGTGGGAATCCATCACTTAGCTTGGCGAAGAATGTTCCATCAATATATATATATCTAAGCAATTATTTAATGCTTTGCTAGATTATAAATGTCTTGATTCTTCTGCAGGTAGAATGAAGCCTCACAATATCCTAAAACTACATCTCAATATGGAGATGATCAATTAATTTATTTATGTATTTATTCGCCAATCTAGATGGTATAATTTCACCCACACTATCAAATTAGTCTTAATAAAATGAAATATCATTTTCTGTGTCTCTTACCAAGTTCAAGTAGGAATCTCACTTCTGCTCCTAGGAAAGCTGGGTGGTCCATCATAGCACATCTCACCATGGCTTCCATCTTGATAGACCCCTCTAGAGAGCTCCCCTTTTCTCTCCTCTCTTTCTTTCTTGTCTCCTCTCTCTGTCTCCCATACCATCTTTTTATCCTATCTTAGAAAGGGCTTGGCCAAGTTTTATCATTAACTAGTGACCTCACTTTATAATCAATATAACCTCCCTCTAGTATTTTACCCTAACACTAGATGGCACTAGTATTCCATACAAAAATTTAATCACTCGCTTATTTCTCTTATCTAATATACTAGAAATAAATGTTATCTAAGGTTTCAGACAAAACCTTGAGAAGATCTTGAAGAGACAATGAGTTTTATACTTGGTCAACTACCTTGTGTATCCTTAAGTCTTTTGACCAGACTTAATTAAATCAAGATAAATAGGGCTATCTCAATTCATTGTTCTAGGAAGAGACAGGGTTTGTTCATGATCACCTGTGTCCACATTTCTCCATTCAAGGAAAGAAATAATTAATTTGTGTGTTACACTGAGACAGATTCTAAACATGACAGAGGAGTTTATACCTTGTTTCTAATCTTAAAACTGAATATATCTATGAGGACTATACTCTTATATATATACTATATATTCAGCACACCTATTAAAATTGATAATATAAAATCAATCTACTCCTATATTGATTAATATAAAAACCACAAAGAAAGATTAGAGTCTTTCTATTCACTAAAATCATCAGAACTCAAATACATTGTCTTATCTAGGCCTTGGGACATCTCCTTCTCACAAAACAGACCTAGGTAAACACTTTGGTATATATCGTAAACCTTAGGTTAGCAATTTCAGAGTAAAGGAAAAAAAATCACTCTGCCTTTTAAAATAAGACAAAAATGGTTGTCCCTTAGGCTCATGTCCATACTCTTATATAGGCCTTATAATTATGGACTTTATTCATACCCAATAGTTCTGACAGGTTAAAAAGAACAATCTATATCAAAAAGGATACAGCCGTATCCCATTAGTATATTAAAAAAGCATTCCATACCATTGGTGGTTCAGTGTGATCGCGAGTGCTTGGCGTCTCCATCCGCGCTCTGCGCATGCGCCGAGTCCGACAGTACGTCCCGTCCTCCCAGCTCCCACTGCGTGCACACGTCCTCACGTTCGCTAGGTGTGCGGCGTGATGACGTGGAACGCAACGCTAGTAACGCAAGGAGAGGAGGGGGCGGACCATGTGACTCAGTCACATCCAACCAGCAACGGGGAGGCGTACCAATCACTATAGTGACATAGCATGTAAATATACATTCCCAATATGGCATCAGTGGGGGCATCCAGGTGATCGCAGGAAGCAAGCTAACATCCAATCATCTCAAGCATATCCATGGACTTCAGGGATATATGGGGGTACGTTCTGTGTCGTCAGGGATAGCCACCATGGTCTCTCTGCTCAACACCTGGACCCAACAGCTATCCTCCGGGCCACCAGTGGACAGTCAGAGGACCAATACCGTTAACCCCATATTTCCCACTATCCAACCATCTCTTATAAATGATGGAGGTGGGGTGAACCCTTCCCTCCATTTTACAGTGTATCATGGTGTCACCAAGATGGGAGCCATAAAGCACCACATATTCGGTCATGTACATGCTGTCTGTCAAAGTGAATACTATGATCAGTATCACAGCAATTCAATCACCCCCACTGTAGACATCAAGAAAACAACTTAAACTTTCATTCATCCAGGTTGTCATCATATGTAGTATGCCACACTCCCAGATGCGCCCACTGATGTCCAACATTTCTTCATTCACTATATAGAGTCATATTCGGGAACACACAGAATCACTTCTGGTCTTGCTTGTTAAATGAAGACAAAGGTCCCAAAAGGTATCCAACAATTCTACAAAAAATAGAAAATAGAAAAAAAGATTCAGATCATTATGTCATAGGTTAGCACTGTTGTATATTTCCTATAGCAGACTGGACAAATTAGATCCCCCATGTACATAGAGACGACTGCACCCCCTAACCACATAAATCCCATCTACATTCTGTATTCAAGCCATCCGGCTTAAGTGTACGCAATTGATGGATCCACATTATTTCACGCTGTTTCAACAATAACTCTCTATTGCCTCCCCCTTTCAGAGGGGGGATATAATCAATAACCCTAAATTTGAGGTCCTTCTCCCTGTGTCCAGCATCCGCAAAATGCTTGGACACAGGGAGATCCCTCCGTTTCTGGCGTATTGAGTATCTATGGTAATTCAACCCAGTCTTTACATCTAAAGTAGTCTCTCCAATGTAGAGAAGGCCACATTGACACAACAATAGATATATAACAAATGGACTGTTACATGTGAGGAAATGACGGATCTCAAACTGAGTCCTCAATATTGGATGTAAGACTTTATCGCCTTTTAACATATAACTGCAATTAACGCAGTTGAGGCATGGATAACAACAATTTCTTTTAGAACCTATATATGTCTGGATAGAGGTTTTCTCTCTAGTAACATCCGCTCTAACAAGTTTGTCACGCAGGTTACTAGATCTTCTATATGACATGAGAGGGGGCTCAGCAAATTCCTTGATGTTATTAAAATTACTTTTCAATATCGGCCAATGCTTCTTAATCACCCCTGGTATTTGATAACTACCTTCTGTATATGTAGAAATGAACGGCACCCTATTGCTATCTCTTTATTAATTGACTCAGAATGGTTAAACCCAAAGGTGTCCAGATGTCGCCGGACCAATTTTTTGGGGTAACCCCTATGGGTAAATTTATCAGACATCTCTAACAGTCTAAGGTCACATATTTTTGGATCCCTTACAATCCGCTGAACACGAAGAAATTGACTGCGTGGCAGCGATTTAATCATGGAGAGCGGATGACAACTCTCATATCTCAGCAGTTTATTACAGTCCATTGGTTTAATAAAAAGGTCTGTCATTAACTTATCACCCTGTATTTTAACCATGGTGTCCAGAAATGTCACCTGCTCAGTGGAGTAAGTGAGGGTAAATTGGATCTCAGGATCCATCCCATTTAGAAATTGGTGAAACTCAGCCAACTCTTCCCCAGTGCCATTCCAAATGACAAACACATCATCTATGTATCTCCACCACCCCAGCACACGGCTGAAGTGGTGGGACACATAGACATGCGGTTCCTCGCAATTGTAGATAGTAGCCATCTTGGAAAGCAAAATGATTGCATTTCAAAACCACACCGAGCAGGTCCATAATGAACTCCTTACATTCATCTTTATATCATGTGTCAAAAAGACATCTCCGAACAGCATCCACACCTCTATCATGATTGATAGAGGTGTAGAGGCTGACCACATCGAATGATGCCAATATAGTGTTTGGGGTCACCACTACCTGCAAGATTTTCTCCAGAAAATCACCTGTATCCCGTATATATGACTTGGAAGCAATAGCAAATTGACAAAGGATCTTATCCAAAAAGATGGCTATTTTAGAAAATACTGACTCTCTCCCCGAGACTATTTGCCTCACTGGGGGGTTGTTAAGACACTTCTGAATTTTAGGTAACACATATATCAATGGTGTCTTAGGGTGTGTCACTAATAGATATGTGTATAGGGGTCCATCACTTAGGCCTCTTGTTTTAGCATTATCCAAAATATTAGTGATAACTCTGATCACATCAAATTTAGGGTCATGTTTGAGATGCTTATACACTCTATCGTAATTTAGTTGTCTATGGATCTCAGAGATATACCACTCTGTGTCCATAACAACAACAGCTCCCCCCTTATCAGCCGATTTGACTGTGAGGGAACCGTTGTTGCACAACTCATCAATAGCCCGTATCTCTTCAGACGTCATGTTCGGGTGTCTTAAACCACTATCTTGCAATACACACTTCAAGTTATCAATATCAACCCTAACTGCATTAATATAGGCATCAATAGCTGACAATTCAATTGTGGAGTGAAGTCGCTCTTGGCGTGTAAACCAACACTTCGAAGAGAGAGTTCACATTCACCCACATTGGTACACTCTATACTCTCACCACTGATCATATTTCTACTTGCATCTGTAAACCAAACTTTAAGTTTGATATTGCGAAAAAAAGCGTTGTAAATGTACTTCAAGTTGAAACCAATCTACACCCACTGTGGGGCAATATAATAAACCTTTTGATAAAAGTTCAGTCTGTGCACTGGTAAGTGTATGGGAAGATATATTTGCCACTATTGATTTCTCTTTCTCACAAAAAAAAAGTGAAAATTTGTGGATTGGAAAATGCAGGATAACCAGTCCCTCTATATTGCTATTAGTTCTGCCAAAATATTGGTAAACTGCAAGATACGGTAGATTGAAATTAAAGGAATGGAATCCTCCTATTATCCATTACATTGATCCCCCTAAGTGGAGTTCGACCAATACCACCATAGTGGATTATCAGGGGTATATATATATAAGTGTATACTGTCCAAACCTCTCCTGCGATCTCCCGGTAAATTACTGCAGTTCTATTGTCGCGGTAAAGTTATAAGTAATACAGTGCTGGTGTAATCATTCATCAACAATTATCGGCAAAACAATAGGTTTATAGATTTGTATATTCGCCACAAGGGCTACGTTACCCTCCGATGGACTTAGTAGGCTGTTGCCGGATTGTGTGTATCCTGCGGTGCTTGCGATGATATGCTCTCCGGTCGGCGTCCCACGTGTGCTGGGATCACTGGTCTCTTCTCTACAGCACTTAATATGATTCAGGGATACTCATCCTCAATTGTGATCAGGTAGCTACCCTGGTGTATTCCAATGTTTCAAATTGACAGTAGGTCCATCTGATATGTACTGGCTTGAATTTGTATACTGTCTTTTAACACTCAAACGTGTTTCGGGACTACGGTCCCTTCCTCAGTGGCAACGCATGGAATGTGTCTAAGGTTGCCCAGCTCCAAAGCCGCCACCAAGTTACGGCAATTATCAGACACAACCATAACTGGTTCTAGGTTGAGTGGCAAGAGCCACAGCTCAGTCTGCTCTCTTATCCCCTGCCCTGCCACAGCTCTGTGGCTGTGTGCTGGTTGTCACCTAGGCAGATCAGCTTCAGCACGGCTGTTGCTACTTCCCCACTGCAGTGCTACATTGCTTCCAGCTACCGACCAGGGGCGGACTGGGCCGGGGGGCAGGGGGGCAATTGCCCCCCCCCCCCGGGCCCCTCTGTTAGCTCATAGTCCCGGCCGGCTGGGCCGGAATGATATGTGACTGAGTCTCTGCGGCCTGCGGAGGGAGACGGGGAGCGGGGGAGGTGTGCTGCCGGCATCCTATCAGAGAGGCCGCCGGACCGGCGCAGGCGGCGCGATGACGTCATCGCGCCGCATGACTGAGCCGCTGCGCGGCCGTAGAGTAAGAACATCGACAGCAGTGCTGGAGGCGGGACAGGAGTATTTCAGTGATGGTGCTGGAGGTAGGTGGTAAGTATAAGTCTGTCTGGCTTTTTTTTTTTTTTCTTCTCCTCATTTCTGTCACTGATAGGGGGCCCTATCTGGCTACTGGCACATTATAGGGGGGCCCTCTCTGGCTACTGGAACATTATGGTGGGGGCCCTATCTGGCTACTGGCACATTATAGGGGGGCCCTCTATGGCTACTGGAACATTATAGTGGGGGCCCTATATGGCTACTGGCACATTATAGGGGGGCCCTTTCTGGCTACTGGCACATTATGGGGGGGGGGCTATTGGCTACTGGCACATTATAGGGGGCACTATGGGGAGCTCAACTGGGGACATTACAAGGGGGTATTTTTTGCACTGTCTATTATAAGGAGAATTCTTACTACTGGGAAGGGGGCATTATGGTGGGCTTTATTACTACCCCATGGTCTGAGTTCCCTAGTAGCAGCACCAGCCTCTCCCTGCTCTGCTATCCCTCTGCCTCTTCTCCAAATCCTTATTATTAAATCTTTCTCATTAGGATAAAACACATCAGCTCCGCCGAGCCCCCGGCCAAAGTGTGGAAGTGGTGGCCGAGATCCCCAAGGGTCAAGCCAAGTAATTGTAAGTTTTCATATGAAATATGTTTGTTATACACACATATACAGTTTCTTCTGCAAAAGTCATCAAGTGTCATGGGGGGGGGGGGGGGGGACACAGAGCAGCGCCCAGCGGGGAGGAGAGAATACACAGATGCAACACTGTATCAGCCAGAAAATGGCACTTTCGGCATTATACCAAAAATGCCATTTTCAGCTGAAAAGGTTTCGGCGGACAATATATCGGAGCATCCTTAGTTTATTTTGTTTTCCTGTGTTGTAATTTACATTGCTGATGAAAGTGTCAAGGGGAGGGGTCAGGAGGAGGCAGGGGAAATGGGTAAGCAAGAGGGGGGCTCAGTGGGCCTCTGGGTGTTACTTGCCCCCTGGGCCAAGAGTTGCCAGTCAGCCCCTGCTACCGACTGATGGCTGACTGGTGCTGTAAGAGGGTAATTCGGAGGTGGAAGTGGAGGAGGAGGCAGAGGAGGAGAAGTGGGGGTTGGAGCCACTAATGTAGGTGGTGGCGGAAACCCTGATGAAATTGGGGCCCGCAATCCTTGGCGTCGGTAGCACCTGTGCCATCCCAGGGTACGAGTCGCTCCCGGCCTCCACAACATTCACCCAGTGTGCCGTCAGAGAAATGTACCGTCCCTGGCCGAAAGCACTTATCCATGTGTCCGGGGTTAAGTGGACCCTCCCAGTAACTGCATTGGTCAGGACATGTGTGATGTTAAGGGACACATGTTGGTGTAAGGCTGGCACAGCACTCCTTGAAAAATAGTGGCAGCTGGGGACTGCTTAAAAAGGGATGGCCGCTGACATCAGGCTGCGGAAGGCCTCAGTGTCCACAAGCCTAAATGGCAACATTTCCAGGGCCAGTAATTTTTGGAAAGTGGCGCATTTAGTGCTATGGCCTGTTTGTGGGTGGCTAGGTATTTGCGATTGCGTTCAAATCTCTGGGGTAATGACATTTGGACCCTGCACTGGGACAGGGAAGTGGATGTGGTCGCTGATGGTGCTTGCAAAGGTCCAGGTGCTGGACGGGAGGTCTCCCGGGCCTGCATCTTGGGCAAGGGATTGGCCAGCACATAACACAGGTGAAGAGGAGGCAGTGGTGTGACCCGCAGACACAGATTGTGGAACCAGGCGTTCGGCCCACCTATTATGGTTCTTTGATCCCATGTGGCGGATCATGCAGGTGGTGGTGAGGTTGCTAGGGTTCACGCCCCAGCTCATTTTGGTGTGGCACAGGTTGCAAAGTACTTGTCACGGCTGAGGACGGGGAAAATCCTCAGCCGTGCGATGCCCAAAGATGTTAGGCTGCTCAGCCAGAAAGACTGGATTAGGGAGCAGGTCACCTCCTAAAGCGTCCCTAACCTGACCCTAATTCCTAGCTGCATGGGCCAACCTTTAAGGTAGGAGGACCCATGCTCCAGAACCTCGGATCCCTAACTCACCCTCCGTCCGGTCCCTGGACTAGGAGTCAGGGTAAGACGGCCTGTTCCTCCAGGACACGGAGGAACAGGGGTCTCAATGGCCAAGCTGCTGGGAAAAGATGAACACAAACAGACTTACGGAAATGGCAGGCAAACTAAGTAGTTCCACCTACCTGCCACAGCCTTGCTGACTGGATCCCTGTGCACACAGGGATCCAGAACCATAAGCTGCACAAAACCACAAAGGAAAGTCCCAACAGAACATCAGATGGACATCACACACAACAAGACATAAACATAATGTGACAATATCTTTATGACCACAGGGGTGGCTCTCACTGGCAGGTAGAAAACACAGGAGGCTTCTCCAGCTAAGCATGGCTGAAGCAACCCTCAGACCTGTGCTAACAGTGAGGCTTTATAGGCCAAAGAAGCCACACCCCACAGTCGGACACACCCAGTGACACACACACACACTGGGAAGGGAGTTAACCCTTCCAGCACCAGGGAAGGGAAAACACAACTTAAAGGGGAAGTGTCCAAACAACGAACACACTGTGGCTGTTGCCGCAGGCAACGACATGGGTGGCAACCGTGTCCTGGGAGTCAGCCCGAAGGCCGGGACACTGCCACCACATGTACACTAACAACCAAATGTTGCCAGGGGCAACCACAGTGAGGGGAAGATGTAAGTGCACACCACACATAACACAGAGTGCACACAGACATACAAAAGTGCATCCAAACACGCACACAACTCCAAGGGAACTGCGCACATAGCTGTTGTCCGCGGCAACCGCACTTGAGGCCAACAGCAATATGCCTCCCGCTGCGGTTGACACTACAACCCAAACCGCGGGCAACTGTATGCGGCTCCCAAGGAGTCACGGCCATAAACATGGTCGTGACAGTACTATTCTTTTGTCATCCGCACTTCCCTAAAAAAAGCGCCATACTGCTGAACACCTACCCTTTGCTCCGTGGAACAGTGGTGGGCCTGTTCGGTGGTGCCCGCCTTTTACCTTTTACCACCCCAATGCTTCTTCCAGCCTGTTGCAGTGCTGCAGATCCCTCCCCCTCTGTACTGCTCTCCTCGCTCAGCTTGTTGCCACCTTCCCAGGTTGGGTCAGTGACCACGTCGTCCAGCACCTCCTCTTCCACTTCCTCACTCTGATCATCTTCCTGATTTGTTGACCTAACCACAACCCCAGTGATTGACAACTGTGTCATCCTCTTCCTCAACCTCTTGAGACAGTAATTGCGGTTGAGTCATTGGCAACTGTGTCTCATCATCATCATCCACCTAATTAAACACTAATTGCCGTTCCCCAGCGTCATGTTCTTGTGAATCTGGATGTTCAAGAGGTTGGGAATCGGGGCACAAGATCTCAGGTCCCTCTTCAAGTGTGCTTGGCGAGAGGACCAAATCAATTAACGACGATGCAAAGAGGTCCTTGGAACATCTGAGTGTGGGATCACTTGTTTGGCCAGACTGTAAATGGTGGGAGGAAGGAGGATCAGGGTGAGGATTGTGTGGACCAGACTCTTGGCTACTGAGACTGGACTTGGTGGAAGACAGGTTGGTGCTTAACCAACCACCTGCAATCCAACCGACCACCTGCTTGCACTGGTCTGACTTCAAGAGGGGTCTCCTGTTGCGCCCTGAAAACTGGGACATGAAGCTAGGTATCTTGGATGATTTTTTTTCTTGTTAATTGGCAGCAGGCACAGTTTCTCTGCGCCCAGAGCCACGGCCTCTGGGTGCACCATTAGCATCACGGCCACTTCCCCATTCCTTAATGCTCGCCTTCTTCATATAAAATTTATATGCACACTTGACACACAACATGTGACATGGATGTCACAGTTCACAGCAAGCACAGTATATGGGAAAAGTATGGAAAAAGGAAAATAGATTTCACTTATATTTTTACTATCTCTTGTCCTGACACACACACGCTATTGCAGCGCAGATGAGACAATTCACTGCAGAGACCATTTATAGGAAAATTATGGATAAATTATGGAAAAATATATATTTGTTGTCACTAATATTTTTCCCAATATCTGGGCCTGACACCCAGACGCTATTGCAGCACAGATGAGACAATTCACTGCAGGGACCGTTTATAGGAAAAAATGTGAATAAATTATGAAAAAAATATAATTGTGTTCAATAATATTCTCCCTATCTCTGCCCCTGACACACAGAAGGTATTGCTGAACAGATATCACAAGTCACTGCAGATACCCTCTATAGAAAAAGAATCAAAGTGTGGAAAAAAATAAATCAAAGACTACTTTGCGAGAATAAATTGCTGCCACCACACACAATAGTCCTTAAAATGACTTGTGGGTCTTTGAAACGTTTTAAAATTGAATAAATTGCGATCACAAACTCCCTACACTATCTGTCCCTTCCTAAGCGCAGCTCACTCTGACTCACAATGAGCCGAACCTGCGTCATCGGGTGCTATATAGCACCCGATGACGCTTTCCGGACAGCCAATCACTGTAATGCCAGTAGCTAACATGGCTACTGGCATTACAGTGATGTCAGTACTTACCTGCACGTTTATTAGCTGCTTAGCAGTCGCAAAATATGCAGAGAGAAGATTCAAGCATGGCGCTCAAGCACATGCGGTACTAGGCCGAGTACCACCATGTGCCAAGCATAGCGATGCTCGAGCGAAACACCTATTCGGCCGAGCATGCTCATGTAAGGGTCAGCCCCTAGAATAACTGTTCTTTGCACAGATATCTACAATATGGTGCTACATGAACTGTAATTACTTATTTCAGCCACTAGAGGTCACTGTGGCTCTGAGAAAGAGGAAGCTGAACTGTTCTGAGATGCACAAGAGGTAGGAGGAGCCAGAAGTTCCTGGGGTTTGAGTCCTGGCTAGAGGAGGGAGTGCCCTGAAAGCTGTGAGAGGATGGCTGCCATGTTAGGAGCCAAGTAAAGGCTAGTGATGGGACATGGAGCCTGACTGATGGAGTCCTGAGAAGCTGGCTGTGCTGGAGACAGGCCAAGATAGACTCTGAGCTAAAGTGCTGCAGCTGTGACCCAGAGAAAGAGACTGCACTGTGTGTTCCAGAGGAGTGGGACCATGTATAGAGACTAGTACAAGTCGGATCCTTCCTGCCAGAGCTGAAACTAGGTGGAAATCTGCATCTGTGGTGACCAGAGAGAGAAAGACAGACAAGCAAGTGACCGGACCTGGAGCTAAACTGCATCTTATGGGATCAAGGAGAATCTGCAGAACTGTGAGTGGCACCGGTGCTTATCTGTGATAGGTTATAGAGTCAGGGACTTAGTCAGTGCGCTGTAGAAGCGTCCCCTGGGTAGCAGGGCTAGATAGGAGTATATTAGCTGAGTGTAGCCTGGACTCTGATGTGTATACTGTGGAACGCATTTATTCTAATCCATGTTCATGTAATCTGTGTAAACCTGTTTATGCTGTTAATCCGGCAGTTACATCTGGTTCTTTAATAAAGCCAGTTATTGCTTCAGTCTCCTTGTCAGCTGTACAGTACTTGAATCCTGCTTTGCGGTCTCTCCCTCCTCTGACTGCTACACTCACTCAACACTAGTGGGCACATATGAACATGAGACCAACACAGATGCCTTCAGCTGCCAAGCGCACATGCAACAGTTTAGGCAAGTTCATATGTACAAATCTACTGATAGATGCCCTTTAAATGAGGGAGATACAATCTAGAAGTCTCTTTGGGAATATGAACCTAGGGTATCTACATGCAGGCTGAACATAACTGCAGGCTGTAGCCTTATCATATTTAAAAGAGTGGGTTTCTATACTTAGAAAGCTGATATATATTACTAGTTTTTTCATAACTCTATGTTGTGCTGGCAAATAAACCAGTAATATACATTAGCTGAACCTCTATTCTTATCAACATGGTAAGACTATAGTAAGTAGTGTATATGATATGTACATGTTACGAAACAGCTCTAGGACACATATCTGCCATCACCATGCAAAGGGGAGGGGGTAGTGTGCAATGCAAAGGATTGTTACATAAGCAGTTCTCCAAGAATGCAGCCGTGCCTCCTGGTGCTCCAACATACCATATTTTTTGCTCTATAAGACGCACCTGCCCATAAGACACAGGTTTTTGAGGAGGAAAATAAGATATATATTTTTTTTTAACCAAAACACTATTATGGGGGATCTATGAATGACACTGTTATGGAGGGGATCTGTGGATGATGCACTGTTATGGGGAATCTGTGGTTCACACTGTTATGGGGCATCTGTGGATGACACTGTTATGGGGGGATCTGTGGGTCACATTTATTGGGGGGATCTGTGGATAACACTGTTATCGGGGGGATCTGTGGATGACACATATATAACATCTTATGCTATATATGTGTCATCCACAGATCCCCCTCATAACACTATCCTTGTGTAAATAGAGACCCCCAATACAGGGGGTGGAGGCCGGCAACTTGTGTTGGAATCATAGCGGGGCCCGGTGCAGTCACTGTTCTCTATTACACCGGGCCCTGCTCACAGCAGTATTTATTAAGTGAAGTCATGGGTAAAACTTTGTTAAGGTATAGCAATCCTCTGCAGCAGTAGTGAACTTAGTACTCACTATGAAACTCCTGTAGCAGACAGGGCGGCCAGCAGCGTAACATCACTCACTCCGTCACGCGCCTGCCCCGTCTGCTTCATTCATAAAGTCGGTAAGCAGGCTTGATTTGTACTGTAATTAAACAGATGTACGCACCATAGGGTAATTCTGCGAGAACCAAACAATAAAAGAATAATAAATTGCAAGACTTACCTTGTAAGGTTGTGCAAATGGTAGGCACAACTCTAATACAAGCTCATCAGAAGGACCTGAAAACCTAGAATTGGCGGTCTGCAGCCACGGGATCAAGAAGAAACTTCTTATCGGAGATGCCTGTGATCGCCAAGAAGGTAAGTAGTTAATAGAAAACAAAAACGTTCCACGGCGCAAAAAAACGTCCACAGGTCACCAGGATCAGCAGTTCAATATTCTATTGCAGCAATTCAACGCGTTTCGGGGAATCACTCCCCTTCATCAGGTACAAGGGGCAGCACATGTGCAGCCCCTTGTACCTGATGAAGGGGAGTGATTCCCTGAAACGCATTGTATTGCTGCAATAAAATATTGTACCCCTGATCCTGGTGACCTGTGGACGTTTTTTTGCGCCGTGGGACATTTTTGTTTTCTATTAACTCATTCATAAAGTGGGAGGAGCAGGTGTGTAAGGAGAGTGACCAGCCAGCCTGCCTGATATGGGAGTTTCGTAGTGAGTACTACGTGCGCTACAGCTGCAGAGGATTGCTATACCTTAACAAAGCTTTACTCATGACTTCACTTAATAAATATTGCTGTGAGCGGTGCCCTATGTAATACAGAACAGTGACTGCACTGGGCCCCGCTGCAATTCTAACACAAGTTGCCGACTTCCAGCAATGTATCAGTGCAAAGTAAAAATGGCAGCATTCACCCCATAAGACGCACTGCCAATCCCCCCTCCCCCACACACTTTTATGTCTTATAGGGCGAAAAATAGATATCTCTGTAGCTGTTTAACATACAGACAAAATAAAGGTATTGTTTTAATCAACATGATCAAACAAACTAGACAGTTTGCCTGGTTTAATACAGCTGATCATGCTGACAGAGGTTCTTTAAAGGGTATGTTTACCCTGCTCCCCTAAGCAGTTTTTAATGGACAAAACTGCTGACAAACCTACGTTAATGAGTAAATGAGTAGTCAAAAAGCTCCTAAGGTCCCTCTAAAGTTAGGTACATTAAGGGTACTTTCACACTAGTGTTTTTCTTTTCCGGCACTGAGTTCCGTCATAGTGGCTCAATACCAGAAAAAAAAAATGATCAGTTTTATCCCGATGCATTCTGAATAGAGACAAATCCGTTCAGGATGCATCAAGATGTCTTCAGTTCAGTAACTGAACGCCGTTTTGGACAGAGGAAAAACAACGCAGCAGTGGTATTACCTCCGTCCAAAATTCCAGATCAGTTGCCGGAATGCCTGATCCGGCATTAATTTACATTAAAATGTATTAGTGCCGGATCTGGCATTAAAAATACTGCGTATTTTTACTGCGCAATGCGTCGACCAGAATGTGAAAAAATATATAACGGATCCGTTTCTCCGGATGACATCCGGAGAGACGGATCCGTTCTTGCATTGCATTTGTAAGACAGATCCTCATCAGGATCCGTCTACAAATGCTGACCATTTGCATGCAGATTGCCCGATCCGGCAGGCAGTTCTGGCGACGGAACTGCTTGCCAGATCACTCTGCCGCAAGTGTGAAAGTACCCTAAGCCAGAAATTTATCATCTGAGATTTTTAGCTGTGTAATAGAGCAAATAATGAGTGTCCACCCTGGAGAAATTAAATACTAAAAATAAATTAAAGATTATTCAAGATTATTGTTAAATATCTAAAATCTAGTATCTTATGCCCAATTTGGTTGGATTTTTAGTCCTCAGCTGTTGTTCTAGGGCTCCTTTCATAAAAACAGTGCCATTGTGAAACTTTAATGTATAACATTTTACTTATTTAGATGGCACTGATAATGTATAATTGATTCTGAAAGGCCTCTTTTGACTACTTTCAGATTAATTGCGTAGAAAAAGAATCAGCTCTCTGCTGTGCAAAACACAGAATTTTATGATGATATAAATAATGTATTCAATATACGGTACCTTTGGGACTACAGTGTAGCTTACATGTAACAGTCTTCTATATCTATCCTTATTGTTTAAGGATGAGCGAATCAACTCATAATGAAATGGGGTCATTACAAATCTCACAAAAATTTGTCCTCAAAATTAAATCAAAGCTTTTCAGGTTGACATATGAATCCAGTAAAGAGACACAGAGCACCACTTTATTTGTTGCCAAGCACAACAATGAGGGAGGAAAAATAATGTTGACATGACCCTGGCAGGAAGTTGGGGGGATGGGTTGCCCTGATTGGTTCAGAGGCTGAAAAACAAGTTCATCGGCCAATCAGAGATGGCCGCAAGCAGAGAGATGTCTGTGCAGAATGAGCAGACACATCATTCTGTGTTAAAGGGGTTGTCTGGGTTCAGAGCTGGACCGAGGCATATCCCTTTTTTCCCCTAGTCAGCCCCTCTGACATGAGCATCGGAGCATTTCATGCTCCAATTCTCTCCTTTGTTCTGTGTTCAATCCTGCAGGGCAAGGACTTTTTCTGGAGATCCAGTGTCTTACCAGGCTCTCCATGATTGAGCTAGGCAGAGGCTTCCACTTAGCAGTGAGCCAGGTGACGTCACCGGCACTAATGGGCAGGCTTTAGCTAGGACAGAGCTATAGCCTGCCCAGTAGCACCAGTGACATCACTGTGAACAGAATGTAAACAAACAGCCCTTGCCCTGCAGGAAACAGCACAGGGAAAGGGAGAACATCGGAACATAAAATGCTCTGATGCTGCTGTCAGATGGGGTGAGTGGGAGAAGAAGGGGACTTATTAGAAAAAAGAGACAGCTGTTTAATTTGTTTTATTTTTTTTAAAACCATAAGCTTATAAGTAGAGTTGAGCGAACACCTGGATGTTCAGGTTCAACAGGTTCGGTCGAACTTCACAAAAAAGTTCGAGTTCGGGACCCGAACTTGACCCCGAACCCCATTGAAGTCAATGGGGACCCGAACTTTTGAGCACTAAAATGGCTGTAAAAATGTCATGGAAAGGGCTAGAGGGCTGCAAATGGCATCAAAATGTGGTTAAGAGTGCTCTGCAAACAAATGTGGATAGGGAAATTACATTTTTTTATATATATCTTTTTATTTCAATTTCAAAGAAACATACATTTATACACGAAACACGTCAACTTTAACAGAAAAAATCCAGATTGACCATTAAAACTGCAAAGTTACAAAAATGTTTTCTCCCTTACCACTCCCCTTTATTGAATACCCACCCACCACCCTAAAGGGAGAGAGAGAGGGGACACAAAAAAAAAAATATATATTTCTCTTACACGTGCCCAGCCCTATAATAACCAATTTTTCCATAATTCGTCAAGATTTTGTGATATTTTGATTTTCTTCCTTGATCAAATTATCAATTGCTTTTCTCCACTGACCCGCTGTCGGGGGGTCTTCTTTTACCCATTTCCTAAGTATGAGGAGTCTAGCTTGAAATAATACTTTACTAAGGACCAATCTTATCTTTTTATTTAACTTCAAATGTTCGGTTGCCCCTAATATACAAGTTACTGGATCTTCAGATATTTGAACCTTCAAGATTAAAAATACAGTCTCTGCTATTTCTGTCCAATATCTGAACAGTCTGGGGCAGCTACAGAAACAGTGTATTAAGTCCGCTCTATCTCCCCTACATTTTAGACACTTATCTGAAGTACTCACACCCATTCTGTTCAACATCCACGGGGATCTATGTAATCTATGAACTATAAAGAACTGTGAGATCTTATGTGAGCCCCCTTCCGAGACCCTAGCATAACTTCTAAGGGCATCTCTCCAATTCTCTTCCGTAAATAATTCTAATTCACTCTCCCATTTTTTCCCGGCAAGCATTATGGTCCGTTTACTCTTTGCCTCCATCAAAATCTTATATCTCCTTGCAGTTATTCCTCCTCTTTCCCCTCCGTTGGTAAATTTGTACGAGATTTTTCCCTTCTGTACTTATCCACCTGCTCCACTGTCCGCAGCGCATTCCTGAGCTGAAAGTATTTATACATATCCTTTTGGGGGATCCCAAACTCCCTCACCAGTGTACTGAAATCTTTCAACTTATCCTCCACAAATATCTGGTCTAGATTTTTCATCCCCTTTTTTTCCCAATCTATATAAATCCTAATCGTTTGCAGTTCCTTTAAATTGAAGTTTTTCCAGATAGGTGTATAGTGCAGGAACCCTTTAATCTCTAATATTTTATTTTTATTTCCACCCATATATACTCCAGTGAATTTAATATTCTATTACCTGTATTATTTTTCCCCAATATACCTGATTCCAATACCTCTAAGTGATTCCATTCCTCTTTCCACCCCAATCTATTTACTTCCTGCTTACCCACTAAAGCATTTAAACTACCTTTTATGTGACCATATTGTGTTATTAGATAATAGAAAAAACAATTCGAAACCGCTAGTCCTCCCTCTCACACTGGAAGCTGAAGCACTTCTTTCTTTATCTGAGGAATAGCACCTTTCCAAATAAAGTCCCCCATTAGGCTATACAATAGCTTAAAAATATTCAGCGGTAATCTCAATGGGGCATTTTGTAGAACATAGAGTATTTTTGGGAGGAAAACCATTTTTATTAGGTTTACCCGTCCGTGTATTGACATTGGTAGTGTTTTCCAAATATGTATTTTGGTTCTAAGTTCTTTTATTAGGGGGAGTACATTTAATTTTTCATAATCTTTTATATTTCCGGAGATTTGTATACCTAAATATTTGAAATTCTCGTGTTTTTCAAGGACATGAACCCTTAAATCTCCCTGTGATTGTCCCTCTCCTAGTAACAACATATGTGATTTCCCCCAATTAATATTTAAACCAGAAAAAAACAAAAACATATCAATTATTTCTATTACTCTGTTAAACTGATCCCCAGTATTGTGCAAAAACAATATAATATCGTCCACGTACATTAATAATTTTTCTTCTCCACCCATGCATTGAAACCCTTTAATCTCCCTATCATCTCTTATTATACTTGCCAGAGGTTCAATTGCAATAGCAAATAGTGATGGGGAGAGAGGGCATCCCTGCCTAGTGCCACGGTGAAGGGCAAGTGGCAGGGACAAGCTCCCATCCACCATCACTCTAGCCCTTCGATTAGAATATATAAGTTGAATCCATTTTTATAAATCCCTCCCCTATACCAATCCTTTTTAATACTGCCCATAAATACTCCCATTCAATACAATCAAATGCCTTTTGGGCGTCTAGTGAAAGTACCGCTTTCTCCCCTGCTTCTAATCTGTTGGCTTAAATATTAAGGAACAGCCTTCTTATATTTGAATATATCGGGTATAAAACCAGTCTGATCTTCATTTATTACTACTTTGATAACCTTCGACAGCCTGTCAGCCAGGACCTTTACCAGAATTTTAACATCCGTGTTTAGGAGAGATATTGGCCTGTATGACCCGGGATCTAATTGTTATTTCCCCTTTTTTGGAATTAATGTGATAATTGCCTCTTTCAGGGAAATGACTTTAAATAACATAAACGTAAAAAAAAAATTAATAATCTTGATCTAGGAGGACGAGGTCCATATGGAGTAGGAGGTTGAGGAGGCAGTGGATGTGGCAGTGTAGGTGGAAGCGGCTGTGGAGGAGGAGGTAGCCTACACTGCTTTTTGGTTTTAAATGTATTAGTATTTTTTTTAAATTAGGGTACACCCCAAAACATTGGGAAACATAACCTTATGATAACCCCCTCTAGTCGTGCTAAACACACGTTCAGACAATACACTGGCTGCAGGGCAGACCAGCACCTCCAAGGTGTAAAGGGCAAGCTCAGTCTATGTGCCCAATTTGGAGACCCAGAAGTTGTAGGGGGCAGACCCATCATATAGTACGTGTAGGCGTGTGCACATATACTGCTCCACCATGTCGCACATCCCTGTGATGTCCACAATCCAATTGGATAGTTTCTCTATCAATTTTTGATGTTCTTTTATGCGCCTACCATGGTGATCATGGGTGGCGGGAAATCGGGGTTCCAGGCGGAGAGGTAGCCTGAGAAAGGGATACCACATCCAAGGGAGGTCAATGGATGAAATTAAATGTAATTCAGCGGAAATGTGGGACAAAGTATTAAAGCATAAGCTTCCAAGTTAAGGAGGGGGCGCGGGGCAAATATCCACTCCCTACTCGGGGAGATAGTGACAATAAATAACAATACATTGGAATGATTAATGAAAAAATTATAGGGAATGTCACTGGGGTATTTTGGATTTGGAAACGTTAGCTAGGAGAGGCCCTGCTGCAGCTTTGTTGACTCAGGATAACTTCTGCCTGATAACACGTCTCTGTGGCGTCCACGATCCATTTGGATATCTTCTCTAGCAACTTTTAATGTTCTTTTCTGAGCCTACCATGTTGATCACGGTTACCCGCGAATCAGGGTTCCACAACAGAGAGGGAGCGTGAGAAAGGGAGACCTCATTCAAGGGAGGTCAATGGCTGCAATGGGATGAAGCGGAAATGTGGGACAAGTTATTAAAGCGGAAGGATCAAATGAAAGGGCCAATTAAAGACAAATTTTTGAAATGTAAGTCCCTGTCACCTATGCAGAGCAGGGGTTTTTCATCGCCAGAAATAGGTTAATGTCACCCACCAATGGAACAGATTATTTTTGTATATTTCGGTCCCTGTCACCTATGCAGAGCAGAGGTTTATTCATGGCAAAAATTGTAAAATGTCAACCCAAGAATGTAACTGAAAAATTAGTGAAATTTATTACCCTGTCTAATAGGTAGAGCAGGTCTATCACAGCCAAAAATTGTTGAATTGCACCCAAAGTAACAGAAAAATTTGTGACATTTATTAAGCTGTCAACTAGGTAGGACAGGGGTATATAACAGCCAAAAATTGGGGAATTTCACCAGAAAATGTAACAGACAAATTAGTGATTTTTTTTGCGCTGTAGTTTAACAATGGCTGGGTAAGGCCGGTATACATGTCTATTCTGCAGAAGGTACGGACATGTGCTGTGGGATCCATGCCTAGTTCATTTTAATGAAATACGTAAGTTAGGGGGCACACTACATAATCTACGAAGTGCAAGGGGCGGTAAAAGAGAACATTAAACCAAATTGACCCAAGAGAGAGTCACCAGAACCACCCCATGAATGCAGATCTGACAGTAAATCAGTATCAAAAATATATATAAAGTTTATTGAACACAACAACAGACACATTAAAAAATTGTATACAATTCAGACAAAGTGCGGTATATAATAAATAATATGTAACCGACACATACAGGTCCACTGAGTTGCCCCACCATGGGCAAAAGTGTAAAACACCAGCATATAAAGATTCAATATAGAATATAAAGCAAATATGACATAAGGTAAGACCTCTAGAAATACAAACAGACCTGAATAGGGTCACAATAAAAAGGGCAAAACCTGCATAAGCGGCTGGTTCAGTGGACCTGAGAAAATGAGAAAGCGCCCAACGCGTATCGCCGGAGCAATCCGGCTTCCTCAGGGGTAAAGGGTCCAATGCTGGAACATCACTTTATATAGCATAATAAATTTAGTGTGAATAACGTTCACCTGTGCAGCAAGAAATCAATCAATAATCGCCATGTATAGATGTGCAGGACGAGACATGACCGGAAACCGGAAGTCGGAAGTCAATGTAGTTA
This sequence comes from Bufo gargarizans, assembly GCF_014858855.1. Lineage (NCBI taxonomy): Eukaryota > Metazoa > Chordata > Amphibia > Anura > Bufonidae > Bufo > Bufo gargarizans. The sequence continues at coordinate 230,508,219 of NC_058085.1, read as the reverse complement.
GCAGGTGGAACGCATATGCGTTCCACCTGTCGCATCACCACTATATATGAAAATAACAAGGGGATCTGATGGTGTCATAACCTTGGTAAACATACATTACATACACACATATAGATAACCATATTATCATTCGCAGGAGCCCCACAGTGGTCACGAATATCCGATATGTGAGTATGCGGTCCTCCGGCACAGGATGTGAGCACATAACCGGAAGCCGCAATGGACCGCATGGTGAAACGCATTGTGCGCTTCAACTTAAGTCCCAAGATTGTTGCACGAAGAGCTCCTAACCTACGAGACAAATTGGTACGTAGTCATTTCCAGAGGCCCACACAGGGGTTGGGGAGGGGTGTCAGGATGCGCGGGACATATCCGTGTGGGAACTGTAATGTTTGCCAATATATGATCTGTACTGACTCCTTCTCCACCTGCAGGCATCCGGCTACTATCCATTTGGGACTTTGCATCAACTGCCGGACTAGGAATGTTATCTATGCACTCATTTGCAAATGCGGAAATATGTATGTGGGCCAGACTGGTCAGGAGTTACGGAAACGTATACAACAGCATCTATCTAACATCGCCTTGGCCCGCCGGGATCGGATTCAGGCCAAGAAACCGTTGATTTCAGTCGCTGCGCACTTTCTGGATTGCCACCAATGTATCATCTCTGGACTTAGGATTGCCGGCCTTGACATGGCACGCACCAATGTGAGGGGAGGATCACTTTCTTCTCAACTACTACGTCTGGAATCTAAATGGATCTTCAATTTGGATACGGTGGCCCCACAGGGACTAAATGAAGAACTTACGTTTATGGGTTTCTACAACTAAAATGTTTGGGGCTCTATATTTGAACTTTACAGAAGTGGGTAGTTTATACTTTCATTCGTGAATAATAAAGCATGGTGGCCATTACAGAGTGGGTTCAGTCATCATACTAGGGCCGGGCACTTACTGTGTCGGCTAAACCATACATATACTGATGAATTGTCTTTGGTTATTGTCGATTGATGTTGGTGGTCCAATATAGATATTGGGGCTTTACTGCGTGACAATAGATCTTGCAGAAATGGATATTATTGGTTAATCCAGCGATATATGGCTTTGTTGACCCAGTGGTATATGTGATTTAATGTTGATATGGGGGGCTTGATTCTGTGATTACAGATACCGTATTATCAGGTACTATTGGGTGACTCGGTGATACATGTGGATCTTTGGATCCGGTTATTTATGCATGTATTCATTTGTTAATCAATTCATTTACTCCCTACAGGTCTTTCTTTCACATTTTATTTTTCTTCACACACGGTGGTGCACAATTCTTTTCACGTACTTTTTCACTTGTGGTCTTTCCCACATTATATCCGGATTAGCGTATGTTGCTTTCTTTTCACATTTTTTCCATTTCAGGTTGATACACGGTTGGACCCGTGTATAGGGTCCTTATTATGACACTTAGGTATTATAATAATCTTTTTTCTTACCATATATATATGTATTTATTTAAATATTTTTTTTATTACTATCACATTAGTTTATCCTGTGGGGATTTTTATTTTCATTTTTATTATCATTGTTGTTATGGCCATAACATCTGCACATATAGCTATTTAATTATGCATTAATAATTAATTTCATATACGGGATGCATATATTTATGTATCTTATATATGCTTCTTATTGTTACCTTTATTAATATATTTTTCTACTGATTATTCATTTAATCATGATTTATAATTGTATTTATTTATTATTAATACTATTAATATATATACTTTTTATATTATATTTTTTCTATCTTTTCTGTATATGTATATTTTGTCCTTACTTAATATTTGGTCATATCACTGGTCATATCCATTCTCTTACATATTCAGTATTTCAATTTGATATGATTGAACAGCGTGCCTCATTTCAGGCATGATATCACCACATCATCTTGACTTCATTGTATGGTAGTATGGTGAAATATATTGAGTATTTCTATAACCTTGCCCCTCTATTTAATAGGTCTCCGTGCTCCTCCCCATCAGCCAAGCACTGTTTCGGCTCTTTTCTTTCCTCCCCCTGCTCCTTCTCTGTGGGTTGGGCGGATCGTGCGCTCCACCATTCGCGGTGGAGCGCACGATGCGTTCCACCATGCGGTCCATTGCGGCTTCCGGCTTCCAGTTATGTGCTCACATCCGGTGCCGGAGGACCGCATACTCACATATCAGATATTCGTGACCACTGTGGGGCTCCTGCGAATGATAATATGGTTATCTATATGTGTGTATGTAATGTATGTTTACCAAGGTTATGACACCATCAGATCCCCTTGTTATTTTCATATATAGTGGTGATGCGACAGGTGGAACGCATATGCGTTCCACCTGCTAACTACATTGACTTCCGACTTCCGGTTTCCGGTCATGTCTCGTCCTGCACGTCTATACATGGCGATTATTGATTGATTTCTTGCTGCACAGGTGAACGTTATTCACACTAAATTTATTATGCTATATAAAGTGATGTTCCAGCATTGGACCCTTTACCCCTGAGGAAGCCGAATTGCTCCGGCGATACGCGTTGGGTGCTTTCTCATTTTCTCAGGTCCACTGAACCAGCCGCTTATGCAGGTTTTGCCCTTTTTATTGTGACCCCATTCAGGTCTGTTTGTATTTCTAGAGGTCTTACCTTATGTCATATTTGCTTTATATTCTATATTGAATCGTTATATGCTGGTGTTTTACATTTTTGCCCATGGTGGGGCAACTCAGTGGACCTGTATGTGTCGGTTACATATTATCTATTATATACCGCACTTTGTCTGAATTGTATACAATTTTTTAATGTGTCTGTTGTTGTGTTCAATAAACTTTATATATATTTTTGATACTGATTTACTGTCGAATAAGCATTCATGGGGTGGTTCTGGTGACTCTCTCTTGGGTCAATTTGGTTCATTTTAATGAACGTGAGCTTGTCCACATTGGCAGTGGACAGGAGGCTGCGCTTGTCTGTGATAACGCCCCCTGCTGTGCTAAACACACGTTCAGATAATACACTGGCTGCAGGGCAGGCAAGCACCTCCAAAGCATAAAAGGCAAGCTCAGGCCATGTGCCCAATTTGGAGTCCCAGAAATTTAAGGGGGCAGACTCGTCATTCAGTACAGGGAGTGCAGAATTATTAGGCAAGTTGTATTTTTGAGGATTAATTTTATTATTGAACATCAACCATGTTCTCAATGAACCCAAAAAACTCATTAATATCAAAGCTGAATATTTTTGGAAGTAGTTTTTAGTTTGTTTTTAGTTTTAGCTATTTTAGGGGGATATCTGTGTGTGCAGGTGACTATTACTGTACATAATTATTAGGCAACTTAACAAAAAACAAATATATACCCATTTCAATTATTTATTTTTACCAGTGAAACCAATATAACATCTCAACATTCACAAATATACATTTCTGACATTCAAAAACAAAACAAAAACAAATCAGTGACCAATATAGCCACCTTTCTTTGCAAGGACACTCAAAAGCCTGCCATCCATGGATTCTGTCAGTGTTTTGATCTGTTCACCATCAACATTGCGTGCAGCAGCAACCACAGCCTCCCAGACACTGTTCAGAGAGGTGTACTGTTTTCCCTCCTTGTAAATCTCACATTTGATGATGGACCACAGGTTCTCAATGGGGTTCAGATCAGGTGAACAAGGAGGCCATGTCATTAGATTTTCTTCTTTTATACCCTTTCTTGCCAGCCACGTTGTGGAGTACTTGGACGCGTGTGATGGAGCATTGTCCTGCATGAAAATCATGTTTTTCTTACCTTGCAGACTTCTTCCTGTACCACTGCTTGAAGAAGGTGTCTTCCAGAAACTGGCAGTAGGACTGGGAGTTGAGCTTGACTCCATCCTCAACCCAAAAAGGCCCCACAAGCTCATCTTTGATGATACCAGCCCAAACCAGTACTCCACCTCCACCTTGCTGGCGTCTGAGTCGGACTGGAGCTCTCTGCCCTTTACCAATCCAGCCATCTGGCCCATCAAGACTCACTCTCATTTCATCAGTCCATAAAACCTTAGAAAAATCAGTCTTGAGATATTTCTTGGCCCAGTCTTGACGTTTCAGCTTGTGTGTCTTGTTCAGTGGTGGTCGTCTTTCAGCCTTTCTTACCTTGGCCATGTCTCTGAGTATTGCACACCTTGTGCTTTTGGGCACTCCAGTGATGTTGCAGCTCTGAAATATGGCCAAACTGGTGGCAAGTGGCATCTTGGCAGCTGCACGCTTGACTTTTCTCAGTTCATGGGCAGTTATTTTGCGCCTTGGTTTTTCCACACGCTTCTTGCGACCCTGTTGACTATTTTGAATGAAACGCTTGATTGTTCGATGATCACGCTTCAGAAGCTTTGCAATTTTAAGAGTGCTGCATCCCTCTGCAAGATATCTCACTATTTTTGACTTTTCTGAGCCTGTCAAGTCCTTCTTTTGACCCATTTTGCCAAAGGAAAGGAAGTTGCCTAATAATTATGCACACCTGATATAGGGTGTTGATGTCATTAGACCACACCCCTTCTCATTACAGAGATGCACATCACCTAATATGCTTAATTGGTAGTAGGCTTTCGAGCCTATACAGCTTGGAGTAAGACAACATGCATAAAGAGGATGATGTGGTCAAAATACTCATTTGCCTAATAATTCTGCACGTAGTGTACGTGTAGGCGTATGCACACATACTGCTCCACCATGTTGCTGAAATGCTGCCTCCTGCTAAGATGTTCCATATCAGCTGGTGGTGCTGGTTGTTGTGGCATGCTGACAAAGCTTTTCCACAATTTGGCCATGCTAACCCTGCCTTCTGAGGTGCCCCAGCTGTGTTTGCAATATCTTCCTCATCCTCTGCCTTCGCCTTGTGCTTCCACTGTGTCCCCGCTGTCAGGTGAGAATGCCACCAGCAGCGCATCTACCAGCTTGCGCTTGTACTCGCATCTTATGATCACGCTCCAGTGAGGGAATTAAGGGCGGTACGTTGTCCTTGTAACAGGGATCTAGCAGTGTAGCCACCCAGTAATCAGCACAAGTTAGAATGTGGGTAACTCGGCGGTCATTGTGGAGACACTGCAGCATGTAATCACTAATGTGTGCCAGGCTGCCTAGAGGCAACATAAAGCTGTCGTCTGTGGGAGGTGTATTGTCTGTGTCCTCTGTATCCCCCCAGCCACGAACCAGTGATGGCCATGAGCTGGTCTGGGTGCCACCCTGCTGTGAACACAGTTCCTACTCCTCCTTCTCCTCCTCCTCATCCTCCACCTCATCATCCTCCAGAACTGTGCCCTGGCTGGACAATTGTGTACCTGGCATTTGTGGGTGCAGGAATCCACCCTCGGAGCCACTTGTGAATGACTGGCCGGAAACCATACAAAATGATCCCTCTAACTCCTCCTCCTGTGCCACATCCTCTTCCATCATCGCCAGCAGCGTTTTTTCAAGGATGCATAGAAGTGGGATAGTAACACTGAGAACGGCGTTATCGCCACAGGCCATCTTAGTCGAGTACTCGAAACAGCGCAACAAGTAACACAGGTCTCGCATGGAGGCCCAGTCATTAATAGTGAAGTGGTGCTGTTCCGCAGAGCGACTCACCCATGCATGCTGCAGCTGAAACTCCACTATCACCTGCTGCTGCTCGCACAGTCTGGCTAGCATGAGCAATGTGTAGTTCCACCTTGTGGGCACGTCGCATATGAGGCGGTGAGCGGGAAGGCCGAAATTAAGCTGCAGTGCTGACAGGGGAGCAGCAGCAGGGTGAGAACACCGAAAGCACGCACAGACGGCCCACACTTTATGCAGCAGCTCTGACATATTGGGGTAATTTTTAAGCAATCTCTGCACCACCAAATTAAGAACATGCGCCAGGCAAGGGATGTGCGTCAAACCTGCTAGTCCCAGAGCTGCTACAAGAGTTCGCCCATTATCGCACACCACCAGCCGGACTTGAGGCTCACTGGCACCAACCACTTATCGGTCTGTTGTTCAAGGCCTGTCCACAGCTCCTGTGTGGTGTGAGGTTTGTCCCTCAAACAGAAAAGTTTTGAAACTGCCTGCTTTTGTTTACCCCTGGCTGTGCTGAAGTTGGTGGTGAAGGTGTTACACTGACCGGATGAGGAGCCGTCAGAGGATGAGGAAACGGAGTAGGAAGCAACTGGAGGCAAACTGAAGCATCCTGCAATCCTAGGTGGTTGAACGGCATGCACCAAACTATTATCCGCCTCAGGCCCAGCCGCCACTGCATTTACCCAGTGTGCTGTTATGGAGATCTAACGTCCCTGACCGTGCTTACTCGTTCACGTATCCGTAGTCAGGTGCACCTTGCCACAGATGGCGTTGCGCAGTGCACACCTGATTTTGTTCCCCACTTGGTTGTGCAGGGAAGGGATGGTACGCCTGGAAAAGTAGCGGTGGCTGGGGACGACATATTGTGGGACAGCCACCTCCACCAGATGGAATGACAGCATTTCAAAGGCCAGTAATTTGGTTGGGTAGGAGGGTACTTCCTCTTCTGCTCCAGTGTTTGGGAGATGGAGAGCTGAACACTTCTGTGGGACATTGTGGAGATGCTTGGTGACCCAGATGGTGGTGTTGCTGGCAGATCCTCTGTTTGCGGGGTGGCAGGTGGCACTGTCACTTTAGAGGTGGATGAAGAGGCCAAGACTGCAGGAGGAGCCAGAAACCTTTCTTGGTTTTTGAGGTGTCTACTCCACTGCAGCTCGTGTTTTGCACTTAAATGCCTGGTCATGCAGGTTGTGCTCAGGTTGAGAACATTTATGCCTCGCTTCAGGCTCTGACTGCACAGCGTACAAACCACTTGTGTCTTGTCGTCAGCACATTGTTTGAAGAACTGCCATGCCAGGGAACTCCTTGGAGCTGGCTTTGGTGTGCTCAGTCCCTTGCTGCTGTGGTGGGCAGTAGCAGGCGTTCTGTCTACAGGACAGCCGCTCCGCTTTTGTACCCTGCTCCCTCTTCTGCAGTGCTGGTGGCTCTGTGTGACCACCGCCTCTTCTTCGAACTACACAGGTCACTCACATGACCTTGATTCCATGTGGGGTCAAGGACCTCATTGTCCTCCACATCATCTTCCACCCAGTCTTCACCCCTGCCCTCCTTGTCTGTCTGCACACTTTCGAAAGCCCCAGCAGTTAGCACCTGTGTTTTGTCATCATCCGATGTGATGGTCCTCCCATGGGCTCATCTTGAAACATAAGTGGTTGGGCATTGGTGTACTCAATCTCTTCCACTTCTGGGGTGGGGCTAGGTGGATGGCCCTGGAAACCCTGCTAACAGAGTCATTAAAAAAAGCAGAAGAGACTGCTGCATGACTTGGGGCTCAGACTGCTTGGCTGATTTGCAAGGGGGTGAGGTGAAAGACTGATGGACATCAGCTGCAGGTGCCAACTCTGATCTTTCAGCAGGAGACTGGGTGGGAGACAATGTGAAGGAACTGGAGGCACTGTCAGCAACTTAATCTACTATCGCCTGTACTTGTTCTGGCCTCACCATTCGTAGAGCCTCATTAGGCCCGACCAAATACTGCTGCAGGTTCTGTCGCCTTCTCCCACCTGAGGAAGGTGTTTCACTTGTGCGTGTAGCTGGCACAGATCGACCACATCCTCTCCCTGCAACAGGAGCTCGACCAGCAGCATCTCAACCAGGGTCACGTCCCTTATTTGACGCTCTCCTGATATTTCCCAAATTTAGGATCTTGCCCAAAATGGGTGCTTTTTTAAATAACAGAATAGAACAACAGTATCTAATGCGTGTATCTCACAATGACAGATGGTGCAAAAAAATTTTTGCCCTAAATGGGTGTTTTTTTAATAGCAGAATAGAACAACAGTATGTAAAGGGTATATTTCACACGTATACAGATGTAGACTAGGCAACAAATTACTTTTTTTGCCCTAAATGGGTGTTTTTTTTTTTATACCAGAATAGCACTGCAGTATGTAAAGGGTATATCTCACAATGACAGGCTGTAAAATTAAGCAAAGGCTGTAAAATTAAGATTTTTGCACTAAATGTGTTTTTTTTTTTAAATACCAGAATATGACAGCAGTATATAACGCTTGAATTTCACACGTACAGATGCAGACAAGGCTGCAAATTAAGTACTTTGCCCAAAATGGGTGTTTTTTGAATAACAGAATATGACAGCAGTATATAACGCTTGAATTTCACACGCACAGTTACAGCAAGGGCTGTAAAATTGTGCATTTTGCCCAAAAAGGGTGTTTTTTTAAAAACCCAGTAAATTAAAGCAGTATTTCTAGCTTAAATTTCACACTGACTGATGCGGCAGAGGCCCCAGATGGAGGGTATTGCAAAAAATTGGTGTTTTTTCAAAGCCAGAAAATTATTGAAGTATTTTAAGCTTGTTTTAACAATAACAGATGCAGCAAAGACTGCAATATTAAGTACTTTGCCCAAAATGGGTGTTTTTTTTACTAACAGAATATGACAGCAATATATAACGCTTGAATTTCACACGTACAGATGCAGCAAGGGCTGTAAAATTTAGTAATTTTACCCTAAATATGTGTTTTTTAAAACCCAGCAAATTATAGCTGTATTTCTAGCTTAAATTGTACACTGACTAATGCTGCAAAGGCACCAGATGTAGGATATTGCGAAAAATTGGTGTTTTTTTAAACTCAGATTATTATTGCAGTATTTCAAGCTTTGATTTCAATGTCACAATAGCACATATGCAGTGCTGGTGCACTGAGCTTGCATAAAATGGCTGCCGCCGCCTACCTGACTAACAGACAGATAAAAGTTATTTTTCTCTGTCACTGGGCTCAGGGCAGGGTAAAAAGAATGTGCACTGCACCCACACAACTAAATCTATGTAGATCGCTGAGTTCAATTGTTCTTATTAAAGTTTCTTTCCTATTCTCTCCCTCACAGTAGCAGCATCCTCTCCCTACACTAGTAACAGCAGAGTGACGTGCAGCACTACGTGACTCCAGCTTATATAGAGGCTGGGTCACATGCTACACTGGCCAATCACAGCCATGCCATTAGTAAGCATGGCTGTGATGGCTTCTAAGGGCACAGAGTTAAATGCTTGTTGATTGTCATTTAGTGAATTTTCCCAATAACTGCGTTGGTGAGGGCACAGGTAATGTTACAGAACACATGCTGGTGTAAGGCGGGGATGGCACACCAGGAAAAATAGTGGCGGGCGGGAACTGATTAACGACAGATGACCAGGCTGCAGAAAGCCTCAGTGTCCACAAGCCTAAATGGCAACATTTCCAGGGCCAACAATTTGGAAAGGTGCGCATTTACTGCTATGGCCTGTAAGTGGGTGGCTGGGTATTTGCGCTTTCGTTCAAAGGCCTGGGGTATGAACATCTGTTTACTGCGCTGGGACACAGAAGTGGATGTGGTAGATGATGGTGCTTGCGAAGGTCCAGGTGCAGGGCTGGAGGCATCCGGGCCTGTGTCTTGGACAGGGGATTTGCCAGCACATAACACAGGGGAAGAGGAGGCAGTGGTGTGACCCGCAGACACTGATTATGGACCCAGGCGTTCAGCTCACCTAATATGGTGCTTTGATGCCATGTGGCTAATCATGCTGGTGGTGGTGAGGTTTCTAGTGTTCATGCCCCTGCTGATTTTGGTACGGCACAGGTTGCAAATGACAATTCTTTTTATCATCCGTACTTTCCTCAAAAAAGCTCCAGACTGCGGAACACCTACCCTTTGGCAAGGGAGATTGCCAAAGAGGATGTCCAGGGAACAGTTGCTGGCCTGTTTGGTGTGGCCCGCCTTCTCCCTTTTGCCGACCTACTGCCTCTTCCAGTCTGTTGCTTGCTGCGGGTCCCTCCCCCTCTGTACTGCTGTCCTCGCTCGGCTTGCCACCTTCCCAGTTTGGGTCAGTGATTTCATCGGCCACCACCTACTCTTCCACTTCCTCACCCTGGTCATCCTCCTGACTTGCTGACCTAACAAGAACCTCACTTATTGACAACTGTGTCTCGTCCTTATCATGAATCTCTTGAGACACTTATTGCGGTTGACTTATTGGCAACTGTGTCTCATCATCATCATTCAGTTCATGAAACACTAATTTCTGTTCCCCACCGTCATCTTTTTCTGACTGTGGATGCTCAAGAGTTTGGGAATCAGTGCACAAGATCTTCTCATGTCCCTCTTCACGCACGCTTGGCAACAGGGCCAAATCAAGGAATGGCGATGAAAAGAGCCATAATTATAGAAAACATTCTGGTGCTAATGCTACACTTATTTAGCAAATTTGAGATTCTTGGCAAATACACTTGGTACAAAGTTGTAGAAAATATATACGGTCGTGCGCATTAGCCCTTATTAGTATGAATTGGCTTTCTCCCTCTCAACACATAGCCATTAATGTCTAAACCTGGCAACAAAAGTAAGTACACCCCTAAGTGAAAATTACCAAATTGTGCCCAAACTGTTGATATTTTGTGTGGTCATCATTATTTTCCAGCACTGCCTTAATTCTCTTGGGCATGGAGTTCACTAGAGCTTCACAGGTTGCCACTGGAAACCTCTTCCACTCTTCCACTACTCCATGACAGCATCACAAAGCTGATGGATGTTAGAGACCTTGCACTCCTCCACCTTCTGTTTGAGGATTCCCCACAGATGCTCCATAGGGTTTAGGTCTGGAGACACGCTTGGCCATTTCAGCACTTTTAGGCCTCTTTCAGACGGGCGTCCCGGATTTGCTGTGGATGCGTCCTGGGTGCATTGCGGGAAAACCGCGCGAGTGCGCACACAATTTCAGTTAGTTTTGACTGTGATTGCATTGCGTTGTTTAGTTTTTATCGCACGGGTGCAATGTCTTTTGCATGCGCGTGATAAAAAACTAAATGTGGTACCCAGACCCAAACTTCTTCACTGAAGTTTGGCTTCGGTGTTGTGTAGATGTTATTATTTTCCCTTATATCTCAATACAGAATGTTTAGAAAAATGTTGCTTGAGGGGTTAAAAAAAATTATAATTAACTTGCAAAAGGACCTTTGATGAGGTAATCGGTGAGGACAGCACGGGTGGTGAGCGCAATGCCATCATCAAAGGTCTTTTTGCAGGTCCTCAAAGAAGAAGAAAGAAGTGGATGAGGTCAGTTAATAATTTTTTTTTAACCCCTCAAGCAACATTTTACTAAGCATTCTGTATTAAGAATGCTATTATATTCCTTTATAACAATGTTATAAGGGAAAATAATACAGTAAATTTACTTTAATCAATTAACTAACATCATCTCCTAGCAACCATGCGTGAAAATCGCATTGCATCCACACTTGCTTGCGGATGCTATGCGATTTTCACGCAGCCCCATTAATTTCTTTGGGGCCTGCGTGAAAAATGCAGAATCTAGAACATGCTGCGATTTTCACACATCGCACAAGTGATGCGTGAAAATCGCCGCTCATCTGCACTGAAGTGAATGGGTCTGGATTCAGTGCTGGTGTAATGCATTCACCTCACGCATTGCACCCGCGTGGAATTCTCGCCCCAGTGTGAAAGGGGCCTTACCCTCAGTTTCATTAGCAAGGCAGTGGTCCTCTTGGAGGTGTGTTTGGGTTATCAGGGGTGTTTGGGGTTATCATTATGAGTTTGGAATACTGCCCTGCAGCCGGTTTTTGAAGGGAGGGGATCATGCTCTGCTTCAGTATGTTACAGTACATGTTGGCATTCATGGTTCCCTCAATGAAATGTAGCTCCCCACAGCCGGCAGCACTCATGCAGCCCCAAACCATGATACTTCCACCACCATGTTTGACTGTAGGCAAGACACACTTGTCTTCGTACTCCTCACCTGGTTGCCACCACGGATGAGGAATGGCAAGTCTGGATAGAGTGGTCGCAACATACCACACAGGAGATAGCCTTTTTGTCTCTTATAATAATCTTTCTTTCTTTTTGTTATGATTATGTAAATACTTGATTTTGACAGGTCCGGTCGGCACCTAAACATGGGTTTATTATGGCACAACAGCCTAGAAGGCACAATTTTTTTCAGTAAGTTGGACAGATTCAGTGGCACCTGTGCACCTACAAGAGGAGATCCCTCTCGGATGAGATGACAACCCAGTGACCTCGGTGATATTTCTGTACATACCGCGGTTTCCGTGGATATGTTGGATTTTTCGCCTAGGGAGTGCTTGTGGACACCCTGTTTCCAAGGGAGTTCACTGCCTGTCTGGATTGGCTAAGTCCGATTTAATGTAGGTTGGATGCTTTACACTGACCAGTTTTGCAATAGGGCGTCCTGCCAGAGAGCAAGATGGCGCCGGGTATGCTTTTTTCCATCTGAGCATGCGCTCAGGAAGCAGTGTCCAGGCTGTGCAAGATGACACCGGAGCGATGACCGTGTGTCGACGAGGTGTGATGACGTCGGTCGCTCCCCTTCACCCTTTTCCCGGATAGGTGCTTTACCTGACCTGCGCAAAGGAAAGTAAACAATGCTGAAACAAGCGGTAGGATATGATTCTCCTTGTGCGTTGGGTATGTTAGTCTGATCACCCCTCCTTGTTTGCTCTTCCCCCTGTACGATATAATAGGTTGCAGCACACTGATCGATTGTTTTTTTTATTTCTGATCGAGATCTTCACTGTTCACTAAAGCTATAATATATGTATGACATATATGATTCATGTCTCTTCTGTCTATGTTTTTATAATTGCACTGTTTTCACAGGACAATATTATGTATTCACATTGTTGCAATCTGATATGGTTACGATTTGGTCACACCCACTGGGTGGAGTGTGACCACATGACTCACTTGTTAATTGATTCACCTGTATTTATTGCTGTGCTGTGGAGTTGTATTCATGCTTGAAAAAGGCTCAAGAGCAGAGCCGAAACGTTGCACCTGGGTGAATAAAGGTTCACTTGTTTTTCTTCCATTGGAGTGCCGCTCATTTTTCTGGATTTATATATATATATATATATATATATATATATATATATTTATATATGCAGTATATATATCCCTCTCTCTGGGTTATTGGTATATAATGGCCTTGTCTCTTTATATATAATGGCTCTCTTTGTATTAGTGTATGGATTTATCCGCTGTAGTATTATAATGCTCCCCCTATAGTGCCCCCAGTACTGCCTGCTTTAGGGTACATACATTAAAAAAATAAGTACTGTAAATACTTACCTCTCTTCTGCTCTCCATCACCACTTGTGACCTGAGTTTGAGGGTACCGTAGAAGGCTGTCATAAACACATCACTGTATCGCGTCAAGTCATCTCGTGAGACCCAGCACAGGAGGTCATGGTGATGTCATTGTTATCTCCTGTGCCGTTCTACTGCCTCATAGGCTTCAGGTCAAGTGGTCTGAGGCCTATGAGGCACAGCGAAGGGGACGAGAGCCATAGGCCCCCGTGGCCCTTAATGAACTGCTGCTTGGTGCCCCTGCAATTTGACGCATAGGGCAACTGCATCCCAGGCCCCCCTATGCATGGGGTAACTTCACCCGAGGCCCCCCTACGCTACGCCACTGACTCAGAGAGACTCTCTGCCTCCATCTCCACTGCATTACTGCCATGGTCTGTTGGGGTCATCTGTGTCGTCTTCTTTGTCGCCCTCCAGCTCCTCATGCTTCTCCTGCGCTTCTGCTGTTACTTGGGCAGATAAACCACCTAGTTGGGTATAAAATTCCTGGGCAAGTATTAGGGATCGACCGATATAGATTTTTTAGAGCTGATACCGATACCAATAACCTATGAACTTTCAGTCTGATAGCCGATAACTTATACCGATATTCTGTGCATTTTCATTTTAGAAAAAAAAAATATTCTGTTATTTTTTATTTTAATAGTTTGGACTTTTTGGATGTGGCAATATGTGATATGTTTATTTATTTAATGTTTATATATTTTATATGCAAAATTGAGAAAGGAGGTGATTCATACATAATATTTTTACTTTTTTTACTTTTTATTTATTAACTAGGGTTAAGCGAACCCGAACTGTAAAGTTAGGGCTCTTAACGAACTTTAGGATTTTTGGACCCTGGACCTGAACCCAAACATTTCAGTAAAAGTTCGGGTTTGGTGTTCGGTGATTTCTTGGCGCTTTTTGAAAGGCTGCAGAGCAGCCAATCAACAAACGTTTAACTGTGTGACCTTAGAAGCCATCACAGCCATGCCTACTAATGGCATGGCTGTGATTGGCGAGTGCAGCATGTGACCCAGCCTCTATATAAGCTGGAGTCAAGTATCGCTGCTCGTCACTCTGCTGTGCTTAGTGTAGGGAGAGAATGCTTGCTGTGAGGGAGAGAATATAACTGAATATTTAATCAGAACTCCAATTGAACTCAGCGATCTACATAGATTTAGTTGTGTGGGTGCAGGGCACAATCTTTTTACCCTGCCCTGAGCTCAGTGCCAGAGAAAAACTTTTATCCGTCTTTTAATTAGGTGGGAGGCGGTGGAAATTTTATGCAAACTCAGTGCACCAGCACTGCATCTGTGCTTTTATGACATTCAAATCCAAGCTTGAAATACTGCAATAATAATCTGGTTTAAAAAAAAAAAAAACACCCTTTTTGGGCAATATCCAACATCTGGTGCCTTTGCAGGATTAGTCAGTGTGCAATTTAAGCTAGAAATACAGCTATAATTTTCTGGGTTTTAAAAAACACGCTTTTTGTGCAAAATACATAATTTTGCAGCCCTTGCTGCATCTGTGATTGTTTAAAACAAGTTTGATATACTTCAATAAATTTCTGGCTTTGAGAAAACACCCATTTTTGGCAATAACCTTTATTTTGGGCCTCTGCCACATTAGTCAGTGTACAATTTAAGCTAGAAATACAGCTATAATTTTCAAAGTAAAAAAAAAACTTACAGCCCTTGCTGCATCTGCACATGTGAAATTCAAGTGTTTGTTAAAAAAAAAAAAAAAAAAAAACACCCATGGGCAAAAATCTTAATTTTGCAGCCTTTGCTGCATATGTCATTGTGAGATACACCTTTTAGATACTGTGGTTCTATTCTGCTATCAATAAAACACCCTTTATTACTTAAATTGCGGCCTAGTCTGGATATGTACGTGTGAGATACACACTTTAGAATCTGTGGTTCTATTCTGTTTTTTGAAAAACACAAATTTTGGGCAAAAATCTTTCATTGTGGCCTAGTCTATATCTGTACGTGTGAGATACACACTTTAGATACTGTGGTTCTATTCTGCTATTAGAAAAAAACACATTTTGGGAAAAAATCTTTAATTCTGGCCTAGTTTACATCTGAACGTGTGAGATACAAACTTTAGATACTGTGGTTCTGTTCTGTTATTTGAAAAACAGCCATTTTGGGCAAAAAACTTAAATTGCGGCCTAGTCTGGATCTGTATGTGTGAGCTATACACTTTTGATACTGTGTTTCTATTCTGTTATTTGAAAAACATTCATTTTGGGCAAAAAACTTAAATTGCGGCCTAGTCTTGATCTGTACGTGTGAGATATACACTTTAGATACTGTGGTTCTATTCTGCTATTTAAAAAAATAACTAATTTTGTGCCAAAATCTATGATCACGGCCTAGTCTACATCTGTACGTGTGAGATACAAACTTTAGATACCGTGGTTACCGTATATTTTGCTATTAATAAAACACCCTTTTTGGGCAAAATACACAATTTTACAGCCCTTGCTGCATCTGCACATGTGAAATTGAAGCGTTATATGCTGCTGTCACATTCTGTTATAAAAAAAATAAAAATAAAACATTTTGGGGAAAAAACTAAATTTTGCAGTCTTTGCTGCATATGTCATTGTGAAATACACCCTTTAGACACTGTAGTTCTATTCTGCTATTAATAAAACATTCATTTTCGTCGCAAATCTTTAATTGCTGCCTAGTCTGGATCTGTACGTGTGAGACACACCCTTTACATACTGTGGTTCTATTCTGCAATTATTAAAACACCAATTTTGGCCAAAAATCTGCAATTGCGGTCTAGTCTGGATCTGTATGTGTGAGGTACAACCTTTACATAATGTGATTCTATTCCGCTCTTAATAAAACACCCATTTAGGGCAAGATCCTAAATTTGAGAAATATGAGGAGAGCTTCAAATAAGGGACGTGGCCCCGCTCGTGGTGCTGCTGGTGGAGCTCCTGTTGCAGGGAGAGGACATGATCAATCTGTGCCAGCTACACGCACAAGTGAAACCTCTTCCTCAGGTGCGAGTAGGTGACAGAACCTGCAGAGGTATTTAGTTCGGCCTAATGCGGCTCTACGAATGGTGAGGCCAGAACAAGTACAGGCGATAGTAGATTGGGTTGCTGACAGTGCCTCCAGTTCCTTCACATTGTTTCCCACCCAGTCTTCTGCTGAAAAATCAGAGTTGGCACCTGCAGCTATTGTCCATCAGTCTTTCACCTCACCCCCTTGCAAATCAGCCAAGCAGTCTGAGCCCCAAGTCACGCAGCAGTCAATTCTACTTTTTGATGACTTTGTTAGTAGGGTTCCCCAGGATGATTCACCTACCTCTGCCCCAGAAGTGGAAGAGATGCACCGATGCCCAACCACTTATGTTTCAAGATGAGTACATGGGAGGACCATCGCAGCACGTCTCGGATGATGACGAAACACAGGTCTTAACTGCTTGTGCTTTTGAAAATGTGCAGACTGACAAGGAAAGCAGGGGTGAAGACTGGGTGGAAGATGATGTGGACCACGATGAGGTCCTCGACCCCACATGGAATAAAGGTCATGCGAGTGACCTGTGTAGTTCGGAGGAAGAAGCGGTGGTCACACAGAGCCACCAGCACAGCAGAAGAGGGAGCAGGGTACAAAAGCGGATGGGCGTCCGTCCCCTAGACAGTACGCCTGCTACTGCCACCGCGGCAAGGGACCGAGCACACCAAAGCCAGCTCCAAGGAGTTCCTTGGCGTGGCAGTTCTTCAGACAATGTGCTGACAACAAGACACGAGTGATATGCACGCTGTGCAATCAGAGCCTGAAGTGAGGCATAAATGTTCTCAACCTGAGCACAACCTGCATGACCAGGCATCTAAGTGCAAAGCACGAGCTGCAGTGGAGTAGACACCTCAAAAACCAAGAAAGGTTTCTGGCTCCTCCTGGTTCCTCTTCTGCTGTAGTCTCGGCCTTTTCATCCATCTCTGGAGTGACAGTGCCACCTGCCACCCCGCAAACAGAAGTTCTGCCAGAAACACCACCAAGCATCTCCACAATGGAGAGGAAGAGGAAGTACCCCCTACCCACCTGCAATTCCTGGCCCTGAATGCCAGCATTTCTAAATTACTGGCCTTTGAAATGCTGTCATTCCGTCTGGTGGAGACAGATAGTTTTAAAGGCCTTATGGCGGTGGCTGTCCAACAGTACGTCATGCCCAGCCACCACTACTTTTCCAGGTGAGCCATCCCTTCCCTGCACAATCAAGTTGGGGACAAAATGAGGGGAGCACTGCGCAACGCCATCTGTGGCAAGATGCACCTCACTACGGATACGTAGATCAGTAAGCACGGTCAGGGACAGTATATCTCCATAACAGCACACTGGGTAAATGCAGTGGCGACTGGGCCTGAGGTGGATAGCAGTTTCCCGCATGTCGTTCCACAACCGAGGATTGCAGGGTACTTCCGTTTTCCTCCAGTTGCTTCCTCCTCCTACTCTGCTTCCTCATCCTCTACTGGCTCCTCACCCGATTAGCATAACACCTTCACCACCAACTTCAGCACAGCCAGGGATAATCGACAGCAGGCAGTTTTAAAATGTATCTGTTTGGGGGGAAAAAAACACACCACGCAGGAGCTGAGGACGGGCCTTGAACAACAGACCGATGAGTGGTTGAAACCAGTGAGCTTTAAGCCCGGCCTGGTGGTCTGCGATAATGGGCGAAATCTCATAGCAGCTCTGGGACTAGCCGTTTGACGCACATCCCTTGCCTGGCGCATGTGCTGAATTTGGTGGTGCAGGGATTCCTTAAAAATTACCCTGATATGTCAGAGCTGCTGCATAAAGTTTGGGCCTTCTGCGTGCGCTTTTGGCGTTCTCACCCTACTGCTGCTCGCCTGTCAGAGCTGCAGTGTAATTTCGGCCTTCCCACTCACCGCCTCATATGCGACGTGCCCACAAGGTGGAACTCCACCTTGCACATGTTGGCCAGACTGTGTGAGCAGAAGCAGGCGATAGTGGAGTTTCAGCTGCTGCACGCATGGGTGAGTCGCTCTGCGTAACAGCATCACTTCACCACCAATGACTGGGCCTCCATGCAATACCTGTGTTCCTTGTTGCGCTGTTTCGAGTACTCCACCAACATGGCCTGTGCCGATAACGCCGTTCTCAGCGTTACTATCCCACTTCTATGCTTCCTTGAAAAAACGCTGCTGGCAATGATGGAAAAGGATGTGGCACAGGAGGAGGAGGAGGTAGAGGGATTATTTTGTAGGGTTTCTGGCCAGTAATTTACTAGTGGCTCCAAGGGTGGGTTCCTGCACCCACAAACACCAGGTACACAATTGTTCTGGAGGATGATGAGTTGGAGGATGAGGAGGAGGAGATGCAGGAGGAAGAACATTGTTCACAGCAGAGTGTCACCCAAACCAGCTCATGGCCATCACTGGTGCGTGGCTGGGGGGATACAGAAGACACAGACGATATACCTTCCACAGAGGACAGCTTTTCGTTGCCTCTGGGCTGCCTGGCACACATGAGCGATTACATGCTGCAGTGTCTCCACGACGACCGCCGAGTTGCCCACATTCTAACTTGTGCTGATTACTGGGTGGCCACGCTGCTGGATCCCCATTACAAGGACAACATACCGTCCTTGAGTCCGTAACTGGAGAGTGATCGTAAGATGCGCGAGTACAAGCACACGCTGGTAGACACGCCGGTGGCATTGGAAGCACAATCCGAAGTCAGAGGAGGAGGAAGAGGTCACCAATGCAGCTGGGGCACCGCCAGCACCTCAGAAGGCAGGGTTAGCATGGCCAAAATGCAGAAAATCTTTGTTAGCATGCCACAACAACCAGCACCACCAGCTGATATGGAACATCTTAGCTGGAGGCAGCATTTCACCAGCATTGTGGAACAATATGTGTGCACACGCCTCTACGTACTGAATGACGGGTCTGCCCCCTTCAACTTTTGGGTCTCCAAATTTGGCACATGGCCTGAGCTTGCCTGCTACACCTTGGAGGTGCTAGCCTGCCTTGCAGCCAGTGTATTATCTAAACGTGTGTTTAACACGGCAGGGGGCGTTATCACACACAAGCGCAGCCGCCTGTCCGCAGCCAATGTGGACAAGCTCACGTTCATTAAAATGAACCAGGCATGGATCCCACAGGACTTGTCCATACCTTGTGCAGAATAGACATGCATACCGGCCTTAACCAGCCATTGTTATACTACAGCGCAATTGCTCATTCTTGCATTTTAAATATTTCACACTCTTTTGGAGTGTACCCTAATTAAAAATAAATAAATAATTAAAACCAAAAACCAGTGTTGGCTGCCTTGTCCTCCTCCAACGCTGCTTCCACCTATATCTATCCACTGCCTCCTCAAACTCCTACTCCATATGGACCTCCACCTCATAAATCATTTTTTATTTTTTTATTTGTACATATTTTATTTTATGTCATTTCACTAATTTGTCTGTTACATTTTCAGGTGAGATTCACCAATTTTTGGGTGTTATATACCACTGCTATACCTACTAGACAGTTAAATAAATTCACTAATTTGTCTGTTACATTTTCTGGTGAAATTGACCAATTTTTGGGTATGATGTACCACTGATATACCTAGTAGACAGGTAAAAAAAAAAAATCACTAATTTATCTGTTACATTTTCAAGTGAAATTCATCAATTGTTGGGCGCAATATACCACTGCTATACCTAGTAGACAGGTAAAAATAAATTCACTGATTTGTCTGTTACATTTTCGGGTGAAATTCACAAATTTTTGGGTGTGATATTCCACTGCTATATATTGTAGACAGGTTAAAAAAAATCACTAATTTGTCTGTTACATTTTCGCTTGAAATTAACCAATTTTTGGCTGTAATATACCCCTCCTCTACGTAGTTGACAGCTTAATAAATGTCACAACTTTTTTTTAACATTTTCGGGTGACATTTAACAATTTTTGTCTGTGATTGACCCCTGCTCTACCTAGTAGACAGGTTAATAAAAATCACAAATTTTTCTGTTACATTCTTGGGTTGACATTTTACAATTTTTGAAGTGAATAAACACCTGCTCTGCATAGGTGACAGGGACAGAAATTAAAAAAAAAAAATCTGTTCCATTGGTGGGTGACATTAACCCATTTCTGGCGATGAAAAACCCCTACTCTGCATGGCGACAGGGACTTAAATTTCTAAAATTTGTCTTTAATTGGCCCTTTTATTCGATCCTTCTGCTTTAATAACTTTTCTTATATTTCCACTTGCTCTAAATAAAATTTCATCCATTTATCTCCCTTGAATGTGGTCTCTCTTTCTCATGCTCCCTCTCCGACGTGGAACCCTGATTCATCAATAACCGATCAACATGGTAGGCTCAGAAAAGAACATCAAAAGTTGATAGAGAAGATATCCAAATGGATGGTGGACTTCACGGGGGCACCTCTGCATTGGTGACAGGAACATACATTTAAAAAAATCGTCTGTTACATTACTTGATAGAAACCCCTGCTCTGCATAGGTGACAGGGAATACAATTTTGGAAATTCTTCTTTAAGTGATGCCCGCCACCTCCTTTCATTCAATGCTTAAACTTTAACAAGTTTTCCCACATTTCCACTCTATCATATTTAATTTGAAACAATTAACCTCCCTTGGATGTGGTCTCTCTTTCTCACACTCCCTCTCCAGCGTGGAACCCTGATTCGCCGATAACCGTGATCAACGTAGGCTCAGAAAAGAACATCGAAAGTTGATAGAGAAGATATCCAAATGGATTGTGGACGTCACAGGGAGGTGCGATCAGGCAGAAGTTATCTAGAGTCAACAAAGCGGCAGCAGGGCCTCTCCTGTCTAACGTTTCCTAATCCAAAATACCCCAGTGACATTCCCTGTAATTTTTAATTAATCATTCAAATAACAGGGCATCTTAAGAGTCCTGTATTGTTATTTATTGTCACTACCTGCCCGAGTTGGGAGTGGGTAATTGCTGCGCACCCCCTCCTTAACTTGGAAGCTTATGCTACAATACTTTGTCCCACATTTCCGCTCGATATCCAATTGGATCTTGAACATCATGGGGACGTGCAACATGGTGGAGCAGTATGTGTGAACACGCCTGCACATACTATATGATGGGTCTGCCCTCTTCAACTTTTGGGTCTCCAAATTGGGCACATGGCCTGAGCTTGCCCTTTACGCCTTGGAGGTGCTGGCCTGGCCTGCAGACAGTGTATTGTCTGAACGTGTGTTTAGCACGATTGGTGGGGGTTATCACAGGTTATATTTCCCAATGTTTTAGGGTGTACCCTAATAAAAATAATTAAAACCAAAAAGCAGTGTAGGCTACCTCCTCCTCATCCACCGCTGCTTCCACCTACACTGCCACATCCACCGCCTCCTCAACCTCCTACTCCATATGGACCTCGTCCTCCTAGATCAAGATTATAATTGCTATTTTAGTTTACGTATTTTATGTTATTTAAAGTCATTTCCCTGTCCACTTTTGTTTGCAGAGCACTTGCCCTGCTCTTAACCACATTTTTATGCCATTTGCAGCCCTCTAGCCCTTCACATGCCATTTTTACAGCCATTTTAGTGCTTAAAAGTTCGGGTCCCCATTGACTTCAATGGGGTTTGGATCCCGAACATTTTTGTGAAGTTCGGCCGAACCCGTCAAACCCGAACATCCAGGTGTATGCTCAACTTTATTAACTATTTCCCCCTTAGGGGCTAGAACCTTTTAATCCCTTGTCCTAGAGATCTAATAGGGTGAATAGAACTTCACACTCTCCGTGCTGCCCTGTGCATAGTACACACAGCAGCAGGGAGCTTACCATTGCAGCCGGGGCTTCAGTAGCATCCTGGCTGCCATGGTAACCGATCGGATTACACTGCTGGGGCTCTGATCAGAAGCTGCCACTTCCACCAATGAGGAGGAGGGGAGGGGACCCTGTGGCCACTGCCACCAATGATTTTAATAATGGGGTGGTTGGGGGGGGGCGCACTGTGCCACTAATGATTTTAATACTGGGGGTGTGGGGTGCACTGTGCCACCAATGATTATAATACTGGAGGGGTTTGGGTGCAGTGCACCACCAATGTTTTTAATACTGGGGGGTGGGGGAAAGGGCTCACTGCGCCACCAATGTTTTTAACACTCGGAAGTGCGCACTGCGCCACCAATGATAATTAACGTTTAATACAGGAGGCTGGTGTGTCGGCACAGAATCACATAGCCGGCACCCTGCCTCTGACAGGGAGCTGCAACCAGCGGCAGCAGTTAACCCCTCAGGTGCAGCAGCAGCTGATCGCAGCATCCTGTCATATAGGCTGAGCGCTGCCTCTTGTATTTGTATTAGACATTCATTATCATTGGTGGCGCAGTGCGCCTGCCCTTCCTCCTTCCGTCTCTCCTCATTGACAGCTCGGCATAGGGGGAGGGAGAGAGTGACTCCTTCTCCCCTGTGCTGCAGAGGAACATGAGCACACAGAGCAGCGCGCTCATGTTCTGTGATAGCTCGCTGGACGATTATCGGCGTTATCGGCAAGGTTAGATAACTTTGAAAATCATGAATATCGGCCAATAAAATCGATAACTCCAATAATCGGTTGATTTCTAGCATGTACTGTATGTCCTTTTACTTGTCCTCCTGAACTGCCAGTTTATCCTCCTCAGGGCTCAGGTGGCCTTGAGATGCAGGTGCCATGCCTTCTGTCCCCTCGGCAATAATATTTCTCAGCATCCCCTCCAGGATGTGAAGGAGTGGAATCACATTATTCATCCCGTGGTTCTGCTGACAAATAACGTGGTATACTCAAAGGGCCTGACCAAACGGGACATGTCACGAATGAGCTGCTGCTGGATAATGTTACACTGGGGAGTAAACCTGTCCTTCTGCTGTGTTAAGAAATTATTGACCACCTTCCTCTGCTCGTACAGGCAATCTAACATAAGTAGTGTGGAGTACAAACTAGTGAAAACGTCACATATCAGATGGGCGTCATGGCCGGCAGGTCTCTGCTGTTTGAATGTGCTCAGCCTCGCAGAAAAGGTTAAGGGCATTCATGCTGCAATTATTATTTTGGTCACCAGGCTTACCAACATAAGAAATGAGCAATAGTCAATAATAAATCCAATAAAAAAAATCCATGATTGTTCAAAATTCAAAAAATTAAAAAATCATTTTGTACACTCATATATGAGTTTTAAAATCATTACAAAAAAGTTAAAATAAATTAAAAATGTAAAGGTACAAATCACCCACTTTCCGTATAATAAAAAAAAAAACCTAAATAATAAAAATTATAAACAACATAGGTATCACTGCGACCAAAAATGCCCTTACTATTAAAATATCAAAATATTTTTACAATACGGCAAATAGGGTCAAAATGGCCAGTTTGCTATTTTTTCATTGCTTCACTTACCAATTTTTTTTTTATTAAATGTGATCAAAAAGTCACACACGCTCCAAAATGGTATCAATAAAAACTACATATTGTAATATTGAAAAATAAAAAAAGATTGAAATATAAAAAAAGTTATGGCTCAAGGAAGATATGGAAGAAAAATAAAAACACAAAAAACAAAAATACTATCCTAAGGGTTAAAGTCAAGTTTTCTACAAAACTGTACTCAATATTAGAGTTGAGCGAACACCTGGATGTTCGGGTTCGAGAAGTTCGGCCGAACATCCCGGAAATGTTCGGGTTCGGGATCCGAACCCGATCCGAACTTCGTCCCGAACCCGAACCCCATTGAAGTCAATGGGGACCCGAACTTTTCGGCACTAAAAAGGCTGTAAAACAGCCCAGGAAAGAGCTAGAGGGCTGCAAAAGGCAGCAACATGTAGGTAAATCCCCTGCAAACAAATGTGGATAGGGAAATGAATTAAAATAAAAATTAAATAAATAAAAATTAACCAAAATCAATTGGAGAGAGGTTCCATAGCAGAGAATCTGGCTTCCCGTCACCCACCACTGGAACAGTCCATTCTCAGATATTTAGGCCCCGGCACCCAGGCAGAGGAGAGAGGTCCCGTAACAGAGAATCTGTCTTCATGTCAGCAGAGAATTAGTCTGCATGTCATAGCAGAGAATGAGGCTTCACGTCAGCCACCACTGCAACAGTCCATTGGCATATATTTAGGCCCAGCACACACACAGGCAGAGGAGAGAGGTCCCGTAACAGAGAATCTGGCTTCATGTCAGCAGAGAATCAGTCTGCATGTCATAGCAGAGAATCAGGCTTCACGTCAGCCACCACTGCAACAGTCCATTGTCATAAATTTAGGCCCAGCACCCAGGCAGAGGAGAGAGGTCCCGTAACAGAGAATCTGGCTTCATGTCAGCAGAGAATCAGTCTTCATATCATAGCAGAGAATCAGGCTTCACGTCACCCACCACTGTAAGAGTCAATTTTCATAAATTTAGGCCCAGAACCCAGGCAGAGGAGAAAGGTCCCGTAACAGACAATCTGGCTTCATGTCAGCAGAGAATCAGTCTTCATATCATAGCAGAGAATCAGGCTTCACGTCACCCACCACTGTAAGAGTCAATTTTCATAAATTTAGGCCCAGAACCCAGGCAGAGGAGAAAGGTCCCGTAACAGACAATCTGGCTTCATGTCAGCAGAGAATCAGTCTTCATATCATAGCAGAGAATCAGGCTTCACGTCACCCACCACTGTAAGAGTCAATTTTCATAAATTTAGGCCCAGAACCCAGGCAGAGGAGAAAGGTCCCGTAACAGACAATCTGGCTTCATGTCAGCAGAGAATCAGTCTTCATATCATAGCAGAGAATCAGGCTTCACGTCACCCACCACTGTAAGAGTCAATTTTCATAAATTTAGGCCCAGAACCCAGGCAGAGGAGAAAGGTCCCGTAACAGACAATCTGGCTTCATGTCAGCAGAGAATCAGTCTTCATATCATAGCAGAGAATCAGGCTTCACGTCACCCACCACTGTAAGAGTCAATTTTCATAAATTTAGGCCCAGAACCCAGGCAGAGGAGAAAGGTCCCGTAACAGACAATCTGGCTTCATGTCAGCAGAGAATCAGTCTTCATATCATAGCAGAGAATCAGGCTTCACGTCACCCACCACTGTCAGAGTCAATTTTCATAAATTTAGGCCCAGAACCCAGGCAGAGGAGAAAGGTCCCGTAACAGACAATCTGGCTTCATGTCAGCAGAGAATCAGTCTTCATATCATAGCAGAGAATCAGGCTTCACGTCACCCACCACTGTAAGAGTCAATTTTCATAAATTTAGGCCCAGAACCCAGGTAGAGGAGAAAGGTCCCGTAACAGACAATCTGGCTTCATGACAGCAGAGAATCAGTCTGCATGTCATAGCAGAGAATTAGGCTTCACGTCAGCCACCACTGCAACAGTCCATTGTCATAAATTTAGGCCCAGCACCCAGGCAGAGGAGAGAGGTCCCGTAAAAGAGGATCTGGCTTCATGTCAGCAGAGAATCAGTCTGCATGTCATAGCAGAGAATCAGGCTTCACGTCAGCCACCACTGCAACAGTCCATTGTCATAAATTTAGGCCCAGCACCCAGGCAGAGGAGAGAGGTCCCGTAACAGAGGATCTGGCTTCATGTCAGCAGAGAATCAGTCTGCATGTCATAGCAGAGAATCAGGCTTCACGTCAGCCACCACTGCAACAGTCCATTGTCATAAATTTAGGCCCAGCACCCAGGCAGAGGAGAGAGGTCCCGTAACAGACAATCTGGCTTCATGTCAGCAGAGAATTAGTCTGCATGTCATAGCAGAGAATCAGGCTTCATGTCAGCCACCACTGCAACAGTCCATTGGCATATATTTAGGCCTAGCACACAGGCAGAGGAGAGGTTCATTCAACTTTGGGTAGCATCGCAATATAATGGTAAAATGAAAATAAAAATAGGATTGAATGAGGAAGTGCCCTGGAGTCCAATAATATATGGTTATGGGGAGGTAGTTAATGTCTAATCTGGACAAGGGACGGACAGGGCCTGTGGGATCCATGCCTGGTTCATTTTTATGAACGTCAGCTTGTCCACATTGGCTGTAGACAGGCGGCTGCGTTTGTCTGTAATGACGCCCCCTGCCGTGCTGAATACACGTTCAGACAAAACGCTGGCTGCCGGGCAGGCCAGCACCTCCAAGGCATAAAAGGCTAGCTCTGGCCACGTGGACAATTTAGAGACCCAGAAGTTGAATGGGGCCGAACCATCAGTCAGTACGTGGAGGGGTGTGCACACGTACTGTTCCACCATGTTAGTGAAATGTTGCCTCCTGCTAACACGTTGCGTATCAGGTGGTGGTGCAGTTAGCTGTGGCGTGTTGACAAAAGTTTTCCACATCTCTGCCATGCTAACCCTGCCCTCAGAGGAGCTGGCCGTGACACAGCTGCCTTGGCGACCTCTTGCTCCTCCTCTGCCTTGGCCTTGGGCTTCCACTTGTTCCCCTGTGACATTTGGGAATGCTCTCAGTAGCGCGTCTACCAACGTGCGCTTGTACTCGCGCATCTTCCTATCACGCTCCAGTGCAGGAAGTAAGGTGGGCACATTGTCTTTGTAGCGTGGATCCAGCAGGGTGGCAACCCAGTAGTCCGCACAGGTTAAAATGTGGGCAACTCTGCTGTCGTTGCGCAGGCACTGCAGCATGTAGTCGCTCATGTGTGCCAGGCTGCCCAGGGGTAAGGACAAGCTGTCCTCTGTGGGAGGCGTATCGTCATCGTCCTGCCTTTCCCCCCAGCCACGCACCAGTGATGGACCCGAGCTGCGTTGGGTGCCACCCCGCTGTGACCATGCTTCATCCTCATCCTCCTCCACCTCCTCCTCATCCTCGTCCTCCTCGTCCTCCAGTAGTGGGCCCTGGCTGGCCACATTTGTACCTGGCCTCTGCTGTTGCAAAAAACCTCCCTCTGAGTCACTTCGAAGAGACTGGCCTGAAAGTGCTAAAAATGACCCCTCTTCCTCATCCTCCTCCTCCTCCTCCTGGGCCACCTCCTGTTCCATCATCGCCCTAAGTGTTTTCTCAAGGAGACATAGAAGTGGTATTGTAACGCTGATAACGGTGTCATCGCCACTGGCCATGTTGGTGGAGTACTCGAAACAGCGCAACAGGGCACACAGGTCTCGCATGGAGGCCCAGTCATTGGTGGTGAAGTGGTGCTGTTCTGTAGTGCGACTGACCCGTGCGTGCTGCAGCTGAAACTCCACTATGGCCTGCTGCTGCTCGCACAGTCTGTCCAGCATGTGCAAGGTGGAGTTCCACCTGGTGGGCACGTCGCATATGAGGCGGTGAGCGGGAAGGCCGAAGTTACGCTGTAGCGCAGACAGGCGAGCAGCGGCAGGATGTGAACGCCGGAAGCGCGAACAGACGGCCCGCACTTTATGCAGCAGCTCTGACATGTCGGGGTAGTTGTGAATGAACTTCTGCACCACCAAATTCAGCACATGCGCCAAGCAAGGGATGTGCGTCAAATTGGCTAGTCCCAGAGCTGCAACGAGATTTCGCCCATTATCACACACCACCAGGCCGGGCTTGAGGCTCACCGGCAGCAACCACTCGTCGGTCTGTTGTTCAATACCCCGCCACAACTCCTGTGCGGTGTGGGGCCTGTCCCCCAAACATATGAGTTTCAGAATGGCCTGCTGACGTTTACCCCGGGCTGTGCTGAAGTTGGTGGTGAAGGTGTGTGGCTGACTGGATGAGCAGGTGGAAGAAGAGGAGGAGGAAGCCGAGAAGGAGGAGGTGGCAACAGGAGGCAAAGAATGTTGCCCTGCGATCCTTGGCGGCGGCAGGACGTGCGCCAAACAGCTCTCCGCCTGGGGCCCAGCTGCCACTACATTTACCCAGTGTGCAGTTAGGGAGATATAGCGTCCCTGGCCGTGCTTACTGGTCCACGTATCTGTGGTTAGGTGGACCTTGCTACAGATGGCGTTGCGCAGTGCACACTTGATTTTATCGGATACTTGGTTGTGCAGGGAAGGCACGGCTCTCTTGGAGAAGTAGTGCCGGCTGGGAACAACATACTGTGGGACAGCAAGCGACATGAGCTGTTTGAAGCTGTCTGTGTCCACCAGCCTAAATGACAGCATTTCATAGGCCAGTAGTTTAGAAATGCTGGCATTCAGGGCCAGGGATCGAGGGTGGCTAGGTGGGAATTTACGCTTTCTATCAAATGTTTGTGAGATGGAGAGCTGAACGCTGGCGTGTGACATGGTTGAGACGCTTGGTGACGGAGGTGGTGGTGGTGGTGTTGGTGGTACATCCCCTGTTTGCTGGGCGGCAGGTGCCAACGTTCCTCCAGAGGCGGAGGAAGAGGCCGAGGCGGCAGCAGCAGAATAGGCCGAGGCGGCAGCAGCAGAAGAGGTAGCAGGGGGAGCCTGAGTGACTTCCTTGGTTTTAAGGTGTTTACTCCACTGCAGTTCATGCTTTGCATGCAGGTGCCTGGTCATGCAGGTTGTGCTCAGGTTCAGAACGTTAATGCCTCGCTTCAGGCTCTGATGGCACAGCGTGCAAACCACTCGGGTCTTGTCGTCAGCACATTGTTTGAAGAAGTGCCATGCCAGGGAACTCCTTGAAGCTGCCTTTGGGGTGCTCGGTCCCAGATGGCGGCGGTCAGTAGCAGGCGGAGTCTCTTGGCGGCGGGTGTTCTGCTTTTGCCCACTGCTCCCTCTTTTGCTACGCTGTTGGCTCGGTCTCACCACTGCCTCTTCCTCCGAACTGTGAAAGTCAGTGGCACGACCTTCATTCCATGTGGGGTCTAGGACCTCATCGTCCCCTGCATCGTCTTCCACCCAGTCTTGATCCCTGACCTCCTGTTCAGTCTGCACACTGCAGAAAGACGCAGCAGTTGGCACCTGTGTTTCGTCATCATCAGAGACATGCTGAGGTGGTATTCCCATGTCCTCATCATCAGGAAACATAAGTGGTTGTGCGTCAGTGCATTCTATGTCTTTCACCGCTGGGGAAGGGCTAGGTGGATGCCCTTGGGAAACCCTGCCAGCGGAGTCTTCAAACAGCATAAGAGACTGCTGCATAACTTGAGGCTGAGACAGTTTCCCTGGTATGCATGGGGGTGATGTGACAGACTGATGGGGTTGGTTTTCAGGCGCCATCTGTGCGCTTTCTGCAGAAGACTGGGTGGGAGATAATGTGAACGTGCTGGATCCACTGTCGGCCACCCAATTGACTAATGCCTGTACCTGCTCAGGCCTTACCATCCTTAGAACGGCATTGGGCCCCACCATATATCGCTGTAAATTCTGGCGGCTACTGGGACCTGAGGTAGTTGGTACACTAGGACGTGTGGATGTGGCAGAACGGCCACGTCCTCTCCCAGCACCAGAGGGTCCACTAACACCACCACGACCATGTCCACGTCCGCGTCCCTTACTAGATGTTTTTCTCATTGTTATGGTTCACCACAACAACAAATATATTATTTGGCCCAATGTATTGTATTCAAATTCAGCGGGATATAAATTTGAGGCCTAGTATTTAGGCGCTGGGTGACCGGTATGGATTTAGTGACAGAATTAGACTTGGAAATGCACAGAAGCGTGTGTGTGAAGTTATTCTGAATGACCCAATGTGCACCTTGAATATTATATACCCTTTTTGGGATAGATTTCAAATAGCTCTGATATAGCAGGAACCACTAAATTATGAAATTGCTAAATTGGGAATTGTACTTCAACCCAGAACAAAAAATGTGCTTTGACGGGCACTAAATAACTTTCCCAGCTACAACAGGACAGCGGTAACGAGAGATTTAGAGGGATTTAAATTTGAGGCCTAGTATTTAGGCGCTGGGTGACAGGTATGGGTTTAGTGACAGAATTAGACTTGGAAATACACAGTAGCGGGTGTGTGTGAAGTTATTCTGAATGACCCAATGTGCACCTTCAATATTATATACCCTTTTTGGGATAGATTTCAAATAGCTCTGATATAGCAGGAACCACTAAATTATGAAATTGCTAAATTGGGAATTGTACTTCAACCCAGAACAAAAAATGTGCTTTGACGGACACTAAATATCTTGCCCAGCAACAACAGTACAGCGGTAACGAGAGATTTAGCGGGATATAAATTTGAGGCCTAGTATTTAGGCGCTGGGTCACCGGTATGGATTTAGTGACAGAATTAGACTTGGAAATGCACAGAAGCGTGTGTGTGAAGTTATTCTGAATGACCCTATGTGCACCTTCAATATTATATACCCTTTTAGGGATAGATTTCAAATAGCTCTGATATAGCAGAAACCACTAAATTATGAAATTGCTAAATTGGGAATTGTACTTCAACCCAGAACAAAAAATGTGCTTTGACGGACACTAAATATCTTGCCCAGCAACAACAGTACAGCGGTGGGTAACGAGAGATTTAGAGGGATTTAAATTTGAGGCCTAGTATTTAGGCGCTGGGTCACCGGTATGGATTTAGTGACAGAATTAGACTTGGAAATGCACAGAAGCGTGTGTGTGAAGTTATTCTGAATGACCCTATGTGCACCTTCAATATTATATACCCTTTTAGGGATAGATTTCAAATAGCTCTGATATAGCAGAAACCACTAAATTATGAAATTGCTAAATTGGGAATTGTACTTCAACCCAGAACAAAAAATGTGCTTTGACGGACACTAAATATCTTGCCCAGCAACAACAGTACAGCGGTGGGTAACGAGAGATTTAGAGGGATTTAAATTTGAGGCCTAGTATTTAGGCGCTGGGTCACCGGTATGGATTTAGTGACAGAATTAGACTTGGAAATGCACAGAAGCGTGTGTGTGAAGTTATTCTGAATGACCCTATGTGCACCTTCAATATTATATACCCTTTTAGGGATAGATTTCAAATAGCTCTGATATAGCAGAAACCACTAAATTATGAAATTGCTAAATTGGGAATTGTACTTCAACCCAGAACAAAAAATGTGCTTTGACGGACACTAAATATCTTGCCCAGCAACAACAGTACAGCGGTGGGTAACGAGAGATTTAGAGGGATTTAAATTTGAGGCCTAGTATTTAGGCGCTGGGTCACCGGTATGGATTTAGTGACAGAATTAGACTTGGAAATGCACAGAAGCGTGTGTGTGAAGTTATTCTGAATGACCCTATGTGCACCTTCAATATTATATACCCTTTTAGGGATAGATTTCAAATAGCTCTGATATAGCAGAAACCACTAAATTATGAAATTGCTAAATTGGGAATTGTACTTCAACCCAGAACAAAAAATGTGCTTTGACGGACACTAAATATCTTGCCCAGCAACAACAGTACAGCGGTGGGTAACGAGAGATTTAGAGGGATTTAAATTTGAGGCCTAGTATTTAGGCGCTGGGTCACCGGTATGGATTTAGTGACAGAATTAGACTTGGAAATGCACAGAAGCGTGTGTGTGAAGTTATTCTGAATGACCCTATGTGCACCTTCAATATTATATACCCTTTTAGGGATAGATTTCAAATAGCTCTGATATAGCAGAAACCACTAAATTATGAAATTGCTAAATTGGGAATTGTACTTCAACCCAGAACAAAAAATGTGCTTTGACGGACACTAAATATCTTGCCCAGCAACAACAGTACAGCGGTAACGAGAGATTTAGAGGGATTTAAATTTGAGGCCTAGTATTTAGGCGCTGGGTGACAGGTATGGGTTTAGTGACAGAATTAGACTTGGAAATACACAGTAGCGGGTGTGTGTGAAGTTATTCTGAATGACCCAATGTGCACCTTCAATATTATATACCCTTTTAGGGATAGATTCCAAATAGCTCTGATATAGCAGGAACCACTAAATTATGAAATTGCTAAATTGGGAATTGTACTTCAACCCAGAACAAAAAATGTGCTTTGACGGACACTAAATATCTTGCCCAGCAACAACAGTACAGCGGTAACGAGAGATTTAGAGGGATTTAAATTTGAGGCCTAGTATTTAGGCGCTGGGTGACAGGTATGGGTTTAGTGACAGAATTAGACTTGGAAATACACAGTAGCGGGTGTGTGTGAAGTTATTCTGAATGACCCAATGTGCACCTTCAATATTATATACCCTTTTAGGGATAGATTCCAAATAGCTCTGATATAGCAGGAACCACTAAATTATGAAATTGCTAAATTGGGAATTGTACTTCAACCCAGAACAAAAAATGTGCTTTGACGGACACTAAATATCTTGCCCAGCAACAACAGTACAGCGGTAACGAGAGATTTAGAGGGATTTAAATTTGAGGCCTAGTATTTAGGCGCTGGGTGACAGGTATGGGTTTAGTGACAGAATTAGACTTGGAAATACACAGTAGCGGGTGTGTGTGAAGTTATTCTGAATGACCCAATGTGCACCTTCAATATTATATACCCTTTTTGGGATAGATTTCAAATAGCTCTGATATAGCAGGAACCACTAAATTATGAAATTGCTAAATTGGGAATTGTATTTCAACCCAGAACAAGAAATGTGCTTGAACGGACACTAAATAACTCGCCCAGCTACAGCACTAGGGACAGATTTAGCTGGATATAAATTTGAGGCCTAGTATTTAGGCGCTGGGTGACCGGTATGGATTTAGTGACAGAATTAGACTGGGATATGGCCAAAAAATAAACAGACTATTGCTGGTTAAATGCACTTGGTGTGACAGCTTCACCCTGATGTAGGCTTTAGCCAAAAAACAACCACACCATTGAGGGTTAAATGCACTTGGTGACAGGCGCAGCTTGCCCCTGATTTTGTATATGGCCAAAAAATGAACAGTCTATTGCTGGTTAAATGCACTTGGTGTGACAGCTTCACCCTGATGTAGGCTTTAGCCAAAAAACAACCACACCATTGAGGGTTAAATGCACTTGGTGACAGGCGCAGCTTGCCCCTGATTTTGTATATGGCCAAAAAATGAACAGACTATTGCTGGTTAAATGCACTTGGTGTCACAGCTTCACCCTGATGTAGGCTTTAGCCAAAAAACAACCACACCATTGAGGGTTAAATGCACTTGGTGACAGGCGCAGCTTGCCCCTGATTTTGTATATGGCCAAAAAATGAACAGACTATTGCTGGTTAAATGCACTTGGTGTGACAGCTTCACCCTGATGTAGGCTTTAGCCAAAAAACAACCACACCATTGAGGGTTAAATGCACTTGGTCGCAGCTTGTGCTGGCGCACCACAAGACACAAAATGGCCGCCGATCACCCCAGAAAAATGAGACTGACAAACGGTCTGTGCAGCCTAAAAACAGTGAGCAATTGAGGATCAGCAGCTCAATGATCCACAGCTGCAGATCGATCAGTTAATCAAGTCCTTTGGAGGAGTTAATCTGCCTAATCTCGCCCTACTGTCGCAGCCGCAACCTCTCCCTATGCTAATCAGAGCAGAGTGACGGGCGGCGCTATGTGACTCCAGCTTAAATAGAGGCTGGGTCACATGGTGCTCTGGCCAATCACAGCCATGCCAATAGTAGGCATGGCTGTGATGGCCTCTTGGGGCAAGTAGTATGACGCTTGTTGATTGGCTGCTTTGCAGCCTTTCAAAAAGCGCCAAGAAAGCGTCACAAAAGCGCCAAGAAAGCGACGAACACCGAACCCGAACCCGGACTTTTACGAAAATGTCCGGGTTCGGGTCCGTGTCACGGACACCCCAAAATTCGGTACGAACCCGAACTATACAGTTCGAGTTCGCTCATCCCTACTCAATATCTTTAAAGGGAATCTATCACTAGTATTAGGCCTCATGCACTCGACTGTATGTATTTTTACTTCAATGGGTCCATGGTCTGCATTTTGAAGCCAAGCATAGAACATCTTCTGTCTTTTTGGGAACAAACATATGGTTTCGGAAAGTACACGGATGATCTGTTGACCTTATTGTGTCCTAACTCCCTGTAGCATAAACTTGTGACAGATCCTATTATCAAAACACTGTGTCATGTTCTTTAACCCTTTCTCTACCAGCGTTGTACATGTACGATAGGCAAACATGGTGCCTGCGAGGCTATGTTGGGGAATAGTATTTTGCCTTTGCAGATCAAGGAGGGCATGTTTTGCCCAACAGCATAGATAGGTTTAGCATAGGACCTGCCTTGACTGAGACCACCTTGGCGCTGGTAGATGGGCACAGATGTGTTTTGATCAAAATATATTGGCTGAAAGTCTCAGATTTGATCAAATCAGAATTAGGGATAGTCCTTATATATAATGTTTGCATCTATTACGTTAGTGCATTTTTTTATTTTTATAAATGTAGCCGTGCACATCTGTATATTCATTTATCATATCATGTAGGATTTTTTTTTTACCTGTTTCTGTGATTTTTGACTAGATTGTAGAATACACTTGAAGGTGTGGCTGCTTCAAGTGTGAATGCACTTCTATTAATCAGGGAAGTAGCATTTTTGTGCACTTTTGCCCCACCTATCCCACCTTGATTAGGTGGTACATATAGCTATTTGGCCTCCTCCTCTCATTGGTTGTTTCATATACACAGAGGTAACAAGGATCAGCACACTATATGTACAGGGCACACTCTCCTAAATGTAGATGCCTAGTGGCATAGATATATTTAAAGTAGGACCTGCCCTGACTGTGACCACCTTGGCCCTGAAAGGCGGGCACAGATGTGTTTTGATCAAAATATATTGGATGAGAGTCTCAGATTTTATCATATAAGTATGAGGGCCATTTATAATATTTGCAACTATTGTGTGCATTATTCTTTGGGATTTTTATTTTATAAATGTAGCCATGCACATCCATATAGTCATTTATCATATTATGCAGGATGTTTTTAAACTGTTTCTGTGATTTTTCACTCATCACTTGTGTTAACCTCACCTGTTTCCTGCACACATCCCTGACTTCTTGTAACATGTGCTCCCACCTGACTGTCATCATTGCTAGTTGCGCGTCTAAAGGAGTCCGCAGTGGACCTATCCTCCAAGTCTGTGCTGGCCTGTCAACTGCTGAATGTCCTCACAAAGCTCATCCTCGCTGAAAAGCAGAGCAAAGCCAGCAGCTATCATTACTTGGCTAGGAGGCGGAGCACCAAAAGCAAGAGCCAGATTCAGGACAGGTGAGGGCATAGAGGCAATCACTGGGCCATGCCAACTAAGTGTGGTATCAGAGGAACACACTGATTCCTTTCTGTCTGTCTCTGTTGTCACTTGAGATAATTGTGAAGAGAGAGTCAACCAATCCAGTACAGCTAATTGTTGATTAAAACACGACCACTGGATGACAGTGGCAGCTACTGGATGACAGTGGCAGCTATGGATTGTTGCTGCGGCTGCTTCCACCCCCTCTCCCCTTCTTCTGCTGTTCCTTGAGCCAGCTACAGCATGATTTTTGCCACTGCCTGTTTCTTTAGCGTAATCAGGCAACTGTTGGCCATAGTGTATAACAACTGTATTGCTAACAGAACAGAATAACTATGAATGTCTGTGCACTTTTTTATTTATTTTTTATTTGCCATGCTAAATTAATAAATATAAAAAATATAAATCATCACTCTCCAACATGATCATTTTCATTCCCCCCCTCCCCCCCCCCCCCTTTCCCTTATGCTGCATAACGTAAGCCAGGAAGAAAAAAAATACTAATAATTAGGGATGAGCGAACCTGGACCAGAATATTTGGGTTCGGTACCAAACATTACTGTATCCGGTCACCTCATTGTCTAGTATTGCCTACTATTAGTATGGCTGTGATTTGCAAGAGCAGCACTTGACCCTGCATGCATAAATGTTGAATCACGTTCTCACAATTCTGCTCTGACTAGTGTACAGACAGGATGCTGCTGCATAGGGACAGTGTTAGGGTATTAATGTTTTTAATAACTCTGTGGGTGACCTATAGTTTTGAGCGCAAATATTCAAATTGCTAATTTTTATCGGGAATATCGGCAGTTTGAGGTAAAATATAGTGCTATATCTTTGTAATCACAAATATTCTAGTTATTATTTTTTTTCATCAGTACCCTCACTACTTCTTGCTTGTGGGCCAATGAGAAGGCTGCAATATATTTGTCTGAGCTTAGCTACATCCCTAGCAACCAATAGGAAAGTTGCCTACCCCTTCCTATATAAGAAACTCCCCAGCAGCCATTTTCTGCATTTTTTTTTTTTTTTTTTTTCAGTTCTGAGAGAGAAGAGTGTCATTGCTGTGCTCTGTGCTTTGCTGAGTCATCTGGAGCCTTATTCAATTACACTAGATAGTTAGTTAGCTCATATATATATATATATATATATATATATATATATATAAAGCGAAAAAGTAGGACTGCACTCCAAATGTGGTAAAATAGCAGTGATTTATTCACCCATAATATGGCAAGTCTTGAAACGTTTCGGCTCACAAGAGCCATTTTTGGGGGTTCATAACACCACAATTGCATCCAACTTACTGTAATACAATAGTTAATCATTCTGTTAATTCTGTTGGTGAAATAAACCCATTTTTTTATTTTTTTGGGAGGGAGATACTTCTCATTTTCATATGTGACATGGAAAGACAATAGTTAATCTTTCTGTCAATTCTGTCGGTGACATAAACCTATTTTTTGGGGGGGAGATACCCTTCATTTGCATCCGTGACACGGAAAGACAATAGTTAGCCTTTCTGTTAATTCTGTCGGTGACATAAACCCATTTTGGGGAAGGAATAGGGGGGATACACCTCATTTGCATCCTCAATGTGCTGACAACAAGACATGGGTGGTTTGCATGCTGTGCAGTCAAAGCCTGAAGCGAAGCATAAATGTTCTAAACCTAAGCACAACCTGCATGACCAGGCATCTAACTGCAAAGCATGAGCTGCAGTAGAGTAAAGACTTGAAAAACCATGAAAGATCCAAGGCTCCTACTGCTTCCTCTTCTACTGCGGTCTTGACATTTTCCTTACCCTCTGGTGCGACAAGCATACCTGGCACCACACAAAGAGAGGATTTAATACCACTACCAGCATTGCCACCGAGCATCTCCACACCGTCTCATGGAAGCGGTCAGCTGTCCACCACTGGAGAGAAAAAGGAAGTACTCCCCTACCCACCCATGAGCCCAGGCCCTGAATGCCAGCAAATCAAAATTCCTGGCCTTTGATATGCTGCCATTCTGTCTGGTGGAGACGGAGAGTTTTAAAAACATAATGAAGGTGGCTGTCCCATGGTACATGGTTCCCAGCCGCCACCACTTCCCTGCAAGAACAAGTGGCCGGAAAAAAAAATCTGGTGTGCACTGCGGAACTCCATCAGTGGAGAGACTGTGTGAGCAGCAGCAGGTGAGAGTGGAGTTTTAGCTGCAGCATGCGAGGGAGAGCCGCTCTGCGGAACGGCACCACTTCACTGCCAACAAGTGGGCCTCCATGCGGGACATGTGTGCCATGTTGCACTGTTTCAAGTACTGCACCAACATGACAAGCCCTGATGATGCCGTCCTCAGCTTGCTAAGGCAACATCCCACTTTTATGTCTCATTGAAAAAAAGGCTTTGGGCAATGATGGATGAGGATGTGGCACAGGAGGAAGTGGAGGAAGAACAGGGATCATTCCCACGGTTATCATGCCAGTCATCCACAGATGGCTCATAGGGTTGGTTCCTGCAACAACATCGGCCAGGTACACAACTGTTCAGCCAGGGTACAGTTTTGGAGGCTGAGGAGGATGAGGAGGAGGATGAGGAGGAGAAGGAGGAGGATCCGGGTTTACAGCAGGGTGACACCCAAATCAGCTCACGGGCATCACTGGAGCATTGCTGGGGAGATACAGAGGGCACAGACTATACACCACCCACATAGGACAGCTTGTCGTTGCCTCTGGGCAGGTCGGCACACATGAGGGACAACATGTTGCAATGCCTACGCAACAACCGCCGAGTTGCCATGATTGTTACCAGTGCTGATTACTGGGTGGCTACCCTGCTGGATCTCCACTACAAGGACAACATGCCATCCTTACTTCTGTGCCTGGAGCGTGATCACAAGATGTGCAAGTACAAGCGCACACTGGTAGACGCGCTACTGTAGCATTCCCACCTGACAGCGGGGGATCAGTGGAAACAAGAGGTGGAAGAGGAGGAAGTCGCCAAAGCAGCTGGTGCACCAGGACCATCTCAGAAGGGAGGGTTAGCCTGGAAAAATTATAGAAAAGCTGTGTCAGCACACCACAACATCCATCACCATCATCTGATGCGGACCATCTTAGCAGGAGGCAGCATTTCAGCAACATGGTGTAACAGTATGTGTCCACACATCTGCACGTACTGACTGATGGGTCTGCCCCATTTAACTTCTGGGTTTCCAATATGGGCACATAGCCTGAGCTGGTCATTTAGGCCTTGGAGGTGCTG
This sequence comes from Bufo gargarizans, assembly GCF_014858855.1. Lineage (NCBI taxonomy): Eukaryota > Metazoa > Chordata > Amphibia > Anura > Bufonidae > Bufo > Bufo gargarizans. The sequence goes on along the minus strand of NC_058085.1, from coordinate 230,469,645 downwards.
GCCTGCCCTGTGGAAAATGTGCCCTGTGGAATGTGTGTTTAGCACAGCAGGGGGTGTGATCATGGACATGCGCTTCCGCCTAGCCACAGCCAATGTGGACAAGCTCATGTTCATTAAAATGAACCAGACATGGAACCCACAGGACTTGTTCATACCTTGGGCAGGGTACAGAGTAGAGAGGTATACCAGCCGCACCAAGCCATTGTTATACTCCAGTGCAGCTTGTGCATTTCCTAATGTTTTGGGTCCTCCACAAACCAAAAAACAAAAATAATAAAAAAAATAAAAATTTGGCTACCTTCTCTGCCCTTCTCTGCCCTTCTCTGCCCTTCTCTGCCTCTTCCACCTATACCACCATCTCCATCTCCTCCTACACTTTAACCTCCACCTCCTGGTTTAAGATTATAATTTTTTATATAGTGGCAGAGTAGAGAAGTATATCGGTCACACCACAAAAAGTGGCTAAAGGTCACACTCCTCTGCCGTTTTCCACCTACACCGCCACATCCACCTCCTTCTCAACCTTCTACTCCACTTGGACCTCCCCTTTCTGGTTCAAGATAATTTAAATTTTATTCTAGTCTGTCATTCCCCCATTCTAGTAAGTCATTTCCCCATTCACATTTGTTTGCAGGGTAATTGCCCTGCTCTTGCAGCCCTCTAGACCTTACTATGACTATTTTACAGCCATTTTACAGCACCAAAGTTTGGGTTCCCATTGACTTCTATAGAGTTCGAACATCCATGGGTCAGCTTATCCCTAGTGCAGACTCCTGGATCCGGAGTTACTCTGAAACAGCTTATTGGCAGGGGTGTGGGGTGTCTGAGCCCAGCCGATCAGGTATTGATAGCCTATCCTGAGGATAAGCCATCAATATTAAAATCCTTGAAAACACTTCTAAAAATTGCAGCAATCTCAATGTACAACGTATGCTATTCCTAAAGTCTGATCAGTTGTAGAATTTGTGTCGGTCATTAAAAACTAGGTCATTTATTAATCTGAAATATGCCGAAATTAGGCAAATTTTCCGGCACAGAAATAGGTGTGCTCTGCGACTTCTCCATGCTCATGCCAAAAGTCGGCATGGCGTACAAAAAGGTCTAAATGTAAGACAGCTTGGAAGCTGTCTTACATCTAGAACTGGCAAAGGATCCGCCAAAGTTATGAAGAGGCCAGGACCTCTTCATAACTTTGGCAGATCCACCACCAGTTTTGGGCTTTATTAAGATCGGCATCTAAAATGCTGGTCTTAATAAATGTGCCCCTAGGTTTGTACAGTATATTGTCTTTGAGACGGAGATTTAATGTAATATTTGTATTTATTTGATTAAGATACTAAGTAAAGTATTGGGTCTACATGAAATTTTTCTTCCTAGATTTATTTGATATTTACTGATTTGATTAAATGTCATTTTGACATTTGCGACCTATTTTTATTTGCTTTGTATTCATAAAATGCATCAGTTAACATTAAGCCTCCACTACTCAAAGGTCTGACAAAGGAAAATGTATGCATCAAGTGAGCAGATACTAGCCAATCATCCATATGGATTTACTTATTCTCTTTGTTTCCTTCATATTCATGTTAACTTCTTATGATTTCATTCCACAAATGAAAAGCGTACAGTATAGGCAGGATAATTCGCTTCCCATGAACTTGGTTTGGGTGCCTTTTTACATTGGAAACAAACATGGTAAACTTTATTGTACAAGAGCTACTGTTTAAAACATCGAGGCAATCCCATGGAACATTGCTGAGCAAAATAACATTACATTTATACAAATTACTATCTGTTAAGAGTTAACATTTTCATTAAAAAATGTATTCTATTGTATAATTCTGTTCTTATTCTATAAGACCCGTCATCATATAGTTTTATCTGTTTCCTAGTGTTGATCGAGCACCGTAGTGCTCGGGCCGAACACATCGGGATGTTCGAGTGCTCGACCGAGCACCCGAGTATATTGGAAGTCAATGGGAGAACCTGAGCATTAAACCAGGTACCCCCTTCTCTGAAGAGGGGAGGGTGCCTGGTTCATAGGAAAAAATAAGTTGATGGAAACACCACCAAAATCGTTCTGGAACAGCATAAGGGGGATGTCTGGATGAATCTTGTACTCGCAGGTTGCTGCTGGTAACAATGTTGTCCGAATATTACGCCACTTTTACAGACTGACAATAATACGCACAAAACCGAAGCAAAATCGATTTTAGAGGAAAAATTGATAGGACACATTCTTCCCTGTATATTTACATGTATATAAAGTGCAAGTGCTGCCAAAAATTACAAGAAAGAGGCACTTCGATACAACCTGTATATCACATAAAAAAGGGCCTCATTCACATTGTGGTACAATTGTTCAGGTAGTGGGACTCCTACACTCATAAAGCCTATGCACTAAGCGAAAGAGCTGCCAAAAATTACAAGGAATCGGCGCTCCAATACACCCTTTGTTACACATAAAGCCTTTTACAAAGCCTTGAAAAATTATGATTGATGGCCTGCTAGTGACCCTCAAAAACATTTGAAGCAAGGGCCTGCTGATCTGATCATCTAAAACATTATGGGTGAGGGCAGGCTGTAGCTTTGGTGAATCTAGATAACCTCGGGATGATTGCACGTTTCTGTGATGGAGACGATCCATTAAGATGTCTTCCCTATCAACTTTTAATGTTATTTTCAGCCCAAACCATGCAGACAATGGGTAACATGAGAATTATGGTTTGATTCCGGAGAGGGAGCCTGAGAAACAACTACGGCTGCCACATCCAAGCAAGGCAGCATGCGCGCAAATTACCTATTAGGTATAATTAGGTGAGGGCCTGCAGGTAAGCTGACCCTGCAAAAGATTTTAGGTGCGGTCCTGCAAGTGAGCTGACCCGGTAAAAGATTTTAGGTGCGGGCCTGCTGGTGATATGACCCTGGAAAAGATTGTAGGTAAAGGCCTGCCAGTGAGCTGACCCTGTAGAAAATTATATGTGAGGGCCTGCTGGTGAGCTGACCCTGTAAAAGATTTCAGGTGTGGGGCCTGCTGGTGAGCTGACCCTTTAAAAGATTGTAGGCTAAGGCCTGCTGGTGAGCTTACCGTCTAAAAAATGATATGCGAGGGCCTGCAGCTGAGCTGACCCTCTAAAATATTATATGCGAGGGTCTACAGCTGAGTTGACCCGCTAAAAAATTATATGTGAGGGTCTGCATGTGAGCTGATCCTATAAAGCATTATATGCGAAGGGCATACATGCGAGGGCATTATATGTGACGAATAAGCATGTTGAAATGATTGAAGAGGAGGAGAAGGATAAGAAAAGGAATATTCAACTATATACCCTTGTTTGTGGTGGAAGGGGTGCATGGGAATACAGTGTAATCAGTACATTATAAACAACACATTTAAAATGCCTTTATGTTCAGCCGCTTTCCTATGATGGAATCGGGAAGTCATGGTCAATCCAGGCCTTGTTGAATTTTATATGAGTCAACCTGTCAGAATTTTCAGTTGACAGGCGGATATGCTTATCTGTTGTAATTCCACTAGCAGCACTAAATACCTGATCAGACAAAACGCTGGCGGCGGGGCATGCCAGCACCTCCAAGGCGCAGAGTGCCAGTTCGTGCCATGTGTCCAGCTTGTACACCCAGTAGTTGTAAGGCACTGAGGGATCATTGAGGACATTGACATGGTCTGCTGTGTACTCCTTTACCTTCTTAAAAAAAAATGTCCCTCCTTGTGACACTAGGCCGCGCATCTGGGTGAGGGTGATGGTGGGGTGTCATAAAACTGTCCAAAGCTTTGGAGAGTGTTGCCCTGCCTCTGTTGGAACTGCTGTGTGTTCCCCTGGTCTCCCCTCCTTGGACTCGTTGTCAGATGAAAATTTGCGGAGCAATTTTTCAACAAGGATCTTTTACTCATCATCTCCACCAGAGGAATGAGAGATGAGAAGTTCTCTTTGTAGCGGGGGTTGAGAAGGGTGAACAACCAGTAATCTGTGTTGTCTAAAATGCGTATAGTGCACGGTTAGCGGGAAAGGCAGCCTAACATGCAGTCAGCCATGTGTGCCAGAGTGCCAACAGGCAAGACTTTGCTGTCATCATCAGGAGGATCACTCCCTCCTCTTCTGCCCAATCACCCTGAACAGATGGAATTAAACATTAATGGGTACTACCCATCTCCTGCTCCTCCTCTTCATCATCCAATTTGCGCTGATAAGGTGAGAGTGGTATGGCTATTACCCTGTGTAATTTCTTCCCCCATTTCCACATGCAAAGCGTCGTCCTTAATTATGAGCAGTGAGCATTTGAGTAATCACAGAAGTGGGATGTTAGGCTGATAATAGCGTCTGTGTTGATTCCTTAGTTTCTTAAAAGCTCACAGATGTCAGACATCCATGCCCACTCCTCGCTTGTGAATACCGGAAGCTGACTGGAAAGGCGACGACCATGTTGCAGCTGGTATTCCACTACTGCCCTCTGCTGCTCACAAAGCCTGGCCAACATATGGAAAGTCGAGTTCCAGTGCGTGCTCACGTCGCACAACAGCTGGTGAGTTGGCAATTTCAAGCGCTGCTGCAGCGTTAACAGACCGGCTGAAGCTGTTGATAACTTGTGGAAATGTGCACAAACACAGCGCACCTTCACTAGTAGCTCAGGCAAATTGGGGTTGGTTTTGAGAAACCACTGAACCACAAGGTTGAACACGTGGGCTAGGCATGGGATGTGTCTGAGCTTGCCGAGCTCCAAAGCCGTCACCAAGTTACGGCCATTATCAGACACAACTATTCCTGGTTCTAGGTTGAGTGACAAGAGCCATAGCTCAGTCTAGTCTCTTATCCCCTGCCACAGCTCTGTGATAGTGTGCTGTTTGTCCCCTAAGCATATAAGCTTTACCTCGGCCTGTTGCCGCTTCCCCACTGCAGTGCTACACTGTTTCCAGCTACCAACTGATGACTGACTGGTGCTGCACATGGATAAATCGGAAGTGGAGCAGGAGTGGGGGTTGGAGACACTAACGTAGGTGCTGGTGGAAACCCTGATTGACGTAGGGCCAGCAATGCTTGACGTCGGTAGCACCTGTACGACTCACTCCCGGCCTCCACAACATTCACCCAGTGTGCCGTCAGGGATATGTAATGTTCCTGGCCGAATGCACTTGTCCATGTGTCCATGGTTAAGTGGACCTTCCCAGTAACTGCGTTAGTCAGTGCATATGTGACGGGACACATGTTGGTGTAAGGCGGGCACGGCACACCTTTAAAAATAGTGCCTCATTGAGTTTTAGAAATTTGAGGTGGTCTACAATGTTGTGAGCTAGGCGAGTGCGCTTATCGGTCACAATCCGCCCTGATGCGCTGAATGTCCTTTCGGACAGGACACTCAAAGTGTTCAATGGCAAATTGTGCCAACTCTGGCCACAGGTCAAGCCTGCACACCCAGTAGTCCAGGGGTTCCTTGCTTCTCAGAGCGTCCACATCAGTCGTTAACACAATGTAGTCGGATACCTTTCGGTCTAGGCGTTCCCTGAGGCTGGATCCAGAGAGCGGCTGTCAATGGGTTGGCTGCAAGAATGATCTTATATCTAAAGTGACCAACACATGTTCAAACTGCACTCTTCTTGCAGGCGCGGTAGGATTAGTACCCACACATGTTTCACTGTGGGTGGAAATTACTCTGCCAGCGCCCGCAACAGCAGAATGCAACATCTCTTGCAGCAAGGCTTGGAAATGCTGCATTCTAACAGCCCTCTGTGATGCTGGTAACATGTCTGCCATTTTGTGTTTGTACCAGGGGTCTAAGTACGTTGCCACCCAGTGCTGTTCTATGCTCTTTATGCTTTTTATACGGGGTTCCCTCTTCAAACACTGGAGCATGAAGGCCCCCATTTGCACTAAATTGGAAGCGGTGGAACGCCCTGGCTCCTGCTCATTGCCAAGGAGAATGTTGTCCTCAGTCTCCAACCCGCAGCAATGGACAACACCAGGGATCCCCCAAAAATGTAAAGTCCCCCTCAAAGCCTGCTCTTCTTGCTCCTCCTCCCCCCAGCCACATCCTCTTTTGACACCCCTTCAGACTCCGGCTGACTTGTCTCAGATGGAGTAGCACCACTTGAAATTCATTCAGAATTGTGACTTCCTTATCTTCCAGCTCCTGCTCATCGACAACTTGATTAATGACATAACACATTGTACGCCCTAGAAAGAAGGCGTAAGGTATGATGTCACTGACAGTGCCCTGGCTGTGACTGACCAGTTTGGTGATATCATCAAATGGCCGCAGAAGTCTGCATGCGTCAAGCATGAGCAGCCACTGGCACTGTAAAAAGAAAGCAGGCTCACCAGAATCTGTCCTGCTGCAGAGTTCATACAGGTAGTCATTAACAGCATGTTGCTGCTGGAGCAGCTTTTCAAGCATATACTGTGGAAGGTGGAGATCCAGCGTGTCGGGCTGTCACAAATCCGATGTCTTGCGGGTAGGTGGTGTCACCGCTAAACGTCAGCAAAGTGAGCCATGGCCGTGTAAGATCTTCTAAAAATAAAATGGCCAGAGATTTTCCTGCCTGACTCAAAACGTCCTGGACCCCGGGGTATTTGGAAACTAATTGCTGCATGACTAAGTTCAGGACGTGTGCCATGCACGGACCATGTGTCATTTTGCCCTGTTTCAGAGCACTCAGCAGATTGGCACCGTTCTCGCACACCACTTTACCAACTGTCAAATTGAGCGGGGTTAGCCAATGATCGGCCTGTGACCGCAGAGCTGAAAGCAGTGCAAGACCGATGTGGCTCTTGGCTTCCAGGCACAACAGCCGCAGCACAGCATGGCAACGTCTCACCTGGCATGTCAAATAGGTTCTGGGGAGCTTGGGGGGTGCAGCGGAAGAGGCGGTAGCAGTGGAATAGCAGGAGTCAGCCACGGGTTACATGCTTGATGGCCGTCAGAAGGTTCACCCAGTGGGCAGTAAAAGTTATATGCCTTCCCTGCCCTTGTTTGCTAGACCATATGTCTGTGGTCAGATGTTTCTTGACACTGTGTGCCAGAGATACAGTATATTCACTTGCTGCTGAACGTGGCCATATAGCATGGGGATGCCTTTCTGGGATAAATATTTCCTTCCGGGGACCTTCCATTGTGGTGTGGCAATGGCCACAAATTTTCTAAAGGCCTCCGAATTCACCAGTTTATATGGCAGTAGTTGGCAGGTTAGCAGTTCAGACAAGCCAGTGGTCAGCCATTGGGCAAGAGGGTTATCCAGCATCATCTACGCTTGAACATTTGGGCCACGGAAGCCTGCCTTGTGCCAGATGAACGCTACGACAGCATGGTGGAAGGTGGTGTGGAGGACAAATGGGAGGAGAAAGGAGAAGGAGAAGAGGCAAGACGTGGAGTGCCGGGAAAGTGGCTTTGCGGGTTCTGACGGTATTGCTCCAACTGGGCTCGGTGATGGGAGGCCAGGTGCCTTCTTATGGTGGTCTTCCCAAGGTGAGTGTTGGGCTTAATGCAACTTATGCGTTGACAGCACAGGCTGCAGATGGCAACACTATTGTCAGCAGCTGACACGTGAAAAAAAGCCCATACTGCAGGGCCATGTGCCGGTGTCCTAAGAGCGCAAGATGTAACCGTGCATGGTGGATGGCTCACTCCAGATTCATTTGCAGTCTACTTTTTGCCTCCTATGCACTGCGAGTTCTTCCTGCTTCTCTTCCTTCTCCTCCCTATCTGCTGCTCTGCCTCTCCCTCTGAACTCCCCTCCTCTTACTCTTTTCTGGGCACCCACATGATGTCCATCGACACGTCATCATCGTTACTTTCACCAACACTGACATTAGAGATCTCTGAGTAGGCAGCAACAGCGAGGACCACCCTCCTTGGACTGATCTGGGTACTATCGTCAGACCACTGGGTGGCGGCCGTTGCTACCTCCTCTAACTCATCTGATGCCAAGAATGGCGGCGTATCGGTAAGTTCTGGGAATTGATTGGAAAATAATTCCTCTGACTCGAGTGGAGGGGCTATGGTGGTGGTGTCTTTGGGGGTGCACACAGCAGAGAGTGAGGAAATTGCAGATACAGAGGATGAGAAGGGTCCAGAAGCGGAAGGCTGAGTGAGCTACTCAACCAACTCTGGTGCGTCCTTTGACGTAATCGCACACACCTTCTCCAACTTCCCACTTAGGCTCTAGCCTGGTGCACTTGCCCCATTCCTACCACCCCTGCGGAACAGCCTGCCTGTCATTTTTAAAAATACCTTGTGCCAAAGTCCCTAGAGAAGGGCAGTACTTGTGGAAGCAGGTATAGTATGGGACACTATACAAATCGTGAATACAAACTGAATGCAATGATGTGGAGGTGCCAACTTCTAATATTTTATTCAGAATAGAACATAAATCACGGAACAAAAGTTTAAACTGAGAAAATTTACCATTTTAAGGGAAAAATATATTGAATCAGAATTTCATGGTGTCAACAAATCCCCAAAAAGTTGGGACAAGGCCATTTTCACCAATGTGTGGCTTCTCCCCTTCTTCTTACAACACTCAACAGACGTCTGGGGACCTAGGAGACCAGTTTCTCAAGTTTAGAAATAGGAATGCTCTCCCATTCTTGTCTAATACAGGCCTCTAACTGTTCAATCGTCTTGGGCCTTCTTTGTTGCACCTTCCTCTTTATGATGCGCCAAATGTTCTCTATAGGTGAAAGATCTGGACTGCAGACTGGCCATTTCAGTACCCGGATCCTTCTCCTACACAGCCATGATGTTGTAATTGATGCAGAATGTGGTCTGGCATTATCTTGTTGAAAAATGCAGGGTCTTCCCTGAAAGAGATGACGTCTGGATGGGAGCATATGTTGTTCTAGAACCTGAATATATTTTTCTGCATTGATGGTGCCTTTCCAGACATGCAAGCTGCCCATGCCACACGCACTCATGCAACCCCATACCATCAGAGATGCAGGCTTCTGAACTGAGCATTGATAACAACTTGGGTTGTCCTTGTCCTCTTTGGTCCGGATGACATGGCGTCCCAGATTTTCCAAAAAGAACTTCAAACTTCGTGACTCGTCTGACCACAGGACAGTCTTCCATTTTGCCACACTCCATTTTAAATGATCCCTGGCCCAGTGAAAACGCCTGAGCTTGTGGATCTTGCTTAGAAATGGCTTCTTCTTTGCACTGTAGAGTTTCAGCTGGCAACGGCGGATGGCACGGTGGATTGTGTTCACTGATAATGGTTTCTGGAAGTATTCCTGAGCCCATTCTGTGATTTCCTTTACAGTAGCATTCCTGTTTGTGGTGCAGTGTCGTTTAAGGGCCCGGAGATCACGGGCATCCAGTATGGTTACGCACAGAGATTGTTCCAGATTCTCTGAATCTTCGGATGATGTTATGCACAGTTGATGATGATAGATGCAAAGTCTTTGCAATTTTTCGCTGGGTAACACCTTTCTGATATTGCTCCACTATCTTTCTGCGCAACATTGTGGGAATTGGTGATCCTCTACCCATCTTGGCTTCTGAGAGACACTGTCACTCTGAGAAGCTCTTTTTATACCCAATCATGTTGCCAATTGACCTAATTAGTGTTAATTGGTCTTCCAGCTCTTCGTTATGCTCAAATTTACTTTTTCCAGCCTCTTATTGCTACTTGTCCCAACTTTTGGGGGATTTGTTGACACCGTGAAAATTTGAATCAACGTATTTTTCCTTTAAAATTATACATTTACTCGGATTAAACGTTTGATCTGTCATCTACGTTCTATTACAAATAAAATATTGACATTTGCCATTTCCACATCATTGCATTCAGTTTTTATTCACAATTTGTTTAGTGTCCCAACTTTTTTGGAATTCGGTTTGTATATCTCACCCCTCAATCAGTATTTTGTGGAAGCAGGTATATAGAACCTCTTAATCAGTATTTGGTGGATGCAGGTATATCGCACCCCTTAATCATTATTTTGTGAAACAGGCAGATATATCAAACCCCTTAATCAGTATTTTGTGGAAGCAGGCATATCGCTCCCCTAAATCAGTATTTTGTGGAAGCAGGTATATCAAACCCCTTCATCAGTATTTTGTGGAAGCAGGTATATCAAACCCCTTAATCAGTATTTTGTGGAAGCAGGTGTATCACAGGCCTCAATCAATATTTAGTATAAGTAGGTATATCAATCCCCTTAATCGATAGTTAGTGGAAACAGGTGTATCCTAGGCCTCAATCAATATTTGTTGGAAACAGGTATATTAATAACCTTAATCAGTATCTTGTGGAAGCAGGTATATAGAACCCCTTAATCAGTATTTTGTGGAAGCAGGTATATGGCACCCATCAATCAGTATTTTGAGGAAGCAGGTATTTCAAACCCCTTAATCAGAATTTTGTGAAAGCAGGTGTATCGCAGGCCTCAATCAATATTTGATGGAACAAGGTATATCAATCCCCTTAAACAGTATTTTGTGGAAGCAGCTACATCGCACCCCTCAATCAGTATTTTGTGAAATCAAGTATATAGAACCCCTTAATCAATATTTGGTGGAAGCAGGCATATCACACCCCTTAATCAGTATTTTGTGGAAGCCAGTATATCAATCCCTGTAATCAGTATTTTGTGGAAGCAAGTGTATCACAGGCCTAAATCAATATTTGGTGGAAGCATGCTTATCAAACTCCTTAATCAGTATTTTGTACAAGCAGATATATTGCACCCCTCAATCAGTATTTTGTGGAAACAGGTATATAGAACCCATTAATCAATATTTGGTGGAATCAGGTATATCTCACCCCTCAATGAGTATTTTGTATAAGCAGGTATATAAAAAAAACTTAATCAGTATTTTGCAAAGCAGGTATATCACACCCCTCAATCAGTTTTTTGTGGAAGCAGGTATATCGCAGGCCTCAATCAATATTTGGTGGAAGCAAGTATATCACAGTCCTCAATCAATATTTGGTGGAAGCAGGTATATTGCAACCCTCAATCAGTATTTTGTGGAAGAAGTTATATCCAACCCCTTAATCAGTATTTTGTGGAAACAGGTACGTATATCACACCCTTCAATCAGTTTTTTGGGGGGCTACAGGTATATCACATCAGTTACAATTAGTTAGTCCAATAGCGTTTGTCCCTCTATATCGTTGTGGTATCACAGCAGAACCGCACACAACTGCTGCACAATACAAATGCACTATAATATACTTTTCGTGTTGGAAACTATATATAAGTATATCAAACCCCTCAATATATCACATCTATCGATATCACACCTATCAATAGCACACCTATACCACCTATACCAGTCCTTAAAGGGACTTAAAATGACTTTTGTGACCCTATTTTGTGGCCCTATTAAGTAGCGTTTGGTGTCCCTAACAGTATGTCCCTGCTCTACAAAGCAACCTCTCCCTACCCTGACAAAACACAAAATGTAAAATTGCTGCCAGATCGAGTTCTGTTATAGGGTGGAGGTGTGTCCATGTGCTGAAACGTCTCAATTGGCTGTCCTGTCCTATCTGATGTGTTTGTCATGGGTCAAAGTACGGCACAATGCAAAAGAATATGGAGCCGGCGGACATCGCCACATGTTCGATGTTCGCATGTTTGGCGAATTGCGAACGCGCAAAGATCGCCTTGAAACAACTGATAGGCGATCTCTACATATAGGCCATCTCTACATATAACTGCACTGCTGAACAGCAAATAGGTCCTTATTTTCCACTTATACACAACACACAATGCTTTAGAACTTATAACTGCACCGGTGAACAGCAAATATATTTTTATTTTGCTACTAATACAGCTTAAAAAGGGCTTTAGAACATATAACTGCACAGCTGAACTGTAAATCTATTTTTATTTTGCCATTAATACACATCAAAAAGGTCTTTAGAACATATAACCGCACCGCTGAACAGTTAAAAAAAACATTTTTTTGTCACCATTACACAAAAAAATCTCTTTAGAACATATAACTACACTGCTGAATGGCAAATACGCCCTTATTTTTTTACACTTATACACACCACAGAAGGATTTAGAACATATAACTGCACCGCTGAAAGGCAAATATATATTTATTTTGGCACTATTACACGACAAAAAATGTCTTTAGATCATATAGCTGCACTGCTTAACGGCAAATATATTTTCCTTTTGCTAGTAATACACAGCAAAAAGGTCTTTAGAACATATATCTGCACCACTGAACGACAAATATATTTTACTTTTACTACTAATACACAACAAAAAGGGCTTTAAAACGTATAACTGCACAGCTGAACAACAAATAGGCCCTTATTTTTTTCCACTTATACACGCCACAGAAGGCTTTAGAACATATAACTGCACAGCTGAACGGCAAATATATTTTTCTTTTGCCACTAATACACAACAAAAAGGGCTATAATTTTCGCACTTCTCCACACAACGGCTAATAAGCCCCCCCCCCCCCCCCCCACTAATACAAGCCAAAAAATGCTTTAGAACATATAACTGCACCGCAAAAGACGTATAAATATTTTCTTGTAATAAACCCTGTTAATGCCTGTATCAAACAGCACTTGCACCCCAATAACAAGAACGGTTTGCTGTAATTACAGAGCTATATAATGCCAATTTGGGTCCTCAGACAGTGCACCAAGGTGTAATAGGATTGTTCCTAATACCCAGGCTGTAACCTCCCCTACTGAACCCTGTTATGCATAAATGCTGTGGAATGATTCCTCCCTATCCTTTGCCTACACCTTGAATAATCTTCCCTGCATTTGTAAATAGTTTTTTTTAGCACAATGAAGTTTTTCCTAGCACTGTCCCTAGCACCTGTTGACGTCTCTCCCTGCACTATGTACACTGGAAAATAGCTGAATTCAAGATGGCTGAGGCTATTTATAGGGCTGTGACATCACAGGGATGGCTGGCTGCTGACTGGCTACATGCATGGCATTATAAGTGATCCCACCTTCCTAGAGTTCCTTGCTCAATGTCCTCACACGTGCAGCAGCCCGTTTTAGGAAAAAATGTGATTCGTTACCTCAAAGTGTGAGGAAATTTGGAATCGGTGCACATTGAATTTTTCCTGAATTCGCTCATCTCTAATCCCTATCAAAGCAAATTTTTAAATAACGAGACAATCTTCACCAGCAGGTAATTCAAATAACATTCACATTTCCTTGTAGCTATATCTATACTTATTTGCCCTTTCCTGCATCTCTATATCACACTGAGATCAGGAAAAACCTCTAAGCAGAAGTGTGTCTTCTAATAAAGAATTTGTTCTGTTTCTGAACTAACAAAAATATTGTGTTACAAATCCATATGAAGATAGTAAACATTGTAATAATCCATAATTTTTGCCTTTACTTTAAATTACCCATTTGTTGATCAAGCCACCTATATACAGAAAAAGGGAATTACTTATAAAGTGTTCATGACATCAATATTTTATATTGGCACAAATAAAATATTTAATAGTACGCTGAAATCAGATTGAAATGAAAATGACTTGAGAAATGAAAATGACTGGGGAAAATCCCTTCCAGATTGCTTTCCACACAATTGCTTTGAATAATAAAATGTTTCTGACAACAGAGAGAGCTCATACCACCAAAGACAATCTCTAGAAGGCTTTGTATAGGAGTTTGTGCAAGAGAACATGTTTATTGCTTACAGAAAGCTCAGACTTCCTTACGGAAAGAGCTTTACTGACAGAATATACAGTGGAGGAAAAATACTGTTGAGCTATTTTTAGCACCTTGCCATATTTACCAATGGAGCTTGTTACTTTATTGGAGTCAAACCATACAACACTGCTCTGTGTAATGGTAACCATTAGTGTTGCTCTGGTGCTCGAGTAGAACATTTTGGGATGTTCGGGTGCTCTACAGAGCATTAAACCAGGCACCCCCTGCTCTGAAGAGGGGAGGGTATCTGGTTCACAGGAAAAGGTCAGAAATTGATGGAAACACCACTGAAATTGTTCTGGAAAAGCATGTTGAGGATGTCTTAATGCATCCTGGAGTCCCAGGAAACTGCTGGGAACGATGTTGTCCGAGTAGTACGCCACTTTTATAGACTGACAAAACCGTAGATGAAATCGATTTTAGATGAAAAATTGTTAAGAAACTTTCTTTCCTGTATATTTACTTGTATATAAAGTGAAAGTGCTGCCAAAATTACAAGGACGAGGCACTACGATACAACCTGTATATCACATAAAGCAGGGCCTCATTCACATTGTAGTACAATTGTTCAGGTAGTGGGACTCCTACACTCATAATGCACTAAGTGAAAGGGCTGCCAAAAATTACAAGGAGCCGGCACTCCAATACACCCTTTGTTACACATAAAGCAGGGCAACATACACACCATTGAAAAATTATGATTGCTGGCCTGCTGGTGACCCTCAAAAACATTAGGTGCAATGATCTGCTGTTGACCCTCTAAAACATTAGGGGTGAGGGTCTGCTGCTAAGTAGGGATGAGCGAACTCGAACTGTATAGTTCGGGTTCGTACCGAATTTTGGGGTGTCCGTGACACGGACCCGAACCCGGACATTTTCGTAAAAGTCCGGTTTCGGGTTCGGTGTTCGTCGCTTTCTTGGCGCTTTCGTGACGCTTTCTTGGCGCTTTTTGAAAGGCTGCAAAGCAGCCAATCAACAAGCGTCATACTACTTGCCCCAAGAGGCCGTCACAGCCATGCCTACTATTGGCATGGCTGTGATTGGCCAGAGCACCATGTGACCCAGCCTCTATTTAAGCTGGAGTCACATAGCGCCGCCCGTCACTCTGCTCTGATTAGCATAGGGAGAGGTTGCGGCTGCGACAGTAGGGCGAGATTAGGCAGATTAACTCCTCCAAAGGACTTGATTAATCGATCGATCTGCAGCTGTGCATCATTGAGCTGCTGAAATTCAATTGCTCACTGTTTTTAGGCTGCCCAGACCGTTTGGCAGTCACTTTTTTCTGGGGTGATCGGCGGCCATTTTGTGTCTTGTGCGGTGCTGCGACCAAGTGCATCCAAGCTGCGACCAAGTGCATTTAACCCTCAATGGTGTGGTTGTTTTTAGGCTAAAGCCTACATCAGGGTGAAGCTGTCACACCAAGTGCATTTAACCAGCAATAGTCTGTTTATTTTTTGTCCACATACTACATCAGGGGCAAGCTGCGCCTGTCACCAAGTGCATTTAACCCTCAATGGTGTGGTTGTTTTTTGGCTAAAGCCTACATCAGGGTGAAGCTGTCACACCAAGTGCATTTAACCAGCAATAGTCTGTTAATTTTTTGGCCATATACTAAATCAGGGGCAAGCTGCGCCCGTCACCAAGTGCATTTAACCCTCAGTAGTGTGGTTGGTCAAGCTGTCACACCAAGTGCATTTAACCAGCAATAGTCTGTTCATTTTTTGGCCATATACTACATCAGGGGCAAGCTGCGCCCGTCACCAAGTGCATTTAACCCTCAGTAGTGTGGTTGGTCAAGCTGTCACACCAAGTGCATTTAACCAGCAATAGTGTGGTTATTTTTTGGCCATATACTACATCAGGGGCAAGCTGCGCCCGTCACCAAGTGCATTTAACCCTCAGCAGTGTGGTTGGTCAAGCTGTCACACCAAGTGCATTTAACCAGCAATAGTGTGGTTATTTTTTGGCCATATCCTAGTCTAATTCTGTCACTAAATCCATACCGGTCACCCAGCGCCTAAATCCTAGGCCTCAAATTTATATCCCGCTAAATCTGTCGTTACCGCTGTACTGTTGTGGCTGGGCAAGTTATTTAGTGTCCGTCAAAGCACATCTTTTGCTCAGGGTTGAAATACAATTCCCAATTTAGCAATTTCATAATTTTGTGGTTTCTGCTATATCAGAGCTATTTGAAATCTATCCCTAAAAGGGTATATAATATTCAAGGTGCACATAGGGTCATTTAGAATAACTTCACACACACGCTACTGTGCATTTCCAAGTCTAATTCTGTTAGTAAATCCATACCGGTCACCCAGCGCCTAAATACTAGGCCTCAAATTTATATCCCGCTAAATCTGTCGTTACCGCTGTCCTGTTGTGGATGGGCAAGTTATTTAGTGTCCGTCAAAGCACATTTTTTGTTCTGGGTTGAAATACAATTCCCAATTTAGCAATTTCATAATTTAGTGGTTTCTGCTATATCAGAGCTATTTGAACTCTATCCCTAAAAGGGTATATAATATTCAAGGTGCACATAGGGTCATTCAGAATAACTTCACACACACGCTACTGTGCATTTCCAAGTCTAATTCTGTTAGTAAATCCATACCGGTCACCCAGCGCCTAAATACTAGGCCTCAAATTTATATCCCGCTAAATCTGTCGTTACCGCTGTCCTGTTGTGGATGGGCAAGTTATTTAGTGTCCGTCAAAGCACATTTTTTGTTCTGGGTTGAAATACAATTCCCAATTTAGCAATTTCATAATTTAGTGGTTTCTGCTATATCAGAGCAATTTGAAATCTATCCCTAAAAGGGTATATAATATTCAAGGTGCACATATTGTCATTCAGAATAACTTCACACACACGCTACTGTGCATTTCCAAGTCTAATTCTGTTAGTAAATCCATACC
Organism: Bufo gargarizans; assembly: GCF_014858855.1. Lineage (NCBI taxonomy): Eukaryota > Metazoa > Chordata > Amphibia > Anura > Bufonidae > Bufo > Bufo gargarizans. Next base: position 230,453,057 of record NC_058085.1, on the reverse strand, counting down.
GGTCACCCAGCGCCTAAATACTAGGCCTCAAATTTATATCCCGCTAAATCTGTCGTTACCGCTGTCCTGTTGTGGATGGGCAAGTTATTTAGTGTCCGTCAAAGCACATTTTTTGTTCTGGGTTGAAATACAATTCCCAATTTAGCAATTTCATAATTTAGTGGTTTCTGCTATATCAGAGCAATTTGAAATCTATCCCTAAAAGGGTATATAATATTCAAGGTGCACATATTGTCATTCAGAATAACTTCACACACACGCTACTGTGCATTTCCAAGTCTAATTCTGTTAGTAAATCCATACCGGTCACCCAGCGCCTAAATACTAGGCCTCAAATTTATATCCCGCTAAATCTGTCGTTACCGCTGTCCTGTTGTGGATGGGCAAGTTATTTAGTGTCCGTCAAAGCACATTTTTTGTTCTGGGTTGAAATACAATTCCCAATTTAACAATTTCATAATTTAGTGGTTTCTGCTATATCAGAGCTATTTGAAATCTATCCCTAAAAGGGTATATAATATTCAAGGTGCACATAGGGTCATTCAGAATAACTTCACACACACGCTACTGTGCATTTCCAAGTCTAATTCTGTTAGTAAATCCATACCGGTCACCCGGCACCTAAATACTAGGCCTCAAATTTATATCCCGCTAAATCTGTCGTTACCGCTGTCCTGTTGTGGATGGGCAAGTTATTTAGTGTCCGTCAAAGCACATTTTTTGTTCTGGGTTGAAATACAATTCCCAATTTAGCAATTTCATAATTTAGTGGTTTCTGCTATATCAGAGCTATTTTAAATCTATCCCTAAAAGGGTATATAATATTCAAGGTGCACATAGGGTCATTCAGAATAACTTCACACACACGCTACTGTGCATTTCCAAGTCTAATTCTGTTAGTAAATCCATACCGGTCACCCAGCGCCTAAATACTAGGCCTCAAATTTATATCCCGCTAAATCTGTCGTTACCGCTGTCCTGTTGTGGATGGGCAAGTTATTTAGTGTCCGTCAAAGCACATTTTTTGTTCTGGGTTGAAATACAATTCCCAATTTAGCAATTTCATAATTTAGTGGTTTCTGCTATATCAGAGCTATTTGAACTCTATCCCTAAAAGGGTATATAATATTCAAGGTGCACATAGGGTCATTCAGAATAACTTCACACACACGCTACTGTGCATTTCCAAGTCTAATTCTGTTAGTAAATCCATACCGGTCACCCAGCGCCTAAATACTAGGCCTCAAATTTATATCCCGCTAAATCTGTCGTTACCGCTGTCCTGTTGTGGATGGGCAAGTTATTTAGTGTCCGTCAAAGCACATTTTTTGTTCTGGGTTGAAATACAATTCCCAATTTAGCAATTTCATAATTTAGTGGTTTCTGCTATATCAGAGCTATTTGAAATCTATCCCTAAAAGGGTATATAATATTCAAGGTGCACATAGGGTCATTCAGAATAACTTCACACACACGCTACTGTGCATTTCCAAGTCTAATTCTGTTAGTAAATCCATACCGGTCACCCAGCGTCTAAATACTAGGCCTCAAATTTATATCCCGCTAAATCTGTAGTTACCGCTGTACTGTTGTGGCTTGGCAAGTTATTTAGTGTCTGTTAAAGCACATTTTTTGTTCAGGGTTGAAATACAATTCCCAATTTAGCAATTTCATAATTTAGTGGTTTCTGCTATATCAGAGCTATTTGAAATCTATCCCTAAAAGGGTATATAATATTTAAGGTGCACATAGGGTCATTCAGAATAACTTCACACACACGCTACTGTGCATTTCCAAGTCTAATTCTGTTAGTAAATCCATACCGGTCACCCAGCGCCTAAATACTAGGCCTCAAATTTATATCCCGCTAAATCTGTCGTTACCGCTGTCCTGTTGTGGATGGGCAAGTTTTTTAGTGTCCGTCAAAGCACATTTTTTGTTCTGGGTTGAAATACAATTCCCAATTTAGCAATTTCATAATTTAGTGGTTTCTGCTATATCAGAGCTATTTGAAATCTATCCCTAAAAGGGTATATAATATTCAAGGTGCACATAGGGTCATTCAGAATAACTTCACAACACGCTACTGTGCATTTCCAAGTCTAATTCTGTTAGTAAATCCATACCGGTCACCCAGCGCCTAAATACTAGGCCTCAAATTTATATCCCGCTAAATCTGTCGTTACCGCTGTACTGTTGTGGCTGGGCAAGTTATTTAGTGTCCGTTAAAGCACATTTTTTGTTCAGGGTTGAAATACAATTCTCAATTTAGCAATTTCATAATTTAGTGGTTTCTGCTATATCAGAGCTATTTGAAATCTATCCCTAAAAGGGTATATACTATTCAAGGTGCACATAGGGTCATTCAGAATAACTTCACACACACGCTACTGTGCATTTCCAAGTCTAATTCTGTCACTAAATCCATACCGGTCACCCAGCGCCTAAATACTAGGCCTCAAATTTATATTCAGCTGAATTTGAATACATTACATTGGGCCAAATAATATTTTTGTTGTTGTGGTGAACCATAACAATGAGGAAAACATCTAGTAAGGGACGCGGACGTGGACATGGTCGTGGTGGTGTTAGTGGACCCTCTGGTACTGGGAGAGGACGTGGCCGTTCTGCCACATCCACATGTCCTAGTGTACCAACTACCTCAGGTCCCAGTAGCCGCCAGAATTTACAGCGATATATGGTGGGCAGGGCCGTTTGAAGGAATTTGGGGGCCCCAAGCAAAATAGACATGGAGGCCCCCCCCTCCACACCTTAATCATGCAAAGCCTACAGGAACCACAGTATAGCCATACAGTTTAAGTTCACCCACACTTTATATAAATAAAAAAAGAGGTTTACAGTGCAAATACTGCTGTTGCATTTAATGTGCATGAAACTTGAACAGTGTCATCCACAGATCTCCCCCCTAAACAGTGTCATCCACAGATCCCCCTCCCCTAAACAGTGCCATCCACAGATCCCCCTCCCCTAAACAGTGCCATCCACAGATCCCCCTCCCCTAAACAGTGCCATCCACAGATCTCCCCCCTAAACAGTGCCATCCACAGATCTCCCCCCTAAACAGTGCCATCCACAGATCCCTCCTCCCCTAAACAGTGCCATCCACAGATCTCCCCCCTAAACAGTGCCATCCACAGATCTCCCCCCTAAACAGTGCCATCCACAGATCTCCCCCCTAAACAGTGCCATCCACAGATCCCCCCTAAACAGTGCCATCCACAGATCCCCCCCCTAAACAGTGCCTTCCACAGATCCCCCCTCAGATCCACTGTTTAGGGGAGGGGGGATCTGTGGATGGCACTGTAGGGGGATCTGTGGATGGCACTGCCATCCACAGATCCCCCTACAGTGCCATCCACAGATCCCCTTCCCCGACGTTCACAGCAGTATATTTATAAACTAATCAGTAACTACTTTAACTTTAATCATTGCTCATTGCTGAGCTCTTTACTTGGATTATTTGGATATCTTACTCTGTCTTAGCTCCGGTAACAGCAAGCAGTGCAGGCGGCGCTCACTCACTGACGTCACGCGCCTGCGCCGCCTATTACCGGAGCTAAGACAAAGTAAGATATCCAAATAATCCAAGTAAAGAGCTCAGCAATGAGCAATGATTAAAGTTAAAGTAGTTACTGATTAGTTTATAAATATACTGCTGTGAGCGGCGTGGCCCTGTCTGTATATTCTAACCCCCAGGCAAGCGTCCCCGTCACCATGGGAACGCCTGGGGGTTAGAATATACCATCGGATTTGAGTTTTTACGATCTCACTGAGCTCGTAAAACTCAGATCCAATGGTATATTCTAACCCACAGGCAAGCCTCCCCGTCACCATGGGAACGCCTGGGGGTTAGACTATACCATCGGATCTTCTGAGTTACTCAGCTCTGCTTGGCCCCGGGCCAGCTCGGGGCCCCAACCAGCTCGGGGCCCCGAGCAATTGCTTGTTTTGCCTGTTGGGTAGCGACGGGCCTGATGGTGGGGCCCAATGCCGTTCTAAGGATGGTAAGGCCTGAGCAGGTATAGGCATTAGTCAATTGGGTGGCCGACAGTGGATCCAGCACGTTCACATTATCTCCCACCCAGTCTTCTGCAGAAAGCGCACAGATGGCGCCTGAAAACCAACCCCATCAGTCTGTCACATCATCCCAATGCATACCAGGGAAACTGTCTCAGCCTCAAGTTATGCAGCAGTCTCTTATGCTGTTTGAAGACTCTGCTGGCAGGGTTTCCCAAGGGCATCCACCTAGCCCTTCCCCAGCGGTGAAAGACATAGAATGCACTGACGCACAACCACTTATGTTTCCTGATGATGAGGACATGGGAATACCACCTCAGCATGTCTCTGATGATGACAAAACACAGGTGCCAACTGCTGAGTCTTTCTGCAGTGTGCAGACTGAACAGGAGGTCAGGGATCAAGACTGGGTGGAAGACGATGCAGGGGACGATGAGGTCCTAGACCCCACATGGAATGAAGGTCGTGCCACTGACTTTCACAGTTCGGAGGAAGAGGCAGTGGTGAGACCGAGCCAACAGCGTAGCAAAAGAGGGAGCAGTGGGCAAAAGCAGAACACCCGCCGCCAAGAGAATCCGCCTGCTACTGACCGCCGCCATCTGGGACCGAGCACCCCAAAGGCAGCTTCAAGGAGTTCCCTGGCATGGCACTTCTTCAAACAATGTGCTGACGACAAGACCCGAGTGGTTTGCACGCTGTGCCATCAGAGCCTGAAGCGAGGCATTAACGTTCTGAACCTGAGCACAACCTGCATGACCAGGCACCTGCATGCAAAGCATGAACTGCAGTGGAGTAAACACCTTAAAACCAAGGAAGTCTCTCAGGCTCCCCCTGCTACCTCTTCTGCTGCTGCCGCCTCGGCCTCTTCTGCTGCTGCCGCCTCGGCCTCTTCCTCCGCCTCTGGAGGAATGTTGGCACCTGCCGCCCAGCAAACAGGGGATGTACCACCAACACCACCACCACCTCCGTCACCAAGCGTCTCAACCATGTCACAAAGCGTAAATTCCCACCTAGCCACCCTCGATCCCTGGCCCTGAATGCCAGCATTTCTAAACTACTGGCCTATGAAATGCTGTCATTTAGGCTGGTGGACACAGACAGCTTCAAACAGCTCATATCGCTTGCTGTCCCACAGTATGTTGTTCCCAGCCGCCACTACTTCTCCAAGAGAGCCGTGCCTTTCCTGCACAACCAAGTATCCGATAAAATCAAGTGTGCACTGCTCAACGCCATCTGTAGCAAGGTCCACCTAACCACAGATACGTGGACCAGTAAGCACGGCCAGGGACGCTATATCTCCCTAACTGCACACTGGGTAAATGTAGTGGCAGCTGGGCCCCAGGCGGAGAGCTGTTTGGCGCACGTCCTTCCGTCGCCAAGGATCGCAGGGCAACATTCTTTGCCTCCTGTTGCCACCTCCTCCTTCTCGGCTTCCTCCTCCTCTTCTTCCACCTGCTCATCCAGTCAGCCACACACCTTCACCACCAACTTCAGCACAGCCCGGGGTAAACGTCAGCAGGCCATTCTGAAACTCATATGTTTGGGGGACAGGCCCCACACCGCACAGGAGTTGTGGCGTGGTATAGAACAACAGACCGACGAGTGGTTGCTGCCGGCGAGCCTCAAGCCCGGCCTGGTGGTGTGTGATAATGGGCGAAATCTCGTTGCAGCTCTGGGACTAGCCAATTTGACGCACATCCCTTGCTTGGCGCATGTGCTGAATTTGGTGGTGCAGAAGTTCATTCACAACTACCCCGACATGTCAGAGCTGCTGCATAAAGTGCGGGCCGTCTGTTCGCGCTTCCGGCGTTCACATCCTGCTGCTGCTCGCCTGTCTGCGCTACAGCGTAACTTCGGCCTTCCCGCTCACCGCCTCATATGCGACGTGCCCACCAGGTGGAACTCCACCTTGCACATGCTGGACAGACTGTGCGAGCAGCAGCAGGCCATAGTGGAGTTTCAGCTGCAGCATGCACGGGTCAGTCGCACTACAGAACAGCACCACTTCACCACCAATGACTGGGCCTCCATGCGAGACCTGTGTGCCCTGTTGCGCTGTTTCGAGTACTCCACCAACATGGCCAGTGGCGATGACGCCGTTATCAGCGTTACAATACCACTTCTATGTCTCCTTGAGAAAACACTTAGGGCGATGATGGAAGAGGAGGTGGCCCAGGAGGAGGAGGAGGAGGAAGAGGGGTCATTTTTAGCACTTTCAGGCCAGTCTCTTCGAAGTGACTCAGAGGGAGGTTTTTGGCAACAGCAGAGGCCAGGTACAAATGTGGCCAGCCAGGGCCCACTACTGGAGGACGAGGGGGACGAGGATGAGGAGGAGGTGGAGGAGGATGAGGATGAAGCATGGTCACAGCGGGGTGGCACCCAACGCAGCTCGGGTCCATCACTGGTGCGTGGCTGGGGGGAAAGGCAGGACGATGACGATACGCCTCCCACAGAGGACAGCTTGTCCTTACCCCTGGGCAGCCTGGCACACATGAGAGACTACATGCTGCAGTGCCTGCGCAACGACAGCAGAGTTGCCCACATTTTAACCTGTGCGGACTACTGGGTTGCCACCCTGCTGGATCCACGCTACAAAGACAATGTGCCCACCTTACTTCCTGCACTGGAGCGTGATAGGAAGATGCGCGAGTACAAGCGCACGTTGGTAGACGCGCTACTGAGAGCATTCCCAAATGTCACAGGGGAACAAGTGGAAGCCCAAGGCCAAGGCAGAGGAGGAGCAAGAGGTCGCCAAGGCAGCTGTGTCACGGCCAGCTCCTCTGAGGGCAGGGTTAGCATGGCAGAGATGTGGAAAACTTTTGTCAACACGCCACAGCTAACTGCACCACCACCTGATACGCAACGTGTTAGCAGGAGGCAACATTTCACTAACATGGTGGAACAGTACGTGTGCACACCCCTCCACGTACTGACAAATGGTTCGGCCCCATTCAACTTCTGGGTCTCTAAATTGTCCACGTGGCCAGAGCTAGCCTTTTATGCCTTGGAGGTGCTGGACTGCCCGGCGAGCCAGCGTTTTGTCTGAACGTGTATTCAGCACGGCAGGGGGCGTCATTACAGACAAACGCAGCCGCCTGTCTACAGCCAATGTGGACAAGCTGACATTTATAAAAATGAACCAGGCATGGATCCCACAGGAACTGTCCGTCCCTTGTCCAGATTAGACATTAACTACCTCCCCTTAACCATATATTATTGTACTCCAGGGCACTTCCTCATTCAATCCTATTTTTATTTTCATTTTACCATTATATTGCGAGGCTACCCAAAGTTGAATGAACCTCTCCTCTGTCTGGGTGCCAGGGCCTAAATATATGCCAATGGACTGTTCCAATGTTGGGTGACGTGAAGCCTGATTCTCTGCTATGACATGCAGACTAATTCTCTGCTGACATGAAGCCAGATCCTCTGTTACGGGACCTCTCTCCTCTGCCTGGGTGCTGGGCCTAAATATCTGACAATGGACTGTTGCAGTGGTGGCTGACGTAAAGCCTGATTCTCTGCTATGACATGCAGACTGATTCTCTGCTGACATGAAGCCAGATTGTCTGTTACGGGACCTCTCTCCTCTGCCTGGGTGCTGGGCCTAAATTTATGAAAATGGACTCTTACAGTGGTGGGTGATGTGAAGCCTGATTCTCTGCTATGACATGAAGACTGATTCTCTGCTGACATGAAGCCAGATCTTCTGTTACGGGACCTCTCTCCTCTGCCTGGGTGCTGGGCCTAAATTTATGAAAATGGACTGTTGCAGTGGTGGGTGACGTGAAGCCTGATTCTCTGCTATGATATGAAGACTGATTCTCTGCTGACATGAAGCCAGATCCTCTGTTACGGGACCTCTCTCCTCTGCCTGGGTGCTGGGCCTAAATATCTGACAATGGACTGTTGCATTGGTGGCTGACGTGAAGCCTGATTCTCTGCTATGACATGCAGACTAATTCTCTGCTGACATGAAGCCAGATTGTCTGTTACGGGACCTCTCTCCTCTGCCTGGGTGCTGGGCCTAAATTTATGAAAATGGACTGTTGCAGTGGTGGGTGACGTGAAGCCTGATTCTCTGCTATGACATGAAGACTGATTCTCTGCTGACATGAAGCCAGATTGTCTGTTACGGGACCTCTCTCCTCTGCCTGGGTGCTGGGCCTAAATTTATGAAAATGGACTCTTACAGTGGTTGGTGACGTGAAGCCTGATTCTCTGCTATGACATGAAGACTGATTCTCTGCTGACATGAAGCCAGATTGTCTGTTACGGGACCTCTCTCCTCTGCCTGGGTGCTGGGCCTAAATATCTGACAATGGACTGTTGCATTGGTGGCTGACGTGAAGCCTGATTCTCTGCTATGACATGCAGACTAATTCTCTGCTGACATGAAGCCAGATTGTCTGTTACGGGACCTCTCTCCTCTGCCTGTGTGCTGGGCCTAAATATATGCCAATGGACTGTTGCAGTGGTGGCTGATGTGAAGCCTCATTCTCTGCTATGACATGCAGACTAATTCTCTGCTGACATGAAGCCAGATTGTCTGTTACGGGACCTCTCTCCTCTGCCTGGGTGCTGGGCCTAAATTTATGAAAATGGACTGTTGCAGTGGTGGGTGACGTGAAGCCTGATTCTCTGCTATGATATGAAGACTGATTCTCTGCTGACATGAAGCCAGATTCTCTGTTACGGGACCTCTCTCCTCTGCCTGGGTGCCGGGGCCTAAATTTCTGAGAATGGACTGTTCCAGTGGTGGGTGACGGGAAGCCAGATTCTCTGCTATGGGACCTCTCTCCAATTGATTTTGGTTAATTTTTATTTATTTAATTTTTATTTTAATTTATTTCCCTATCCACATTTGTTTGCAGGGGATTTACCTACATGTTGCTGCCTTTTGCAGCCCTCTAGCCCTTTCCTGGGCTGTTTTACAGCCGTTTTAGTGCCGGAAAGTTCGGGTCCCCATTGACTTCAATGGGGTTCGGGTTCAGGACGAAGTTCGGATCGGGTTCGGATCCCGAACATTTTCGGGAAGTTCGGCCGAACTTCTCGAACCCGAACATCCAGGTGTTCGCTCAACTCTACTGCTGAGCTGACCCTCTAAAACATTAGGGGCAAGGGCCTGCTGCTGATCTGACCATCTAAAACATTAGGGGTGAGGGTCTGCTGCTGAGCTGACCCTCTAAAAGATTAGGGGCGAGGGCCTGCTGCTGATCTGACCATCTAAAACATTAGGGATGAGGGTCTGCTGCTGAGCTGACCCCCTTAAAGATTAGGGGTGAGGGGCTGCTGCTGATCTGACCATCTACATTAGGGGGGAGGGTATGCTGTTGAGCTGACTCTAAAACATTAAGGGCGAGGGCCTGTTACTGATCTGACCATCAAAAACATTTTGGGTGAGGGCCTGCTGGTGACCCTCTGAAACATTACAGGTGAGGGTCTGCTGCTGAGCTGAACCTCTAAAACATTAGGAGCGAGGGAAACCTAATAAGCATGTTGATATGATGGAGGAGAAGGACGAGAAAAAGAAGATTGAACCATATACCCTTTTTTGTGATGGAAGGGGTGCATGGGAATACAGTGTATTCAATACACCATACAAGCCACATTTAACCCCTTAAGGACTCAACCCTATTTCACCCTAAGGACTTGGCAATTTTTTGCAAATCTGACCAGTGTCACTTTAAGTGCTGATAACTTTAAAACACTTTGACTTATCCAGGCCATTCCGAGATTGCTTTTTCGTCACATATTGTACTTCATGACACCGGTAAAATGAAGTAAAAAAAAAATCAATTTTATTTATAAAAAAATACCAAATTTACCAAAAATATTTTACACAAATTGCTAATTTCCAAGTTTCAGTTTCTCTACTTCTATAATACATAGTAATACCGCCAAAAATAGTTATTACTTTACATTCCCCATATGTCTACTTCACGTTTTGATCATTTTGGGAATGATATTTTATTTTTTGGGGATGCTACAAGGCTTAGAAGTTTAGAAGCAAATCTTGAAATTTTTCAGAAATTTTCAAAAATCAAATTTTTAGGGACCAGTTCAGGTCTGAAGTCACTTTGTGGGGCTTACATAATAGAAACCACCCAAAAATGACCCCATTCTATAAACTACACCCCTCAAGGTATTCAAAACTGATTTTACAAACTTTGTTAACCCTTTAGGTGTTAAACCAAAAATTTATGTAAAATAGAGATACAATTTACAAATTTCACTTTTTTGGCAGATTTTCCATTTTAATATTTTTTTCCAGTTACGAAGCAAGGGTTAACAGCCAAACAAAACTTAATATTTATGGCCCTGATTCTGTAGTTTACAGAAACACCCCATATGTGGTCGTAAACTGCTGTACCGGCACACGGCAGGGCACAGAAGGAAAGGAATGTCATACGGTTTTTGGAAGGCAGATTTTGCTGGACTGTTTTTTTTTTTGACACCATGTCAAATTTGAAGCCCCCCTGATGCACCAATAGAGTAGAAAATCCAAAAAAAGTGGCCCCATTTTAGAAACGACGGGATAGGGTGGCAGTATTGTTGGTACTAGTTTAGGGTACATATGATTTTTGGTTGCTCTATATTACACTTTTTGTGAGGCAAGGTAACTCACACCGTTTTTATTTTTTGTTATTTACAACATTCATCTGACAGGTTAGATCATGTGATATTTTTATAGACCAGGTTGTCACGGATGCGGCAATACCCAAAATGTATACTTTTTTTATTTATGTAAGTTTTACACAATGATTTCTTTTTTTAAGCAAAAAAAACATGTTTTAGTGTTTCCATACTTTGAGAGCCATAATTTTTTCAGTTTTTTGGCAATTAACTTGGGTAGGGTATGATTTTTGCGGGATTAGATGATGGTTTTATTGGCACTATTTTGGGGTGCGTGTGACTTTTTGATCGCTTGCTATTACACTTTTTGTGATGTAAGGTGACAAAAAATTGTTTATTTAGCACAGTTTTTATTTTAAAATGTTTACTGTGTTCATCTGAGGGGTTAGGTCATGTGATATTTTTATAGAGCTGGTCGATGCGGCCACGGCAATACCTAATATGTATACTTTCTTTTTATTTATGCAAGTTTTACACAATGATTTCATTTTTGAAGGAAAAAAAAATCATGTTTTAGTGTCTCCATATTCTGAGAGCCATAATTTTTTCAGTTTTTGGGCGATTACCTTGGGTAGGGTATGATTTTGGCGGGGTGAGATGACGGTTTCATTGGCACTATTTTGGGGTGTGTGTGACTTTTTTATCGCTTGTGTGTGGTTTATTTAGCACAGTTTTTATTTTACATTTTTTACGGTGTTCATCTGAGGGGTTAGGTCATGTGATATTTTTATAGAGCCGGTCGATACGGACACGTCAATACCTAATATGTATACTTTTTTTTAATTTATGTAAGTTTTACACAATGATATCATTTTTGAAACAACAAAAAAATCATAGTTTTTTCAGTTTTTGGGCAATTATCTTAGGTAGGGTCTCATTTTTTGCGGGATGACGGTTTGATTAGCACTATTTTGGGGTGCATATGACTTTTTGATCGCTTGTTATTACACGTTTTGTGATGTAAGGTGACAAAAAATGGTTTATTTGGCATAGTTTTTATTTTTTTACGATGTTCATCTGAGGGGTTAGGTCATGTGATATTTTATAGAGCCGGTTGATACGAATGCGGCAATACCAAATATGTATACTTTTTTTTTATTTATGTAAGTTTTATACAATAAGAGCTTTTTTAAAACAAAAAAAATGATGTTTTAGTGTCTCCATATTCTGAGCCATAGTTTTTTTATTTTTTAGGCAATTGTCTCAGGTAGGGGCTAATTTTTTTGCGGGATGAGGTGACGGCTAGATTGGTACTATTTTGGTGGGTAAATGCCTTTTTGATCGCTTGCTGTTGTACTTTTTGTGATGTAAGGTGACAAAAAAATGGTTTATTTAGCACAGTTTTAATTTTTTTTTTTTTTTACGGTGTTCATCTGAGGGGTTAGGTCATGTGATATGTTTATAGAGCCGGGCGATACGGAGTCGTCGATAGATAATAATATGTATACTCCTCCCCCCCTATTTTTTACCAATATTTTTTAACTTTATTTGGGGAAAATTACGTTTTTGTTAATTTTTAATTGAAACTTTTAATTTTTTGGGGGGAAAACTTTATTTTTTGTCCCACTTTGGGACTTGAACTTTGGGGGGGTATATTCCTTTACAATACATTCCAATACTTCTGTATTGGAATGCATTGGCTGTATGAGTAATACAGTGAGTATTACTCATACAGCTTCCGGGGCCTGTGAGATCCAGGGGGGTTAATCTCACAGGCTCTTCACTGGAAGGCAGCGTGATGCCTTCCTTAGACATCGCTCTGCCTTCCATGCCATCGGGTCCCCCCCACAGCCGCATGGGGACCCGATGGTACCGCCCAATCGCTGCCACAAACAGCAAGTAAAGCCGCAAACCGCAGGTCTGAATTCACGGGACCCCCCCCCCCCCCCCCCGGCGTTGTGACAGGATGCCCACTGAATGATTTCAGCAGGCATCCTGTCACAATTAACCCCCGCCGCACCGCAATGTAAATTTAAACTTAGTCCATAAGGGCTCGGGAAACAGGGTGTACCGATATGCCCTAAGTCCTTAAGGGGTAAAAGTGCCTTTATGTTCAGCCGCTTTCCTCTGTTGGAGTAGAGAAGTCAGGGGAAATCCAGGCCTTGTTGATTTTGATAAGAGTCAAAATGTCAGTATTTTCCGTTGACCGACGGATTCGCTTATCAGTTATTATGCCCCCAGCAGCACAACAGCACCTCCAAGCGTAGAGCGCCAGTTCTAATGCATCCCAATGTGCAGATGTGCGCTGCCATGGCTAGAAACACAAAGAAACATAAATAAAAAAACACAATGCAACAGCACTCTTCAAACCAAATAAAGTACAATAATGCCATAGTAATAGAAAATATTCTGGTTCTAATGCTACGCTTATTTTGTAAATTTGACATTCTTGCCAAATACATTTTGTACAAAATTATTTGGGCCCGTCTGCCACATGTCAAGGCGATCTTTGTAAGATGAGAACCTAACACTAAATGCTACCTGTTATGTGCCAAAACGGCCACCATAAAATTCAGGGAATGTTGGTTCCACATGCATGCTGGGTCCACTCTGCTTTTTATCATTTTTGGTGCCAAACTGGCCAACCTGTCAGCATTTTCAGTTGACAGTCGGATGCACTTATCAGTTATTATGCCTCCAGCAGCACTAAATACCCGCTCTGCCAAAACGCTGGCGGCAGGGCAGACTAGCATCACCAAGGCGTAGAGCACCAGTTCGTGCCACCAGTCCCGCTTGGACACCCAATAGTTGTAAGGCACAGAGGGATCACTGAGGACACTGACTCGGTCTGCTATGTCTCAATCTTCCAAAACTTTTCCCCCCTTGTGACATTAGGTCGCGCATCAGGGTGAGGTTGCTGGCAGGGTGTCATGAAACTGTCCCAGGCTTTGGAGAGTGTTGCCCTGCCTCTGTTGGAACTGCTGTGTGTTCCCCTCGTCTCTTCTCCTCGGTTGCCCAAGGAACTATGTACGCAGCCGCCAGCGTTGTCAGATGGAAATTTTTGGAGCAATTTTTCCACAAGGACCTCCTGGTAGTGCACCATTTTGCTATTCCTCTCCACCACAGGAATGAGAGATGAGAAGTTCTCTTTGTAGCGGGGGCCGAGAAGGGTGAACCAAAGCGCAAATCAGACAGCTCGCAATACTCCAATTACTGTGCACGGAAAAGGGTAAAAATAATATAACAAAAACAAAGACAGGTGCACTCTGCGGTCTTACTAACCCTTTGTTTTTGTTATATTGTTTTTACTGTTTATCACATCCGCACATTTGCTATCCTGTGTAGGATGTCCATTGTGGTACTTATTGTCTGCTGCAGGCATCCTCCATTGTATGCAGTTTTGCTGGGGATTGCCATTAGCAGCGGACCACAAGTGCAGGATCTGCCCTCCCCCCCCCGGTATAGATGCACCACTGCATATGGGGTTGATAACTTCCTGCTTTTTAATACCACACCAATTTGTAATTTGAAATTTTACATTTTTGGGTGGTGTACAAACTCCTAGTCTGAATGTGCCTTTATTTCCATCTACAGGCAGCATTCTGGTGCACATGTGAGGCCCGGGCTATATCAGCCAGTCTTCGGTGGGGCTCAGAGCTCTCTGCCCCCTCCCATTGTATGCATGGTCACATGCTGTCGGTTAGTGGGAGATTGTTTTTAGTCGGACCTTGCGCTCCTGTAATTCGCCCACTGGCTCCTGGCTTTGCCCATACGGCACAGGTAGGTTTAGAGTTAGGTCCCGAGCTACTTAAGAAACCTTGGCGCGGTGCTCGGGCTCAGACATGTCCTCCAAGCAGGATATGTTGGCTAATTCTCAATTTTACACCAGTATGAGGGTTAGTAAGACCACAGAGTGCACCTATCTTTGTTTTTGTTATATTAATTTTTCTTTTTATCACATCCACACATTTGCTATCTGTGTAGTATGTCCATTGTGGTACTTGTGGTCCGCTACCGGCATCCTCCATTGTATACATTTTTGCTGGGGATTGCCATTAGCAGTGGACCACAAGTGCAGGATCTGCCCCCCCTCCCCCCGGTATAGATGCACCACTGCATATGGGGTTGAGCACTTCCTGCTTTTTAATACCAGGCCAATTTGTAATTTGTAATGGTAAGGGGTAACCCCCATCAAATAATTTAAAGAGTAATCCCAGCAGACGTGTTGATTTTTCAATCCATGATATTCTTTTATTCCATATAGTAAAGTAAATATACAGGACTTGTTTAGGCCCGTCTAGTCTTCTTCAACTGCATGATACTAAATAACAGTGTATACATTTATATAAGCACCTAATCCCCATCACTTAATCATGACATCATCAATTCGAAAATCAGAGAATGACTTAAACATGTAATAGACTGCATTTCATCAGAATGGAAATAAGATCCTCCAGTATCAAGTTTGTGGTACCGTGGGCTGTAAGAAAATGCATCCAAATTAAAATCATATATCAAATTAAAATGACATTAGCTCATAGTCCCTATTTTGGCCTCTTGGTTGCAAGGTATCCAAAGTATGGATCCAAAAGGCTTCTCTTCTAAGCAGATGTTTCTTTAAGTCACCTCCCCTTCTTGATTGATGTACCCGTTCTATCACCTGATATTTCAACTGAGCTATTAAATGTTTTTGAGTGTGGAAATGGTATGGGATCGGTAGTAGCAGATTTTTCTTACGTATAGTAGATTTTTGTTTACTGATATGGTCTTTTACCATCTGCATTGTTTCCCCTATGTACAATATGCCACAGGGGCATTTTATCAAATAAATCACATTTTGGGTGTTGCATGTATAGTAAC
Organism: Bufo gargarizans; assembly: GCF_014858855.1. Classification (NCBI taxonomy): domain Eukaryota; kingdom Metazoa; phylum Chordata; class Amphibia; order Anura; family Bufonidae; genus Bufo; species Bufo gargarizans. The sequence goes on along the minus strand of NC_058085.1, from coordinate 230,437,583 downwards.
CCTTGATCTTATATGATTTTCCTGTATGTGGATGATAAAAGTATTGGCCCTTTTGTACATTATTACATTGCATGCAGTGCAGACAGGGAAATGTTCCACTTTTTTTTACATCTTAGGCTGGTTTCACACGGGCGTTGCGTGAAAATGTGCGGGAGCACACACAATTTTTTTGTGCGAGTGCAAAACATTGTAATGCATTTTGCACTCGTGTGAGAAAAATTGCGCATGTTTGGTACCCAAATCCGAACTTCTTCACAGAAGTTCGGGCTTGGGATCGGTGTTCTGTAGATTGTATTTTTTTCCCTTATAACATGGTTATAAGGGAAAATAATAGCATTCTGAATACAGAATGCATAGTAAAACAGCGCTAGAGGGGCTAGAGCGGCTGCACGATCAAGTGGATTAAGGTGAGTTAAATTATTTTTTATTTTTTTAACCCCTCCAGCGCTATTTTACTATGCATTCTGTATTCAGAATGCTATTATTTTCCCTTATAACCATGTTATAAGGGAAAATAGTAATGATCGGGTCTCCATCCCGATCGTCTCCTAGCAACCGTGCGTGATTTTCACGCAACCCCATTCATTTCTATGGGGCCTGCGTTACGTGAAAAATGCTGAATATAGAGCATGCTGCGATTTTCACGCAAGGCACAAGTGATGCGTGAAAATCACCGCTCATGTGAACAGCCCCATAGAAATGAATGGGTCCGGATTCAGTGCGGGTGCAATGCGTTCAACTCACGCATCGCATCCGCGCAATACTCGCCCGTGTAAAAGGGGCCTTAGGGTTTGCTGTATTCCTTGTTTTTTTGTGCTACCTATATCCGCACGTACCAATTGATCCCTCAAATTGGGACTACGCTTAATGAAAATAAGTGGTGGATTTTTTAATTCTTCCACCATTGGGTATGATTTGCCTAAAAGATGCCAGTGTTTACGTACTATGTTGTCAAAGTGGTAGTTTTAAGGGTGATATTTCAGTACAAATGCTATTTGATTGTTCTTTTTATTCTTTATGTTGGGAGCAGACTGAACCCTCATATTATTTTCAACCTCTGACAGCACCTACCCCTTGGCAAGGGAGATTTTCACAAGGGGGTGCCCCGGGGAAGAGTTGCGGGTCTGTTTGGTGTGGCCTGCCTTCTCCCTTTTGCTACCCCACTGCCTCTTCCAGCATGTTGCGGTGCTGCTGATCCCTCCCCCTCTGTACTGCTGTCCTCACAAGGCTTGCCACTTCCCAGGTTAGGTCAGTGATTTCATCGTCCACTAACTCCTCTTCCACTTCCTCACTCTGATCAACCTCCTGACTTGTTGACCTAACAACAACTTCACTTATTGACAACTGTGTCTCATCCTTATCATCAACCTCTTGAGACACTAATTGCCGTGACTTATTGGCAACTGTGTCTCATCATCAACATCCACTTCGTGAAACACTAATTACTGTTCCCCACCTTCATCTTTTTCTCACTGTGAATTCTCAAGAGTTTGGGAATCAGTGCACAAGATATCCTCATGTCCCTATTCAAGCGAGCCTGGCAAGAGGGCCAAATCAAGGAATGGCAATAAAAAGAGCTCCTCAAAATATCTGAGTGTGGGATCACTTGTTTGCTAAGAGTAGAAGTAGGAGGATCAGGGTTAGGATTCTGTTGACCACCCTCTTGGCTACTGAGGCTGTACTTTGTGGAAGACAGGGTGATGCTTAACCGACTGGAAGCATTATCTGCTGCAATCCAACCGACTATCTGGTCGCACTGGTGTGACGTCGAGAGTGGTGTCCTGTGCCGCCCTGCAAACTGGGACATGAAGCTAGGTATCGTGGATGAATGTGTTTTTGTGCTCTGGCAGCAGGCACAGTTTCAAGGCACCCAGGGCTGCGGCCTCTGCGTGCACCATCAGCAGCACAGCCACTTCCCTATTCCTTACTGCTCGCCTTAAGCATATTAAATGGTATATATGCTTGCAAGTATGTCACACGTAAAGAAACACAGGTTTTGTAAATGTATGCCCAAATAAATTACACTGAGTGTCACAGATATTTAGGATGTGCAAATGTTACACAGAAGATGTAGTGCAGGTAATGTCCCTGTCATCAGCGGCGAAAGAATAACACTTGATGTCACAGATATTTAGGATGCGCAAACGTTATACAGGAGATGTAGCGCAGATAATGTCACTGTCACCAGTGGCTAAGAAAAAATGACTCTGAAAGTCAAAGATATTTAGAATGCGGAAACATTATTCAGGATGTGTAGGGTAGGTTATGTTGCTGTCTCCAGCGGCCAAGAAAAAAATGACACTGAATGTCACAGATATTTAGGGTGCACAAACATTATTCAGGAAATGTAGTGCAGGTAATGTCAGCAGCGGCCAAACAGTTGAGCTGAATGTCAAGGATATTTAAGATGCGCAAACGTAAGAGGTTGTGCCACTGTTAGCAGTGGCCAAACAATTGCACTCAATGTAGTGCAGGTTGCGCTAATAAAATATATTGCAGCCAGATAAAACAATAGTCCTTAAGGGACTTTTGGGTCTCTAACACCTTTCAAGACTGTTAGAGACCCAAAAGTCCTTTTAAGGACTATTGTTGTGTCTGGAAGCAATATATATTATTAGCACAACCTGCACCAAATTGTGTCCAATTGATATACACCCAAAAGTCCTTTTAATGACTATTGTTGTATCTGGCAGCAATATATATTTTTAGCTATATCTCCTGTATAACGCTTGCACTTTTTCCATAGATAGTGTCCACTGCGGACAGTTACATTACCTGCTGTACATCTCCTGTATAACATTTGTGCATCCTAAAAATATCTGTGACATCCAGTGTACTTTTTCCGTGGACGGTGTCCGCTGCAGACAGTTACATTACTTGCGCTACATCTCCTGTATAACGTTTGCGTATCCCAAATAGCTGTGACATTCGCTGTAATTTTTTATTAGCCGCTGGTGTCAGCAGTGACATTAGCTGCGCTACATCTCCTGTAAAACAATTGCGTATCCCAAATAGCTGTGATATTCCCTGTAATTTTTTATTAGCCGCTGGTGTCAGCAGTGACATTAGCTGCGCTACATCTCCTGTAAAACAATTTCGTATCCCAAATAGCTGTGATATTTCCTGTAATTTTTTATTAGCCGGTGGTAACAGTGACATTACCTACACTACATCTCCTGTATGACGTTTGCACATCCCAAATAGCTGTGACATTCCGTCTATTTTTTTATTAGTAGCCGCTGGTCACATTTTCCGTTTGCGAACGGCGAACGCAAATTTCTACAAATGTTTGCGAACGTGCGAACCGGGCGAACCGCCATTGACTTCTATAGGCAGGCGAATTTTAAAACCCACAGGGACTCTTTCTGGCCACAATAGTGATGGAAAAGTTGTTTCAAGGGGACTAACACCTGGACTGTGGCATGCCGGAGGGGGATCCATGGCAAAACTCTCATGGAAAATTACATAGTTGACGCAGAGTTGGATTTTAATCCATAACCCTGGGTTCACACCTGAGCGTTTCTGAGACGCGCCTTTTACGTGCGTATTTGTCACACGTTTTTATGCGCGTTTTTTGTTTGTGTGATTGACTGCAGTGTTGTCCAATGAGTCTATGGGCCAAAACGCGCGATAAATGCCCCAAAAAAAGGCGCTCAAACACGCTGTAGAACGCTCAAGTGTAAACCAGGGTCATAGGGAAGCATTGGTTTTCACGTGTTGAGCGTTTTACAGCGCGTTTGAACGCACTGTAAAACGCTCAAGTGTGAACTTAGGGCATAAATCACCTAACAATCCAATTTTTTTTTGAACAACGTGGTTTAAAACATCTAGTGTGTGTATACGATCAGGTATGATGTTGTATCGATCAGGTAGTGTAAGGGTTACGCCCGCTTCACAGACATTGACAGACCAAACTCCCCTTTTAATGCACCACAAACAACCGCAAACAGTCCATTTGCCCAATCGCAACTTCCCATTTGCACAAGGTTGGATACCAAGCTAGCCATGTCCCGTTGATGTCATTGAAGGTTTCTTCCTCCACCCAGCCACGTACAACACCAAAGGTCCCGGAAAGGTGAATTGAATTGATTTTTCGAATGGGGAGATGGTTAAAAAAACGCTGGCTCCCTCCCCTTTGTTTGAATCCACAGTCACTGCGTCTGTGCCGTGCAATTTACTGCCCCACCCGATATGAGTGTTATTTTCTATAGTTCTCTCTTCTCATCAGTTTAATCCCTGTTATGTCCCCAATCTGAGGTCCATTTATTAAATGGATTTTTCGAACGGGGAGATGGTAAAAAAAAACGCTGGCTCCCTCCCCTTTGTTTGAATCCATGCCACGGTCACTGCGTCTGCGCCGTGCAATTTACTGTCCCACTCGATATGAGTGGTATTTCCTGTAGTTCTCTCTTCTCATCAGTGTAATCCCTGTTACGTCCCCAATCTGGGGTACATTTATTAAATAGATTTTTCGAACGGGGAGATGGTTAAAAAATTGCTGGCTCCCTCCCCTTTGTTTGAATCCATGCCACGGTCACTGCCTTTTGTGAAAAATTAGGCCGGGTACCTTCGACTGCCTTCACAGCGACAGACCAAACTCTGATACACCAAACTGAGTTTATTTTAGGAACCGGGAGATGGAAAAAGCAGCTTGGTTGGTCCTCTTACTCCCAAGTTGGGGCACTGCGCGTGCACAGAGCAATGTGCTGTGACACCCTGTATGAGCGGTGTCTTAACTAGTACTATTCCTATCAGTTTAATGCCTGTTACGTCCCCTATCCGGGGACGTGTGTCGAATTGATTAACCATTGTCGAATTAACGAACCATTACGACATCCTGGAATAATATAGTTCTGAGCTTTGTACTTGATTTGTATTGGAATTGTTGGGGATTTTTTAAATTGTCTGCATTATTTCTAATAAACTATTAAGAGACTTTATTATGTTGCTTTTTATTTTATGTATTAAAAACCCACCCATACAACTTAAAAAAAGATAAATAAAAAAATGTAAGTTTTTTCTATGAAAAAACATCCAGCCGTCCTGATCGCTTTTGGTCTGATCATAATGAAGCAACGGCCTTATCATCTGGGGTGTGGCAACATTGCCAACACACTCATAGAGGTGATGATCGCTTCATTGTGATACGCAAGGCCCTTCACCACAACAAGGTAACAATCACGAAAGTGGAATTGACATGAAGTAGCAGCGGCTGGAAAAATTGATGTTTTCTAGGCAGAAAGGAGACTAAAACATTGCGGCTTGAACCCTAGTTGGTGGCGGAGAATTCACGAAAGTCATCCGGTATGCAGACATTAAATACAGCAGCGTGGGGACTATTTTGAGGCCAAGGCATGTCAGGCCTTTTGTTAGTTAAATGTATCGCCTACTGTCAGTCCCTCGGGATCCATGCCTCATTCATCTTAATGAAGGTGAGGTAATCAATACTTTTTTGACCGAGGCGACTTCTTTTGTCAGTGACAATGCCTCCTGCTGCCCTGAAGGTCCCTTCTGACAAGACACTTGAAGCGGGGCAGGCCAGTTCTATCGCAAACTGGGATATCTCAGGCCACAGGTTAAGCCTGCACACCCAGTAGTCAAGGGGTTCATCGCTCTTCAGAGTGTCGATATCTGCAGTTAAGGCGAGGTAGTCTGCCACCTGTCGGTCGAGTCGTTCTCTAAGGCTGGATCCCGAAGGGCTGTGGCGATGTGTAGGACTGAAAAAGCTCTGCATGTCCTCCATCAACAACACATCTGTAAAGCGTCCTGTCCTTGCCGCCGTGGTCATGGTAGGAGGAGGATTGCTTTCACCTCTTCCCCAGTTAGATTCCCGTTGTGCTGTGACATCCCCCTTATAAGCTGTGTAAAGCATATTTTATTGTTTGGTTTTGAATTGCTGCATCCTTTCTGACTTCCGGTAATTTGGTAACATTTCCGCCACTTTCTGCTTATACCGGGGGTCTAGTAGCATGGCCACCCAGTACAGGTCGTTCTCCTTCATAATTTTTCTACGAGGGTCCCTCAACAGACATGACAGCATGAAAGACCCCATTTGCACAAGGTTGGATGCAGAGCTACTCATTTCCCGTTCCTCCTCCTCACTGATGTCATTGACGGTCTGTTCTTCCCCCCCAGCCACGTACAACACCACGGGTCCCAGATAGGTGACAACAACGAGCACCCTGGGATGCCTGCTGTGGTTGGTCTTCCTCCTCCTCAAAGCCACATTCCTCCTCTGACTCCTCTTCCTCATACTCCTCTTGCAGCGTTGCCACAGGTCCGGCAAGCGATGATGACAAGGCTGTTTCTGGTGGTGATGGTGACCACAACTCTTCCTCTTCCTGCTCATCTACAGCCTGATCCAGCACTCTTCGCAGGGCACGCTCCAAGAAGAAAACAAATGGGATGAGGTCGCTGATGGTCCCTTCGGTGCGACTGACTAGGTTTGTCACCTTCTCAAAAGGACGCATGAGCCTACAGGCATTGCGCATGAGCGTCCAGTAACGTGGCAAAAAAATTCCCAGCTCCGCAGAGGCTGTCCTAGCACCCCGGTCATACAAATACTCGTTGACGGCTTTTTCTTGTTGGAGCAGGCGGTCGAACATTAGGAGTGTTGAATTCCAACGTGTCGGGCTGTCGCAAATCAAGCGCCTCACTTGCATGTTGTTTTGGCGCTGAATGTCTTAAAAGTGCGCCATGGCCGTGTAGGAACGCCTGAAATGGCCACACACCTTCCTGGCCTGCTTGAGGACATCCTGTAAGCCTGGGTACTTAGACACAAAGCGTTGTATGATGAGATTCAACACATGTGCCATGCAAATTCAATGCCGCCAACAAATTGCTTCCATTGTCACAAACCACTTTGCCGATCTCCAGTTGGTGAGGGGTCAGCCACTGATCCACCTGCGCGCTCAGGGCGGATAGGAATGCTCGTCCGGTGTGGCTCTCTGCTATCAGGCAAGTCAACCCTAAGACAGCGTGACACTGTTGTATCCGGGATGTGGAATAGCCCCTAGGGAGCTGGGGAGATTCAATTAATGTGCAGCCAGACGCCGCAGCAGAAGAGGACTCAGCCGAGGAGGTTATGGAAGAGGATGGAGTAGGAGGAGTAGAGGAGGTGGCAGTAGACCTGCCTGCAAGTCATGGCAGTGTCACCAACTCCGCTGCAGAGCCACGCATTCCATGCTTGGCAGCCGTCAGCAGGTTGACCCAATGCGCAGTGTAGGTGATATACCTGCCCTGACCGTGCTTTGCAGACCAGGTATCAGTGGTCAGATGGATCCTAGCCCCAACACTGTATGCCAGAGATGTCATGACCTCCTTTTCAATCACTGAGTAGAGGTTTGGGATTGCCTTATTAGAAAAAAAAATTTGTCTGGGTACCTTCCACTGTGGTGTCCCAATAGAGACAAATTTTTTGAAGGCCTCAGACTCCACCAGCTGGTATGGTAAAAGCTGGCGGGCTAAGAGTTCCGTCAAGCCAGCTGTCAGACGCCAGGCAAGGGGGTTACTCTGTGACATTGGCTTCTTACGCTCAAACATTTCCTTTACAGACACCTGACTGTGGGCAGATGAGATGGAACTGCTGAAGGCGAGAGGCGGAGTGGCGGGTGGTTGAGAGGGGGCAAGGAGGACAGCAGTGGTTGACGTGGCTGAAGATGCTGGACCAGGAGGAGGATGGTGGCTTTGAGCTTGTGTGCTGCTTCTACTCGTCATCATGTGTTGATCCCATAGGCGTTTGTGATGTGCAATCATGTGCCTTTGCAAAGCAGTTGTACCTAGGTGGGTGTTGAATTTCCCACGACTCAGTTTCTTTTAGCACAGGTTGCAAATGGCATCGCTGTTGTAAGAGGCAGACACACAAAGAAAATGCCACACTGCTGAGCTTTGCAATGACGGCATTATGGTGGTGGCAACAGCATGCGTTGATTGGCGTGCTGTCTGGCTGACCACGGGTGCCGATACATGCTGTCTGACTGTGCCACTTGCTCCTTACGACGACCTCCCCCTGCTTCCAACTCGTCTCCTCCTTCTCTCTGTCTCCCCTTCTGAACTTTCCCCCTCTTCTTTTCTTCGAGCAGGCACCCACGTGGCATCATCAACCACTTCACTTGTATCTGACACCTGAGCAAAGGAAGCAGCAGCGGGTACAACATCATCATCATCATCACACTGTACATCCATGTGTGTAATGCTGCCTGACTGAGACATATCCCTGTTATCTACATCCCCTGTCAATAATGGTTGCGCATCTCTAATTTCATCCAACTGATGTGTAAATAACTCCTCTGAGGGATCAAGTGAAGCGGCTGTGGTGGTAGTGGTGGTGGTGGCGGCGGGCGGGAGAGTGGTAACTTGAGAGCAGGTGACCAAAGCTGAGCTGGAGGAGGATTGTGCGTCAAGGTTACTAGCAGAAGCTGTTGAAGGTTGGGTGTCCTGTGTAAGCCAGTCAACTATTTTCTACGAATTTTTGGGGTTCAAGGTACGTGGCCTCTGAACACTGGGCATTATTCCAGGGCCAGTGGAAATCACAGCACCACAAACATGACGGCCCCTGCAGCGTGGCCTGCCTCTGCTTGTCATTTTTTATTAGATAAGTTTTACTATGCGCGCAAGGTACTGTGCCACCCTATATAAGTGGTGGGCAGTGGGCACAGTGCAGTCTGTGTGGGCCTGACACACACGGGCTTGCAAATGTTTTTAGATCACAGTTAAATTTTAAATATATTTTTTTTTTCTGCAAAGTATTTGAGTGAATGACACCCTGTAACAGTATGAGTGCAGGCCTAGCCTGCCACTAGCCAGTGGCCACAATACAGTATGTGTGGGCGCCTGACACACACTGGCTTGCAAATGTGATTAGATCACGGTTACATTTTAAGCGGCGGAAGGACGTGCGCCAAAGTACTCTCCGCCTGAGGCCCAGCCGCCACTACATTTACCCAGTGTTCAGTTAGGGAGATATAGCGTCACTGGCCATGCTTACTGGTCCACGTATCTATGGTTAGGTGGACCTTGCCACAAATGGCGTTGTGCAGTTCACACTTGATTTTATCGGATACTTGGTTGTGCAGGGAAGGCACGGCTCTCTTGGAGAAGTAGTGCCGGCTTGGAACAACATACTGTGGGACAGCAAGCGACATGAGCTGTTTGAAGCTGTCTGTGTCCACCAGCCTGAATGACAGCATTTCATAGGCCAGTAGTTTAGAAATGCTGGCATTCAGGTCCAGGGATCGAGGGTGGCTAGGTGGGAATTTACGCTTTCTCTCAAATGTTTGTGAGATGGAGAGCTGAACGCTGCCGTGTGACATGGTGGAGATGCTTGTTGACGGAGGTGGTGGTGTTGGTGGTACATCCTCTGTTTGCTGGGCGGCAGGTGCCAACGTTCCTCCCGAGGTGGAGGAAGAGGCCGAGGCAGCAGCAGAAGAGGTAGCAGAGGGAGCCTGAGTGAGTTCCTTGTTTTTAAGGTTTTTACTCCACTGCAGTTCATGCTTTGCATGCAGATGCCTGGTCATGCAGGTTGTGCTAAGGTTCAGAACGTTAAGGCCTCGCTTCAGGCTTTGATGGCACAGCGTACAAACCACTCGGGTCTTGTCGTCAGCACATTGTTTGAAGAACTGCCACTCCAGGGAACTCCTTGAAGCTGCCTTTGGGGTGCTCGTTCCCAGATGGCGGTGGCCAGTAGCAGGCGAACTCTCTTGGCGGCGGGTGTTCTGCTTTTGCCCCCTGCTCCCTCTTTTGCTACGCTGTTGGCTCAGTCTCACCACTGCCTCTTTCTCTGAACTCTCAGTGAAAGTTAGTGGCACGACCTTCATTCCATGAGGGGTCTATGACCTCATCGTCTCCTGCATCGTCTTCCACCCAGTCTTCCTCCCTGACCTCCTGTTCAGTCTGCACACTGCAGAAAGATGCAGCAGTTGGCACCTGTGTTTCGTCATCATCATAGACATGCTGATTCTGATGAGGTGGTATTCCCATGTCCTCATCATCAGGAAACATAAGTGGTTGTGCGTCAGTGCATTCTATGTCTTCCACCGCTGGGGAAGGGCTAGGTGGATGCCCTTGGGAAACCCTGCCAGCAGAGTCTTCAAACAGCATAAGAGACTGCTGCATAACTTGAGGCTCAGACAGTTTCCCTGATACACATGGGGGTGATGTGACAGACTGATTGGCTTGGTTTTCAGGCGCCATCTGTGCGCTTTCTGCAGAAGACTGGGTGGGAGATAATGTGAACGTGCTGGATCCACTGTCGGCCACCCAATTGACTAATGCCTGTACCTGCTCAGGCCTTACCATCCTTAGAATGGCATTGGGCCCCACCAAATATCGCTGTAAATTCTGGCGGCTACTGGGACCTGAGGTAGTTGGTACACTAGGACGTGTGGCTGTGGCAGAACGGCCACGTCCTCTCCCAGCACCAGAGGGTCCACTAACACCACCACGTCCGCGTCCCTTACTAGATGTTTTCCTCATTGTTACCGTTCACCACAATAAGAAAAAAAAATATTTGTCCCAATGTATTGAATTCAAATTCAGGCCTTTTTTTACAGACACCTAACACTATCTGGTTATCTATTTAAGTGCCGTATTACACTAATACAGGCACAGCAGTAACCACAGATTTAGGGGAATATAAACTGTAGGCCTAGTATTTAGGCCCTGGATGAAAGGTGTCCTTATACGGACAGAATTAGACTTGGAGATGCACGGTAGCGTGTGAAGTTATTGAGGATGACCCTATCAGCACTCGAATTTGCACCTTGAATGTAATATACCCTTTCACGGACAGAAATACACTATGTGAGATGCACAATAGTGTGTGCAAATTTAAAGGCTTATGCTTTCAGCAATTGTAATTTAACAGTTTGTGTAATATACCCTTTTACGGAACAAAAATACAATTGGAGATGCACGCTGAGTGTAATATACCCTTTTGCGGACAGATTTAAACTTGGCCTGCAACAGCAGAAACCACTGATTTAGGGTATTGCTATTTTGGGAATTTAATTTCAACCCAGAACAAAAACTATGCTTTGATGGACACTAAAAAACTTGTCCAGTCACAGCTGGAACACCAGATTTAGGGCATTGCTATTTTGGCAATTGAATTTCACCCCAGAAAAAAAAAAATATATCCTTTGCCAGACACCAGACAGTATTACAATTGGCTAACCACAGCTGAATTGAATTTCAACCCAGAACAAAAACTATGCTTTGATGGACACTAAAAAACTTGTCCAGCCACAGCTGGAACACCAGATTTAGGGCATTGCTTTTTTGGCAATTGTATTTCACCCCTCAATAAAATAGCAAGCACAGCCAAGCCCCTGATGTAGGATATAGCAAAAAAACAAACAAAAAAAACCACACTATTGATGGTTAGATGGACTTGGTGGCAGCTTGTGCTGGCGCACCACAAGGGACAAAATGGCCACCGATCACCCCAGAAAAATGTGACAGAAAAACACTCTGGGCAGCCTAAAAACACTGATCAATTAACTAGCAGAAGTTGAATGATTCACAGCTGTAGATCGATCACTTCATTAAGTGTTTTTGCTGAGTAAATCCCTGCCTAATCTCGCCCTAACAGCAGCTGCATCTTCTCCCTACACTGATCAGAGCAGAGTGACGTGCGGCGCTACGTGACTCCAGCTTAAATAGAGGCTGGGTCACATGCTGCACTGGCCAATCACAGCCATGCCAATAGTAGGCATGGCTGTGATGGGCTCTTGGGGCAAGTAGTATGACGCTTGTTGATTGGCTGCTTTGCAGCCTTTCAAAAAGCGCCAAGAAAGCGCCGAACACCGAACCCAAACTTTTACGTAAATGTTCGGGTTTGGGTCCATGTCACGAACACCCCAAAATTTGGTATCCCTAGAAAATTTTCAAGAAAATAGAAATTCTAAAATTGTTTCTCCATCTGCCATTAACTCTTGTGGAACACCTAAAGGGTTAACAAAGTTTGTAAACCCAGTTTTGAATACCTTTAGGGGTGTACTTTCTTTGATGGAGTCACTTTTTTGAAATTTTTATTCTAGAGGTGCAACAGGGGGCTTGAAATGGGACATGGTATAAACAAAACCAGTCCTGCAAAATCTGCCTTGCAAAAACCATATGGTGTTCCCCTTCTTCTATGTCCTCCCGTTTGGTCAAACAGTAGTTTAGGACCACATATGGGGAGTTTCTGCAAACTACAGAATCAGGGCAACCCATATTGAGTATTGTTTGGCAGTTAACCCCTGTTTTGTTCCTGAAAAATATGGATTATATTGTAAAATTTTCCCAAAAATCTAAATTCTTAAATTTTATGTTTATTTGCCATGAAGTCTTGTGGATGACATAAAGGGTTAACAAAGTTTGTAAAATCAGTTTTGAATACCTTAAGGGGTGTAGTTTCTAAAATGGGGTCATTTTTGGGTGGTTTCTATTACGTAAGCCTCACAAAGTGACTTCAGACCTGGACTGGTCCATAAAAAGTGGGATTTGGAAAATTTCAGGAAAATTTCAAAATTTGCTTCTAATCTTCTAAGCTATGTAACATCCCCAAAAAATAAAATGGCATTCCCAAAATGATACAAACATGAAGTAGACATATGGGGAATGTAAAGTCATCATAATTTTTGGGGGTATTATTGTGTATTACAGAAGTAGAGAAACTGAAACTTAGAAATTTGCAAATTTTTTAAAATTTTTGGTAAATTTGGTATTTTTGATGCCCATAAATTAACTTTTTTGACCCAATTTTAGCAGTGTCATGAAGTACAATATGTGACGAAAAAAACAATCTCAGAACGGCCTGGGTAAGTCAAAGCGTTTTAAAGTTATCATCACTTAAACTGATACTGGTCCTTAAGGGGTTAAATACATAATTATATATATATCAATAAATACATTAACAAAACCATCATTAAATAAATATATAAAAATAATTAAATAATTAAAAACATCAATAAATATGTTAAAAAACTTAAAATAAACAACAGATTTTTGGAGGAAGAGACAAGGAGAGGATTGGACAAGGGAACCTTCAGCACCCTGAACTGACAGCGGGGGCCAAAAGGTCGCTGCCGATTTTGGTCAATGTCCGTCTGTCCACGGAGTCAATGGACAGAGGGGTCTGCTTGTCGGTGAGCACCCCATCTGCCGCGCTGAATGTCTGCTCAGACAGTACACTGGAGGGGGGGCAAGACAGTAACTCCAGCGCATACTGAGCAAGCTCACGGCAGGTGTCCAGCCTGGCAACCCAGTACTCCATGGGGTCATCGGTGATCATGCTGTTGGAAGCACCAACAGACCCCATGTAGTCTGCCACCATGCGGGCCAGCTGCTGTTGATGACTGCTGCTGCTGCTTTTACTGGGTCACGCAGACTGGTAGAACAACCTTTTCTCACCCATAAGGTCACCTGCTCGGCTGGTGCTGATGGGGCCAGCCATCTGCTGGGGGAGATGGGTGGGGAGAACCGGAGCGTGAGGCCGAGGGTTTGCCTGCTTTAGCTGGTTGATCAGACAGGCCCGCAGGTGATCCATCCGGGCCTGCCTCCGGATGGGTGGGATTAACTGCTCCAGTTTCCCCTTGCAGCAAGGGTCTAAAAGGGTGGCCAACCAATAATCATCCCTCTCCTTAATTTATTTTAAACCGGGTGTCCCTCCTGAGGCATCGCAGCATGTGGGCAGCCATGGGGAAGAGGACAGCCTGCTGTGACTCTTCATGGGTGCCCAGGACCATGACCTTTTGGTCCTCCTGCTCCTGTTGCTGCTGCTCCCTGTGGGAGCTGCCCCACCCCCAGACTAACAGTTCCCCCAGGACGGGCTCTCCCTCCTGACCAGGCCCAGACTCCTGGACGTCAACAAATTCTTCCTCCTTGTCCTGGGCCTGGTCCTGGTGGAGCATTGTTGCCTCTTCTAGCTCCACCAAGGCACTCTCCCCAGTCTCGAGCAGGCGATCTAGTGTCCTGTCCAGCAGGAACACAATGGGGAGCACATTTCACAGCCAGATCTCTGAGAAGTTCTGATAGAAGTTCTTCAGTACCTCCTGCATGATGTTCTTTTGTTTTGGTTTCGCTTTGACATCTCTTCTCCCTCTCCCAGCTGTCATCTATTAGCAGTGATTGCCTCCCTTTATATCCCCTCCCATACTGCCTCACTTTGCGGTTTATACCACTTCCTGAATTGTGCTCAGTGCTAGAAGTTTGCTACTGCTGCTTTCGCAGATAAGTATTTTCCTTTATTTGTGTTTTCCTGTTGGCTTGATTCTAGGTGACCCTGACTCCCTCCGTATTAAGTGCAGGGAGCCGATGGTCGTGTCCCCTCACTATTATAGGGTTTTCAGGTGTCACTCAGTCTAGGTACGTGGGCATGCAACTTTCTATCACAGAGATCTTTGCATGGGCTGAGCAGTCAGGGAGAGCTATAGTGCTTTAATAGGGCTCACCCTTTTGTTCCTTAGTTTGGGATCAAGTCAGTCAGATCTTTATTTGTTACTTTTTGTTTTCTGCAACACCATCCGTGACAGCACATCATTGAGGCCAACATGCTCCCCGCTGACCATCTTGGTCGCCTGCTCAAATAGGGCCAACAAGTGGCAGACCTGATGTATCTGCCCCCACTCCGCATTAGTGATGTAGAGGAGTTGGTGTGATGGCCCTGGAGTGCCTAGATCTAGCAGGGATTCCCTCACCGCCTGTTGCTGCTCCCACAACCTCTCCAGCATGTGGAGGGTAGAGTTCCACCATGTCACACTGTCCACAATCAGCCTGTAAGGGGGGCAGGCTGTTGTCCCACTGCAGTTTGTACAGGGACGCGGTGGCGGTTGGGGAGTGTCGGAAGTGGTTGGCAATCCTTCATACCCTTTGCACAATGTCACTCAACCTTGGGTATGTGCGGAGGAACTTCTGTACCACAAGGTCGAGGACATGTGCCATGCAGGGCATATGGGTAAGACTGCCAGCATTGAGGGCAGCAAGTAGGTTGCTGCCGTTGACAACCATACCTGCTTCTAGCCTACAGGGTGTCAGCCACTTCTGGACCTGAGCCTCTAGTGTGGCCAGAACATCAGGTCTAGTGTGTCTCCATTCCCCTAAGCTCACAAGCTGGAGCATGGCCTGGCAGCATATGTGCACCACACTTGCGTAGCTATGGGGATGCTTGCTGGGAGCCATGGAGACAGTGGCTTTTGGGAGAGCAGCAGTTCTCCCCTGGAGACCCCTGGGCAGCACCGCAAACTCAGATGCCACTGATCCCTCCCCGTCGCTTTGGAGTGACTCCCAATGGGCTGTGAAACTGATTTGTATCATCCCTGCCCATGTCTGCTGTTCCAAGAATCCATTGTCAGATACACCCTGTTGCTGACAGCATGATCCAGCGACAGGGAGGAGGAGATAGAGGAGGGTGCAGTGGAAGCAGAGGTCTGGCTGCTGGTACCAGTACCTCTAAGAGAGGGAGCGGGGAAGTGGGAATGCATTGGTGGAAGGGGATGCAGTGGCTTCAGTACAGTGGCAGGAGCTGCTGTCCCCTGCACACTGCTGGTGGTGCTGCTATGACCACCCTGCATCTGTTCCCACTCCCTCCAGTCGTTGACTGGGTAAGTGCAGCGGTGCCCAGCTGAGCCAAAGACCTCCCTCTTCTCATCTTGGCATGGCACAGCTGACAGATGCCAATTGTGACATTATCTACTGCCAGGGTGAAGTAAGCCCAAACAGGCTACTTCCGCACCGACTTACGCCTGTTCGGTCTCAGTACGCACAGGTGGAGATGGCTGCTGCTGCTGCCTACTCCTGCTGCCATTACCAGTGGATACCCTGATGCTGGGCTTCCTGGTGACCTGGCGCACCATTTGCCTCGGGTGCCTACCTTCATCGGTGCTGTTGTCACCTGACAAAGGAGGTGGCACCCAGTTGGAAGGGATATCACTGGGGTATTGACAGGCATTACTCCCTCTTCCTCCTCCTCCTCCTCCATTCCTTCAAAAAGGTCCTACCCAGGAGGACTAAACTGCCATCCAGCCTCCTGCATTGCCTCCCCCAAGACATCCCTCTCCATGTCGCTGTTGTCAAACAGTTGCAGGGTAGATTCTTGGGGGCTGTGGTTTGGCCCTGTACACTACATTACACCCTGTACTGGACCCTATTAGCTAAGCTACACTATTCCTCTAGCCTTTTCACGTTGCAAATATTTGCGCTCCACTCACTGACATACTGTAAGTAATATTTGAGCTTTCTACTTTGGACCACAAGCAAGAAGCAGGGAGGGATGATCATATTTTTTTTTTTACACAGTACACCTCATTGAGATGTCTACTGTCTAAAAATAAAAATAATATTTGTCATTACGAATATATAGCGCTATGTTCAAATTTTCGCAAAATCGCAAAGTGCCGATATTCGCAAAAAAATTAGCTTTTTGAATATTCGTGCTCAACACAGTTTCGTCTTGAACTTGATTAACTCTTTCACAGTAACAATAATTTTGACAAGGGGTGTCCAAACTTTATATGCATTAGTAACTTAAGTAGCATTGCATAAGAATTTGGAAAGAATAGATTCTTGTTCCGCTATGCTCCAGTAAGGATAGTTTTGTTAAAAATAATTTCCCAAGACACATAAAAGTACTTAGTAAAATGTAATTTGATCAGTTGTTCTCTTATATTAATCTTTTCTTAATTATGTTTAGCCTTTTTTTTTATGCATGTGATTTGTGGACACCAGAATGACAACCAACATGCTGACATTTTTACTGTCATGAAAATATCTGTCCTGTTTTTCCCATGTTTTGGAAACATAGATGACAGTCCTTTTTAAGTTGGAATGTTACATTTCATTTTTCCAAAAATGCTTATGACTGAAATATACCTGAAAAGACAACTCAATAGCTCTTTATTTCAGTAAAAAATATGTAAAAAAGTGAAATTTATGCTGCTTGTTATGGCAACTAACATTGATGAAGAAACAATGATGAAGAAACACAAGATATCCATTGACGGTGTTACTGCTACTCTTAGTGTAAAATGCACTGAAGGTTGTATTCATAAATCCTTCCTGAAAATTAAAGTTAAACATATAAAGCTGCTAAGATGGAAGTAAATTATGCGCCTTGTTGATCTAATATCCTGCAGGTTGGTCAAATAAATCCTTACTGCTCTAATGTTTATAGAGAGAACTATCAAGGGACTTGTGTAGCTGAGGTGCATGCAAATCTACATATTCATTTGCTATGGCTATTGCATTTGGTTAAATAATACATAGGGAGCCTGTTTTTTGTATTCTATATGGACTTAGCATCCTGTTCATAGACTAGGTGATGTGCATATGTTTTTTTTTTTTAATACATTTATTTTTATAGCTCTCTGGATGTGATTAGCTAGATTACATACTTATTGCATTTTTTTTTATCAGACAATTTCATGGCTTCTTATTAGTTGCATTTTCAAAGAACTTTTTCTATTAGAGATCTCTATGATACAGTAATAGAAAGTGGGACTGTCACAAGATTTATGGTAGTTTCTACAATATTTCTTATAAAGAAAATATACATACTGGCAACCGTGTTTAAACATATTATTAGTATTAGTTTTTACAAGTATTTTTGCATTTGGATTAAAGGTCTATATCTGGAGGAGTGTGCACTTGTTATCACTTCCTTACTTCTCTATAAAAGCCTAAGCCAGAAAAACCTGTAACATCAAAAAGTTCAAAGAAACTAATTTCAGAGAAGTAGAGCAAATGCACATACTGTACTTATAAGAGACCATACAAAGAAAATGGAATTGTATGAGCAAAGCAAAATTAGACATGATCAACCATAAAGTGGCCTATACATTGAAATAACCATAACTGGGCCAAAACAAACTTATAGTTTATAGCAGGCAAACATTATTGAGACAATTTTGAAAGCCAGGAACCAAATATACAATAAAAGACAATATAGTATGGAAAACTGAAACAAGAGTTAAAGATCCATAGATAGGAACCTTGCCTATACAAGCTGACAATCTATAAGGTATAGAGAGTGGATACAAAATGGACTAAGCCACTCTAAAATTGTAAGGTGGTGGTGACATTAAAAATTTGTTCAAGGATTTCTAGGCCTGATGAAATGCTTGTTCAAATAGGTAAGTTTTCAACATTTGAAGATTTAGAGGATGTTGGATTAAAGTATACCTAACATTTCAAAAAACTTTGTATTAATCAAAAGTACAATGTATGTACGCAAGGAATAGAATGACCACTATATGCAGTTCTTCTGGAGATGGTGGGTGGAGAAGAGCTACCATACACTGCATACAGTAATTGGAGGAGAATCTGCTTCTTAGCCTTCTCTTACTCAGAAGCAGGCCTAGGATCACGGAGGACATTACAGAGAGATACTAATCTGTATGGTTGTGAAAAAAGAAGTTGAACTGAGATATGAACTTCGTATTTAGCTACAGCAGTCTACTTGTGGTCTCTCCTGGAGTCCTGTCTCACTTAGCTGGATGAATTAGGGTTCCACGCCGGAGAGGGAGCATGAGAAAGGGATACCATATCCAAGGAAGGTCAATGGCTGAAATCTGATCAAGCAGAAATGTTGGACAAGTTGATAAAGCGGACGGATTCAATGAAAGAAGGTGGCGTGTTGTTGTGCTTTTTCATAATTTTAAACAGTTATATTTACTTATTTTAGTTATAATGGGTATTCATTGCCTTTAAGAGCAGTGTTGATTTATAGTCACTGTTTTGTATGAAGTTTCATGTAGGCCAAAGTAAGTCCATGAGAAGATTACTGTGCCGTTCAAAAGCTACTGTTATTGTAACAACATATTATACATTTAGAAAGTTAGAAGATACACTGCACTTGCAGATTCTGAGGCTTCATTGTTTTTCCTATCTGAACATGAATTCCACAGTGTGAGAATGGTCTAGATGTTCCTCAAAGTATATATTCATGTATCAAAATTTGTCCCTCAGCCCTGAGACAAGGCCTCTAAATGTCAGAGGTGTGAAGTAGTGAAAATATTAGGCATGTATGAGTTAACACTTAATGGTATGATGTTTATTGTTTATACAACAGTGCCACCTAGATATAAGCGGTTAATACTACATCAGTACCAAAATTGCATTCTGGGTAGTATTATGACGTCATGCTCCTTATCAATGCACACACCCCTCCAACAATGATTGGAAAGTTCCAAACTCGGAGGGCGTGTTCATCTGATAAGTTTTGGGTTAAGAAACCAGTTACCGGAAAAAAAATAAAAAATAAAGGAAGGGAAAATGAAAAAGAAACAAACATTTGGATTATAGATATCTGGAGAATCATTTGGATTATCGGGAAAAACTCTTGAGAGCTGGCTGCCCCAAGACTGTGCACATCACTTGACCCTTGGGTAATGTATATTTTTGTTTTATGTGGTATTGATCTAAATTAATTGGCTTGATACTTAGCCAGCTACCCGCTCATTTGCGGACGTGTAACGTTAGTTGCTACATCAGTATTTTCTCTGATTTCAGTTACTATGCATATAACTGAAAAAAGGGGATAATATTGGAGAAACTCTCTGTTGGGAATCTTTGTATTCCCTAGTTTGACATCAAGCCAATAATTTATAAGTTTTGTTGCAATACTACCATTATCTGAGAGAGTGGTCATCATTTTTGGGCGGAGCAAGGGCTCGTATCTGTCATCTTCTTGATTGAGTTTTCTGCATAATCCATTGATTGTATATCTCTCACAAATTTAAAGCTGTATTGCATAATATTCTTGTTTTGGTTGAGTAGTGTTTTGTTTGTATCATATAGTGGTGAATTCTGGGTACTGCATATCATTGTATATTACTGAAATTTATGTTGATTAATTTTTGATTGTATTTTAAACTATTGTATAATAAACCATTTATATTTTTCCATAGACGATTGTACCCTGTTTTACTGATTGCACAAAATAATCAGGTTCTTGATTGAACTCTTTGAGATGTTTATGTCCATCTCACGGGTCAATATAGTATGCATAATTTTTCTTTTGACCCGATATATTTTTTTTTATATTTATATAAAGCATTTGCTTTATATACCCGACATAAAATGGAGGCCCCAGCGAGATCGAGTTAATTATTTGATTATTTGTGCAAATAGTAAACCGTTCCATACATTTCTTGGCTAACCAGATTATTCATAGATCTGATTATAACTTTATTGTAAGAAAATGAGTGCAGCCAGTAGTGAAGCCGGTTGTGATGTTGCAACAGGAGATTGTCCATCTAGCCTGGAGCAGTTAATCCATAACGTTGTTGAATATGTAAATTCACATTTAGATTTGGATCATGATGTGGCTGCATGGATAAGTGAGTTGCAGGCAGAAGCCAAGAGAGAATGTGTGGATGTATGGACACCACTTGGCACAGTCAGGTGACAACTAACTTATCTTGATGTGCTTAAAAATACCGCAGGTAAAAACCAACACCTCTTAAAGATGTTGCCATCAATTTTGTATGCATTATTAGAGGTCAGCATTTTCTCAGAGAGTAGACATATGCATATAACGAAAATGAAAGCATATATATCCCATATGGAAGAAAGATTAGAATCTGCAAAGGCATCGATCGAGGACTTAAAATGTGAGCTCGATCACAGCCATGCTGCCTATCACAAATTAAAAAGTGAGGCAGAGGAGCTGCACATCCATTATACCAGTCTGCAGCAAACAAATGAACTAAGCCAAACTGTAGCTAATGTTCAAGGTGATATGTCTGATCATGAGGGATATCCAGACCCTCCAATTCTCACACCCCAAAATGTAGATATGTCATCATCACATGCTCTTAAAGCGCAATCCATCCGAGACCTTAAGCCCACTGAGGGTGATGGCATGATTACACAGGAGGCCTTAACCCAATTAAGTCAGGCGTGTCACAGAAGTGCCCCTCCACGTCCTCCTCTAGGGAGGAATGTTAGGGTTAAGTCACCTGTGCCAAGTGGATCTGATGGAAGTGAGTGGAGCGTGGGTGATTGTGACAGTGATGTGGGAAAGTGTGTGATCCATTCCCTACCACGCAGGCATAAGATTGCCCATCAGGGGGATGAGAGTTTCAGACAACCAACATATGCTGAGGTGGTTTCTAGAAAGAAAAATACTCAGTGTTCAGAAAAGGATCAGAACTCCTTGAGTATTATTAAGTTTTTAAATGTCACTGTGCCCAAATTCTCTAAAAAAGGGTTCTCCTGAAATTGCCAATCACTTAGAACTGTACCAGTCCACCATGGATTCTTTAAAATTGTATTCTGATGCAGACAGGATCAGATTCCTACCATGGGCATTTAATGGTAAATATCGCCACTACTTTATTTCATTTAGGGAGAGGGGAATTCAGGATTGGCAGGATGTTTTGCATGAGGTCAAATTAGAATTTGGACCTTACCGTACTGTGACTGCTGCAAAACGTGATATCTATAAACTCACATGTAGACCCAATCAGAGTTCCCGGGAATTCTTCCCCATCCTTAAAAATGCCTATGTGTTGGCGTATAGATCCCCAAACTGGGAGTCTGAGGAGTTCAAACAGCTGTTTTATGATGCAATGCCCATACAAATTAAACTTAGCTTGGCTAGAGATCTTGATCTCAAAGCTCCCTTGGACAAGTTGGTGACGGCTGCCACCTCACTGTATAACATCAGTGAATGCCATGCTACAGGTGAGAGGAGATATAAAAAGTCCCCAGAACAAAGCATAGCCGAAGCTAAGGTAAACCCTAGCTTAAAATTTGAAACGCAGCCACGTAAGTACCCTCAGTCTACAGGACCTGTCCAACAAACCCAGCGACAACAGTTAGGACCCAAGCAAACAAGACCTCAGAGCCCCAATGGGCCAGAGGGGGATAACTCCAGTGCTGGCAGGTCTAACTACCATCTCCAATATTACAATAGGGGTCCCCAGGGGGGATACAGGCGCTGGAACAACAGGCCCAGACAACAGAAGGAAAATAGGCCTGAATCCCCTACCTCACCTAGAAGTCGGTCACCCACTTCTAATAAGGGCACACCAGAAGTCCAAACTGTGCGCAAACCAAACAATCGTTTGGATCAGTTGGCAGATCAAGTGGCCAAATTACAGGAGATTGTTAGTAAAATGTCCCAGGTGTCAACTGGAAAACAGCCTGAGTCTTTTTTAGGGGCAACTGCAGGACCCAGCTCAGCCCCATAATGCAGGCAGGGCAGGGACAGAGCCCAGGCAGGTGCAAGGCTACTGAGATGGTTGTAAAAGAATCTAATGTGATTTCTTATCCTACTTTGCCTTGCAGTGTTCTTGTCCCTAAAATTGAGGCCAAGGAGGAGATGTCTAACATGTTGTCTATATTACAGTCTAATCATGATGATTCCTGCACTAATGTGTCTTTTCCAGTGAGTGATCCTATCACCTCAGTGTCGACCTGCGATCTGCCGTCTGTAAGCTGTGATGTGATCCAATGTTCTCCAAAGGTGGGGGCTGCTGCCACCGCGAGCAGCAGGAATTCCAAGAATTCATCAGAGGTCGCAACGCTGCAGAAAGGTCAAATCCTTAACAAATGTCAAATAAGCGATCACCTGTGATTTGTTTCAGATAGAAGGCCGATATTTTCTTAATTCCTATCTCCAAGATGAACTTATCGGACGAATCAGGGGTTTACTTGACATAGGATCACAAGCCACTATATTGTCATATAGTTATTTCCAACAGGTATTGGAGGTGACAGCAAAGAAGCCGAAACTGAAATCGTTTGATGGCTCTTTGATAAGTGTACATATAAAAGGTACATCATGGTTAAAATTCAAAATTGGTAAGAAGATAATTAAACATCCCACACTGATCGTGGAACTTCCTTATGATCGGCTGATCATAGGAATTGACCTCCTGAGAAGATTGAGTTCCATAGTAGACTTCATCAATGAAGCCGTCTGGACTCAGATGAAGGCACCCATTGCCTATGAGTACTCTTGCAATGCACTATCCCAGTGGTCAGCAACCTGCGGCTCTAGAGCCACATGCGGCTCTTTAGCCCCCTGATATTGGCTCTTCCAGGTGCGGGCTCACATGTACAATGCGATAGCATTTTCGTTGCCCGTAGCAAAAATAGGTAGGAGGGTGAAGACCAGGAAGCGGTGAAGGCTCTGTACTCACCGCTTCCTGGTCCTCGGTTGTAGGCTGTGCAGGGCTGCGCACAGTGTGAGGTGCTCTGTGACGTCACTCTGTGCACACCAGTTCACAGCACAGCCGACAGCAGGAGGAACACAGAGCGCGGGTGGTGACTATCACAATGTAATTGTCATGTGATTGAGGAAAGGTTTAACTCTGTTGAAGTTCATTTTAGGAACAATCAAACACCGGATGTCACGATCCTGAAAAATGGTAAGCCTGAGGAAGCCGTCAGCGGTGCCGCACATACCATAACCATCCAGAAGGACCGAATTGAGAAGGTAACCCTGGATGGGGATGCATTAACTATTTCTCTTAAAGGGAGACGTTACGAAGTCGCGGACCTGACCAGGCATACTCAATCCATGGTACGGATTGAGAAGGTTAATGATAACTTATTGATTCCCGTACAGGTGAACAATATGGCCCGGGTGAAATACGCCAAGATGGATCTGAAATCCGAAGCCAGTTACATAAGCCTAAGTCTATTGAAACAGATCGCTAATCCTAAAATGATTAAAGTTTCCTCTCCACAGGACCAGTGGGTTTATGATCTGGATGGAGATTCCCAGAGTCATAATGTGATTGCAAGATGTCTTTTGTCTATTTCCATAGGAGATAAAACCACAGAACATTTATTCATTGTGTTGAATCAACCACAGTACCAGCTGTACATAGGTAATGACCTTCTACACTGATTTGCCGTGCAGATTGATCTGGTCAACAATACTCTATGGTCCAGATTACCTGGGAACCCGGAGGGATTCCAGGATGAAGAGCAAGCCTTGACATGGGGACAACAGATGCCCTATGCCGTGAGTATCATGGTTGCAGACGAGGTTAAAATCCCTGAAGGATGTAAACCATCAAACTGAAGCAAGCCTTGACATGGGGACAACAGATGCCCTATGCCGTGAGTATCATGGTTGCAGACGAGGTTAAAATCCCTGAAGGATGTAAACCAGACAAAAACTGAAGAATGCAGATGCTTTGATCTGTTTGTCCAACCGGATGCAGCAACTCGGCCTGAAGGTAAAGCCAACTCCTATGATAAACATCCATCGGGATCCATTGCATATGGTAATTCATAACATGGCTCCCCATAGTATATCTCTGCAAAAAGACACTATCATTGGTCTGGCTATGGATTCGGAGTATTACACTTTTGGTTTCCAAAATGATGTTATTGGACTGATTCCTGATGAATACCTGACAGAAGAACAGGTAGTGGAGCAACATTTTTCCTCAACACCTGAGGGGTTATTTAATATCCACTCTGTTTATCCTTTCAGCTCTGAAGAAGGTACGTGCCACATTGAAGAATCATCATTGATTTTCAACCATGAGATCGATGAGAAAGAGTACGAGTCATGCCAACCAGGAAAGGATAAGGTACGCAATACTCACAACGATTTAACTAGTGAGCTTGAAGAAGCTTATGAGTTAAGTCAACCTGAAATCTTTCCAGAATTTCAGGAACGGGTGGAAGAGCAAATCTCTGTGGCTGATGCATGTTCTGAGGAGTCGGAGCGTCAACAGCTAAAGGGGCTCTTCGCCGAATTCCAGGACATGTTTGCTAAGGATTCTTACGACTGTGGGGAAACTGACCTACACTTTGCAAGAATCCAAACGGATCCCAATGCACCCCCTGTATATGTTAAACAGTACCGACTTCCGCTGGCTGCATATGAGTCGCTATCGGAAATCGTCAAAAACTTGGAGAAGCGGGGGATCATCCGTCCAGTGCACAGCTCGTTCAACCATCCTGTGCTTGGGATTCTCAAACCCAATGGTCAATTCCGTCTCTGTTCGGACCTAAGGCAGTTGAACAAACGTGTATACATGTCCGGATGGCCCGTGCCATATATTGACCAGAGTTTAGCGCAAATACAGGGATCCAAAATTTTCACTGCTCTGGATTGTGCGCAAGGATATTGGACAATTAAAGTGGACGAGAGGGATCAATGCAAACTGGCCTTTACATTTGGAAAGCAACAATATGCATGGACCCGATTACCTTTCAGGTACATAAATGCGGGTCATGAGTTTGCTGTGTTCATGCATAAGGCAATGCCTGATGCCCTGAACGAGGTACCTTATCCTATGTGGATGACATCCTAATCAAAAGTACAACTTTTGAGGAGCATATTGCGGAACTGAGGCATGTACTAACCCAACTAAGAAACGCTGGTGTAAAACTTTCTTTACAGAAGGCTCAATGGTATCGTTCCAAAGTCAATTTTTTAGGTCACGAAATCACTGCCGATGGAATTAACCCACAGAAGAAGAAGGTGGAAGCAGTGATCAACACAAAGTCACCTACAAATACCAAGGAGTTGAGATCCTTCCTGGGCATGATGAACTATTCACGTAAGTTCATAGATAATTATGCCGAGATTACAAAACCTCTTTTGCAGTTGCTGAAGAAAGGAGTAGAATGGGAATGGAGTGAACGTCACGAGCAAGCTGTGAATGAGCTCAAAACCAGACTTATCCAGGCCCCATGCCTTGCCTATCCAGAAGGTGGAAAACCCTTTTACATCGAAACAGGCTTCACCGACAAAAGCGTGAGTGCAGTCCTTTTCCAAAAACAGGACAACCTAAACAAGATCATCGCCTATGCCAGCAAGTCCTTGTCACCAGTTGAGGTAAAGTTTAATGACTGTGAAAAAGCATTACTGTCAACTGTGTGGGCTTTGCAATATTTCAGGAGTTTTATCCAGGGCAAAAAGATCATTGTGGAAACCGCACACCAACCCCTGCAATATTTGCAGAGTGATAGAATCAAGGATGGGAATCTATCAAACAGCAGGATAACCGCCTGGACGATGTCCTTATTGGGATGGCCATTGGAAATCAGGTACAAACAAAATAATAAGAATCCAGTTGCTCAAGGATTAGCCAAACTGAATGATTGTTCCAATTCAGGACATAAAGGTGAATCACCTCAAAATGATTTCCCGGAAGAGCAATCTTCATCTCCATACAAGTCTTATGAAGAAGAATACTGCAAATCCTTACCATGTGTATATGTTGACGGCTGTTCATTCCATACCGATATAGGAACTGAGCACACATTGGTTTCAGGTATCGGAATCGTATGGAATAACACATTCCCAGACATGTCCACCGGATACAAAATTGGTTCCAAAAGTAGCCAGTTTGCGGAACTCACCGCTGTGTATAAAGCTGTACAAATGGCTATTGATTCTGGTCTTAACATAGAAACATAGAAACATAGAATGTGTCGGCAGATAAGAACCATTTGGCCCATCTAGTCTGCCCAATATATCTGAATCCTATGAATAGTCCCTGGCCCTATCTTATATGAAGGATAGCCTTATGCCTATCCCACGCATGCTTAAACTCCTTCACTGTATTTGCAGCTACCACTTCTGCAGGAAGGCTATTCCATGCATCCACTACTCTCTCAGTAAAGTAATACTTCCTTATATTACTTTTAAACCTTTGCCCCTCTAATTTAAAACTGTGTCCTCTTGTGGTAGTTTTTCTTCTTTTAAATATGCTCTCCTCCGTTACCGAGTTGATTCCCTTTATGTATTTAAAAGTTTCTATCATATCCCCTCTGTCTCTTCTTTCTTCCAAGCTATACATATTAAGGTCTTTTAACCTTTCCTGGTAAGTTTTATCCTGCAATCCATGTACTAGTTTAGTAGCTCTTCTCTGAACTCTCTCTAGAGTATCTATATCCTTCTGGAGATATGGCCTCCAGTACTGCGCACAATACTCCAAGTGAGGTCTCACCAGTGTTCTGTACAGCGGCATAAGCACTTCACTCTTTCTACTGCTTATACCTCTCCCTATACATCCAAGCATTCTGCTGGCATTTCGTGCTGCTCTATTACATTGTCTTCCCACCTTTAAGTCTTCTGAAATAATTGCTCCTAAATCCCTTTCCTCAGATACTGAGGTCAGGACTGTGTCAAATATTCTATATTCTGCCCTTGGGTTTTTACGCCCCAGGAGCCTTATCTTGCACTTATCCACATTAAATTTCAGTTGCCAGAGTTCTGACCATTCTTCTAGTTTTCCTAAATCCTTTTCCATTTGGCGTTTCCCTCCAGGAACATCAACCCTGTTACATATCTTTGTGTCATCAGCAAAAAGACAAACCTTACCATCAAGGCCTTTTGCAATATCACTTATGAAGATATTAAACAAAATTGGTCCCAGTACAGATCCCTGTGGAACCCCACTGGTAACATGACCTTGTTTTGAATGTTCTCCATTGACTACAACCCTCTGTTGTCTGTCACTCAGCCACTGCCTAATCCACTCAACAATATGGGAGTCCATGCTCAATGACTGCAGTTTATTGATAAGTCTTCTATGTGGGACAGTGTCAAAAGCCTTACTAAAATCTAGATATGCGATATCTACTGCACCTCCACCGTCTATTATTTTAGTCACCCAGTCAAAAAAATCTATAAGATTTGTTTGACAAGATCTCCCTGAAGTAAACCCATGTTGTTTTTCATCTTGCAATCCATGGGATTTTAGATTTTCCACAATCCTATCCTTTAATAGGGTTTCCATTAATTTGCCTACTATTGATGTCAGACTCACTGGTCTATAGTTGCTCGATTCCTCCCTACTACCTTTCTTGTGAATGGGCACGACATTTGCCAATTTCCAATCTTCCGGGACGACTCCTGTTACTAATGATTGGTTAAATAAATCTGTTAACGATTTTGCCAGCTCACCACTAAGCTCTTTTAATAATTTTGGGTGTATCTCATCAGGCCCCTGTGACTTATTTGTCTTCACTTTAGACAGCAAACTTAGAACATCTTCCTCTGTAAAGACACATGCATCAAATGATTTATTAGTCATCCTTTCTAGTGGAGGTCCTTCTCCTTCTTTTTCTTTTGTAAAAACTGAACTGAAGTATTCATTAAGACAGTCGGCTAGCCCTTTATTCTCTTCTACATACCTTCCGTCCTTTGTTTTTAATTTAGTTATTCCTTGTTTTAATTTCCTTTTTTCATTTATATATCTGAAGAATGTCTTATCCCCTTTTTTCATAGACTGAGCTAGTTTTTCTTCTGCCTGAGCTTTAGAAGTTCTTATAACTTGCTTGGCCTCTTTCTGCCTAATCTTGTAGATTTCCTTATCTTCATTGCTCTGTTTTTTTTTTATAATTACAAAATGCTAGCTTTTTATTTTTAATGATTTGGGCCACTTCTGCTGAGTTTGTTATAATCACAGATTCTAATTATGTTCGCAGTAGCTTCGTGGAGTACTTCCCTGAATGGAAAAGGTCTAATATGGCAAGAAGTAACAATAAGCCTGTCAAGCATGGTAAAATGTTTTGTAAGGTCGACGAGATGGTTACCACCCATGGTCTCACCATTTACTGGTAATAAAGGTAAGAGGTCACTCAAAATCTCCAGGTATAGATAAGGAGGGGAATGATTTGGCAGATTCCCTCGCTAAACAAGCAGCCATTAATGGAGAAGTTTTGGACGTGGATGACCTCATGGGAACTATTCAAGTGGATGCAATGACAAGAAGACAGGCCCAAAAGGAAACCGAAGCCAATGTGACCCAATGGAGCCAAGATTCCCCTAGTGAGGACTTTATCGCGAGTCAAAAGGGGGATCCAGTTATTGGTATGTTTTACAAACACATTGAAGATCCACAGAATTGTCCCGTCACTATGGAAGACTGTGCAGGCAAAGAAGAGTTACGAATTTTGATGAAGGGTAAGTCCCAATTCTCGTTACAGGATGGATTGTTGGTAAGAACCTCAAAGAATGGTATCTCACTATGGGTAGTACCCACAGCATACCGAGGTTTGATGTTACAACACGCCCATGACGCCCCAACGGCTGGTCATCGAAGTGAGAAGTTAACGTATGAATTATTACGGGATTACGCTTATTGGCCTCATATGTTGCAAGGCGTTCGCACATATT
Organism: Bufo gargarizans; assembly: GCF_014858855.1. Lineage (NCBI taxonomy): Eukaryota > Metazoa > Chordata > Amphibia > Anura > Bufonidae > Bufo > Bufo gargarizans. The sequence goes on along the minus strand of NC_058085.1, from coordinate 230,408,503 downwards.
GTCAAGGATGTTTAATATGCCCTCAATTCCAGCCGCAAGCACCCACTCATTGGGCACCGCTGATGAAAAGGGGGATGTCCATGCCATGGTCAGATATGCAGATTGACTTTATTGGACCAGTAACAACTTCATCAAAAGGCAACAGATATATGTTAACCGTGACTTGTCTATTCACAAAATGGGTAGAATGTTTGCCTTGCAAGACTTGCAGTTTGAGTGTGTGTGCGTCTCTACTCATTAACCACGTGTTTTCCAGGTTCGGTCTTCCCCAACACATCGAGTCTGATCACGGAAGTCATTTCACTAGTGAGGTGATGACAAAAACGTGGGAGATACTGGGAGTAAAAAGGAAGTTACATATAGCTTACCGGCCAGCCTCTAGTGGTGGAGTGGAACGCTACAACCAAACAATTGTCAACATTCTAAAGAAATTTGTCAATGAATCCGGTAAGGACTGGGATGTAAAGTTGCCACTAGTTCTCATGGCCATCAGAGCCACTCCAAGCACAGCAACCAAACTTTCTCCCTTCGAAATGATCACAGGAAGGAAGATGGTGTTACCCCAGCATTTACTCTACCGGACAACAGACCAAAATTTGATAATTGCTTCAACAGCCCATCAGTACATAGAGAATCTACGTAAGCACGTTCAGCATGCTTTTGCATTTGCCCAGAAGAATCTGGAGAAAGCAGCCATAAGCGCCAAACCTACTATGATCTGAAGACTACTCAAAAGGAGTACCAAATTTCCGATCAGGTTTATCTCTATAACTTCGCCCGGGATCAGGTGAAAGAAAGGAAGTTCCTGCCTTCCTGGAAGGGACCCTATGTCGTTACTGACAAATTGTCACCTGTGGTCTACAATATCAAAATTCCTAAGGGGGATGAATTTATAGAGAAATGGGTGCACATTAATCAATTACGTGTTTGTTATCCTAGTCTTCGCCTCCAACTTCGCCAAATGGAAGGATTGCCGGATGATGAAGAATAAAGAGATAACAAGGTTCCAGCTAAAGATGGAAACTCAGGATTGGTATAGTATGAACATACAAATGTACTAACCTATCCTCTTGTATTTTCCTCTGTAACCAATTATCTCTTGACTCACTTTTGTATCGAGAACTTGCTCTGTCCAAGAAAAGAAATGTTACCAAATCAAAGATATATGGTAGTATTAACTCTTTTCTTGCAGGAGTGATAAAAAGTGGAAGATGTATGTACTTATATTTGTCATACAATATATTACAGGCGCAAAATGGCACAGAGGGTTGTTGCCGTTATCTACATCGTCCTGATCTTGGGGAAGGAGTTCCAGGCCGAGCCGATTGCTGTACCAGGCCCTTCATCTGGGATCATGCTACAGGATACCACAGGATTCATCTTGACAAATAAGAGGATTCTATCCCAAAAGATCTACGTCAGTTTGGACCCACGTGTCTTCGTCGAGAGACAGTTCAATATTTCTGAGATTTCGTCTCCGGAGATAAAGATTTGGTATCAAATGCACATTGGCTATTCCCAAGAAACAGTTTTCAACAAGTCTCAAAGCGGTTCATTTCTGCAATTACAGCCGCCATAATCTTTGCCGTAGTGGGCACTGTCATTGCCACCGGTGTATCAGCTGTTAATTCCATCTCTATTAAGACATTGGAACTTGAGATTGGTTCACTGAAAAAGAACCTGATGAGTATTCATGCAGAGATGGAGAATCAGAAGAAACATTAATCGGACTTATATTCAGTTGTAGAGGATACTGTCATTACCACCAACTTTCACTAAAAATTATTGACTCATTCAATAAATCTTCATGAGAGTCACAAACAGTTTAAACAAGAACTAATGTCTCTGAAGAATCCGAATGAAAAGCCCTTTGTGACATTCCAATGTAATCCAACTTCTCTATTGGATTACATTGTAATGAAGGGGGATTTTGTTGTGCTTTTTCATAAGTTTAAACAGTTATATTTACTTATTTTAGTAATAATGGGTATTCATTGCCTTTAAGAGCAGTGTTGATTTATATTCACTGTTTTGTATGAAGTTTCATGTAGGCCAAAGTAAGTCCATGAGAAGATTACTGTGCCGTTCAAAAGCTACTGTTATTGTAACAACATATTATACATTTAGAAAGTTAGAAGATACACCGCACCTGCAGATTCTGAGGCTTCATTGTTTTTCCTATCTGAACATGAATTCCACAGTGTGAGAATGGTCTAGATGTTCCTCAAAGTATATATTCATGTATCAAAGATTGTCCCTCGGCTCTGAGACAAGGCCTCTAAATGTCAGAGGTGTGAAGTAGTGAAAATATTAGGCATGTATGAGTTAACCCTTAATGGTATGATGCTTATTGTTTATGCAACAGTGCCACCTAGATATAAGCGGTTAATACTACATCAGTAGCAAAATTGCATTCTGGGTTGTATTATGACGTCATGCTCCTTATCAATGCACACACCCCTCCAACAATGATTGGAAAGTTCCAAACTCGGAGGGCGTGTTCATCTGATAAGTTTTGGGTTAAGAAACCAGTTACTGGAAAAAATGAAAAAAAAAAAAAGGAAGGGAAAAAGAAAAAGAAACAAACATTTGGATTATAGATCTCTGGAGAATCATTTGGATTATCGGGAGAGCTGGCTGCCCCAAGACTCTGCACATCACTTGACCCTTGGGAAATGTATATTTTTGTTTTATGTAGTATTGATCTAAATTAATTGGCTTGATACTTAGCCAGATACCCGCTCATTTGCGGACGTGTAACGTTAGTTGCTACATCAGTATTTTCTCTGATTTCAGTTACGATGCATATAACTGAAAAAAGGGGATAATATTGGAGAAACTCTCTGTTGGGAATCTTTGTATTCCCTAGTTTTGTTGCAATACTACCATTATCTGAGAGAGTGGTCATCATTTTTGGGCGGAGCAAGGGCTCGTATCTGTCATCTTCTTGATTGAGTTTTCCGCATAATCCATTGATTGTATATCTCTCACAAATTTAAAGCTGTATTGCATAATATTCTTGTGTTGGTTGAGTAGTGTTTTGTTGGTATCATATAGTGGTGAATTCTGGGTACTGCATATCATTGTATATTACTGAAATTTATGTTGATTAATTTTTGATTGTATTTTAAACTATTGTATAATAAAACATTGTACCCTGTTTTACTGATTGCACAAAATAATCAGGTTCTTGATTGAACTCTTTGAGATGTTTATGTCCATCTCACGGGTCAATATAGTTTGCATAATTTTTCTTTTGACCCAATAATTTTCTTTTTATATTTATATAAAGCATTTGATTTATATACCCGACAGTATGTCAATTAAAATAAAATTTTAGAAATTGAAGTCCCTGTCACCTATGACGAGCAGGGGTTTATTCACAGCAAAACTGTGTTCATGTCACCCACCAATTGAACAGACAATTTTACAAAAATGAGGTCCCTGTTACCTATGCAGAGCAGGGGTTTGTATAAGGCAAAATTGGCAAAATGTCACCTTAAAATATAACAGACAATTTTTTGAAATGTAAGTTCCTGTCACCTATGCAGAGCAGGGGTTTATTCACGGCAAAATTATTAAAATGTCAGCCAATAATGTAACAGATGCTTTTGCACCCTGCTCCCTCTTTTGCTGTGCTGGTGCCTCTGTGCGACCACCACCTCTTCCTCCGAACTAGTCAGGTCACTCGCATGACCTTGATTCCATGTGGGGTCTAGTATCTCATCCTCCACATCATCTTCTACCCACTCTTTACCCCTGCCCTTTTTGTCGGTCTGCAGACTGCAGAAAGCCTCAGCAGTTGGCACCTGTGTTTCATCATCATCAGAGACGTGCTGCAGTGGTCTTTCAATGTCCTCATCCTGAAACATAAGTGGTTGGGCATCAGTGCACTCAATCTGATATGTGGATGGCCCACGTAATTCCTGCCAGCAGAGTTATCATAAAACATAACAGACTGCTGCATGACTTGGGGCTCAGATTGCTTGCCTGATTTGCAAGGGGGTGAGTTGAAAGACAGATGGCCATGGGCTGTAGGTGCCAATTCCGATCTTTCAGCAGAGGACTGGGTGGGAGACAATGCGAAGGAACTGTAGGCACTGTCAGCCCCCCAATCTACTATAGTCTGTACTTGTTCTGGCCTCACCATTTGTATTGTCCTAAATGCAGTGTAGGCTGCAAATGTACTTTCTAGAGGAAAAGATGAGCATTTGTCACTCAACATTGTAACAGACAAATTAGTGAAATGTATTTCCTTGTCCACTAGGTAGAGCATGGGCATATCACAGCCAAACATTGGTCAATGTCAGCAAACTATGTAACAGACAAATTAGTGAAATGTATTTCCCTTTCCACTATGTAGCGCAGGGGTATATCACAGCAAGTGTTGATCACAAATATTCAAATTGCTAATTTTTATTGCGAATATCAGCACTTCGAGAATTCACAAATATTTAGAATATAGTGATATATATCTGTAATTTTGAATATTCAAGATTTTTGTTAATCAGTACTGATCCCTTCCTGCTTCTAGCTTGTGGGCCAATGAGAAGGTAGCAATATCTTTGACTTTAGGAGTAGTGTTGATTGTGAATTTTCGTAATGCAAATTTTCATAATGAGAATTTTCGTAATGCGAATTGTCGCAATATTATAAATTGCTATATTGCTATATATTCTTGTTTTAGAATATTACAAATATTCTAAAAAAACAAATATAAAGCAATATAGTGAATACTTGAAAAAAACAAACAAAAACAAATATAGAGCAATTTAGCTTCTTTGTCTAATAGTTGCAATTTTTCTCTCATCTGAAGTTCAGATTGGAAAAAAATTACAACTATAAAAAAAAAGATTATAGCACTATATTAGCTAAATTGTTCTACATAAATGTTTTTCGAATATTCTCTATATTGCTCTATATTCTTGTTTTAGAATATTACAAATATTCTAAAAAAACAAATATATTAGATTTTTAGAATATTCATCTTTTTTTTAAATCTGTACAGTTGTTTCACTTTTAAGCGAGAGCTCATAGGAGTGTAAATAACTTTCCCTTAGTTGAAGTCTATGTATTCTGAGCTTATCAGAGAGTTCAACCGAGGGAGAGGACTTATTTAGTTTTTCCGTTAACTGAATTTGCTGTAATATATATCGGACTGGTGTTTTTCTCTCAATTTTCTATGCCTATGACCTATTTTCAATAATATTCCTCTTATAAACGCCTTGTGGGCCATCCACACTATCAAGGGATCTGGACCTGAATTGGCATTGAATTGAAAGTATTCAATTAACGCTTCCGTTATCTCTGAATTGTATTTATCATTAGCCAAAATAAATTCATTAGCCCTCCACATAGGGTTCGGATGCGAAATGAATTCTTCTGTTAATTCTATAGATATCGGGGCATGGTCTGACCACGTAATTGTTCCTATAGAGGAACCAGTAGATGAGTCTAAGGTAGTTCTATCAGCCAAAATCAGATCAATACGGGAATAGGACTTATGCGCAGGCGAATAATAAGAGAAATCTTTTTCCGATGCGTGGTGGATACGCCAGACATCGAACAAAGAGTTCGCAAGCAGTGACTGAGCAAGAGATACGGGGCTATGTCTTGTAACAGAGGAGGAATCTTGAAGTGGGTCAAGGACCATATTGAAATCCCCACAGATTAAAACTCTCCCTTCTTTCACAGATTGAACTTTTTTGAAAAGCCTATTCAAAAATCTCAAGGGACGAATATTTGGAGCATACACACCCACTACGGTATAAGGAATATTATTAATGCAGCATACATGAATAATATAGCGACCCCCTTCGTCCACCAACGTTCTTTTCTCTACATGAGGAACAGAGTTTTTTATCGCCAACATTACCCCACGTTTTTTACTCACTCCATGAGACTGAATAATTATCGGAAACGCTGGGTGTTTCAGCCTCTCCCTGTCTGCTGCAACTATATGTGTCTCCTGCGCGCAGAATATATCACATTTAGTCAGGATGGCCTCTCTCCACATCATCCGTCGTTTAAATGGGCTGTTAAGACCTCGAACGTTTAATGAGACTAATTTAAGCACCATTTTGGATTTCGGAAAGAAGCTTATAAAAAGCTGCCCGGATGACGCGGAGAGAACCGCACCACGACATTAGCGAAACAATCAGCTGTGATACGAGGAATAGACCTGACTCAAGAAAGGTAAAATGATAACAGAATAGAAACAATAACATGCAAAACCAAAACATACTGCCCGAGTAAAAGGGCAAGAATAGAGTAGCACAAGGGTTAAAGCTCACAATCCCTTGTGAATCAATTGGGGGAAACACAGTCTTGCCTACCACCTGGAGACACATAGTAGGTAGAGCATGTCCTTGCTCCACAGTAAGCAGGGTATTTGAAGAACCACTCAACGGTGTATTTTTCTGGCGGCGACTTTCAACCCGGTGCCATTCACCTTCTTCAGCAACGCGCTGGTGTTGTGTTGCCGGTGGTCTTCCACCGAAATGTCCCAGTTAGCTAGAATCGCTTTCCCCTCCTCAACCGAGCGGATAACAGATAATACCCCATTCTTCTGGATGAGTATCTTCACTGGGTATCCCCATCTATATAAAATGGAGTGTGATCGTAGCGCCGCGGTAATGGGCGCAAGCTTGCGGCATAGCTGGAGGGTTGCCATAGATAAATCCGCAAACAGCTTCACTTGTTGATACGGATCCGGCAAGGTATCAATTTTCCTCGCTGCTAGCAGGATTTCCTCTTTAATATGGAAGAAGAGGATGCGGGCTTAGACATCCCGAGGTGTGTCATCAGGAAGGTGTTTCGGTTTGGCGATTCTATGCGCTCGGTCTATGATGAGATCTTGCTCTGTACTCTCAGGTAAGAGGATTATGATTAGCTTTTTAATATAAGCCTGCAGCTCCGATGCTTGAATTGTTTCTGGTACGCCTCTCAGTTTCAGGTTGTTCCTGCGGGAACGATCTTCTAAATCAGCTACTTTCGCTTTCAAGAATGCGATCTCTTCCGCCTGACCGTCATATGAATCGATGAGATTATTATGCGATTCCGCGAATTCGCCCATCTTGTGCTCAACATGGTGTACTCTATGTTTTAAATCTGAGACAACCTGTTGGAGGGGCTTCAATATTTGAGACATGTGGGAGGTAACCGAATGGTTAAAAGCTATGAGCATGTCCTTTAACAGAACACTGGACGCTGGCCTCTCATCCATGGGGAACTTTAAAAGCGCCTCTTTAAAAGCGCCACTGCCATTTGAGTCCTGGAATTCGCAAGTCTCCAGAGCCTCTTCAGCCTGGTCTTGCAGCCTGGGCCTCTGCTTTGCCGGGCTCTTGGTAGGGGAACTCTGTCCCGCGCGGCCATTAAATGCAGACACCTCCCGCCCTGATTTAACCCCCGGTTCGCTGACCCTCATGCTCTCACTCACGGTGGTATGTTGCGGCGAACCCTGTGGGCTCCGGTAAGTCGAGCTACCATCCTCAGATGGACGGGGGGAAGAAGCGTTCACTGAAGATGTCGGGCTGAGGGAGGGTTCAGTCTGCGCGCTTCTAGTGTCGGCGCCATCTTTGTCTCTGTCCTGGCCAAAGAAAAACCGATGTTAACACTGCGGCGACTTTGTTGAGAGTTTTGCTTGATTAATACGCTGTGCTGGAGCAGGAGCTCTGAGTTCAAGCGGCCATACTCCTCGGCTCCTTGGCCACGCCCCTCCCAGTTGTTTCACTTTGACATACTCCTCCCCGACAAGCGTCCCCATCACCATGGGAACGCCTGGGGGTTAGAATATACCACTGGATCTAAGTTTTCACATTCTTATTGATTCTTATTATGAAAACCCATATTACGAAAATTCTCATTACAAAAATTTGCATTACGAAAATTTGCAATCAACACTACTCCTAACGAATATTCTATGAAATATTCGCGAAATATCGCAAATTTGAATAGGACCTCTGCTGCTCATCACTAAGATTTGGGAATTTCATCCAACAATGTAACAGACAAATTAGTGAAATGTATTTCCCTATCTACAAAGTAAAGTAGAGCAGGGGTATATCACTGCCCAAAATTGGTAAATTTCACCCGACAATATAAAAGACAAAGTAGTTAAATGTATTTCCCTGTCTACTAGGTAGAGCAGGGATATATCACAGCCAAAAATTTGTGAATTTCACCCGACAATGTAACAGACAACTTAATGAAATGTATCTCCTTGTCCACTAGGTAGAGCAGGGGTATATCACAGCCAAAAATTGGTGAATTTCACCCGACAACGTAACAGGCAAATTAGTTAAATGTATTTCCCTGTCTATTAGGTAGAGCAAGGGTATATCACAGCTAAAAATTTGGGAATTTCACCCGACAATGTAACAGACAAATTAGTGAAATTTATTTCCCTGTCTACTAGGTAGAGCAGGGGTATATCACAGCAAAAAATTGGTGAATTTCACCCCACAATGTAACAGACAAATTAGTTAAATTTATTTCCCTGTCCACTATGTAGAGCAGGGGTATATCACAGCCAAAAATTTGTGAATTTCACCCGACAATGTAACAGACAATTAAGTTAAGTGTAGTTCCCTGTCTACTATGTAGAGCAAGGGCATATTACAGCCAAAAATTAGCGAATTTCACCCGACAATGTAACAGGCAAATTAGTTAAATGCATTTTCCTGTCTACTAGGTAGAGCAGGGGTATATCAAAGCCAAAAGTTTGGGAATTTCACCCGACAATTTAACAGACAAATTAGTTAAGTGTATTTCCCTGTCTACTAGGTAGAGCAGGGGTATATCACAGCCAAAAAGTGGTGAATTTCACCCCGCAATGTAACAGACAAATTAGTTGAATGTATTTCACTGTCTTCTAGGTAGAGCCGGAGTATATCACAGCCAAAAATTTGTGAATTTCACCCAACAATGTAACAGACAATTAAGTTAAGTGTAGTTCCCTGTCTACTAGGTAGAGCAGGGGCTTATCACAGCCAAAAATTGGTGAATTTCACCCGACAATGTAACAGGCAAATTAGTTAAATGTATTAGACTGTATACTAAGTAGATCAGGGGTATATCACAGCCAAAAATTGGTGAATTTCACCAGATAATATAACAGACAAATTAGTTAAATGTATTTCCCTGTCTACTAGGTAGAGCAGGGGTATATCACAGCAAAAAATTGGTGAATTTCACCTGACAATGTAGCAGGCAAATTAGTTAAATGCATTTCCCTGTCTAGTAGGTAGAGCAGGGGTATATCACAGCCAAAAATATGGGAATTTCACCCGACAATGTAACAGACAAATTAGTTAAGTGTATTTCCCTGTTTACTAGATAGAGAAGGGGTATATCACAGCCAAAAATTGGGAAATTTTACCCGACAATGTAACAGACAAATTAGTGAAATGTATTTTCCAGTCTACTAGGTAGAGCAGGGGTATATCACAACCAGAAATTTGGGATATGTAACCCAACAATGTATCAGACAAATTAGTGAAATGACTCAAATTAAAATACGTAAAAATTTAAAATAATAATCTTGATCTATGAGATGGAGGTCCATATGGAGTAAGAGGTTGAAGAGGCCAACACTGTTTTTTGGTTTTAATTTAATTATTATTTTTTTGTTTAAATTAGGGTACACCTCAAAAGATTGTGAAATATCAAAAATACAACAATGAGCAATTGTGATGGAGTATGACAATGGCTGGGTAAGTATACATGTCAATTAGTGATGGCCTTGCAGTTCGCCCGACAGTCGGTTCACGGCAAACTGTGCTCGTTCAGGATTCGCCGAACATGCGAACATATGGCGATATTCGCGCCGCCATATTATTTTACATTGTGAAAAACCATTGACCCATCTGCTTTGGCGACCTCTTCCTCGTCCTCTGCCTTCGCCTTGTGCTTCCACTGTGCCCCCGCTTTCAGGTGGGAATGCCAACAACAGCACGTCTACCAGTGTAAGCTTGTACCCGCGCATCTTAAGATCACGCTTCTGTGAAGGAATTAAGGACAGCATGTTGTCCTTGTAAGGGGATCCAGCAGCATGGCCACCCAGTAATCAGCACAAGTTAGAATGTGGGCAACTCGGCGGTCGTTGCGGAGACACTATAGCATGAAATCGCTCATGTGTGCCAGGCTGCCCAGAGGCAACGACAAGCTGTCCTCTGTGGGAGGTGTATCATCTGTGTATCCCCACATCCATGCACCAGTGATGGCCATGAGCTGGTTTGTGTGCCACCCTCTGTCACCGCCAGCTCTGTGAGAAGACCTTGCAGATGTTCTTCTCTACCTGTTGTATGATGTTCTTTGTTTTGGTTTCACTTTCTCATCTCTTTTCCTTCTCCCAGCTGTGCCTATTTGCACTGATTGTCTTCCTTTATATTCCCTCCCATACTGCCTCACTTTGTGGTTTATACTTCTTCCTGGATTGTGTTCACTGCTGGAGGCTTTTTCTCCTGATTCATCAGATAAGTCTGTTTCCTTTATTTGTGTTTCCTTCCTGGCTTGATTGTAGGTGACCCTGACTCCGTCCGTATTAAGTGCAGGGAGCAGGTGGTCGTGTCCCCTCACTATTATAGGGTTTTCAGGTGTCACATAGTAAAGGTACGAGGGTATGCAATTGTCTACCATTAAGACCTTTGCATGGGCATAGCAGTCAGGGAGAGCTCTATGGGTTTTATAGGGCTCACCCATATGCTCCTTAGTTTGGGCTCAAGCCAGCTTTCTCCAACACCATGCGCTCCATAGTTTGGAATCAAGCCAGCTTTCTGCAACACCATCTGTGAAATAATAAACCGCCATAACCGTCTTAAGCATAGATCCGGCTTCAGCCTTGATTGACCGTATGCAAGGTCTTTCACTGGAGGTAGCAGATCTCCGTAAAACTGTGTCTCAGTTTCAGGTGGCCGATTCTGCTTGTGTTCATGGAGTTTGTTCTGAGCCTAAGATCTCTCTTCCAGATACGTTCTCCGGGGGTAGTGAGAATTTTGTTCGCTTTAGAGAGGCTTGCAAACTCCATTTTCGCCTACTTCCCCATTCTTTTGGTGATGAGGAGCAGAGGGTGGGGATCATCATCATCTCGCTGCTCAGGGATAACGCTCAGTCTTGGGCCTTTTCGCTGCCGGTCGGGGCACGGCCCCTCCGATCGGTGGATGATTTTTTTGTAGCCTCGGGACAGATATATGATGACCCGGATCGTATTGCTCTGGCTGAATCTAAACTGTGTTTTTTATGCCAGGGTAAACAGTCTGCAGAGATATATTGTTCAGAATTTCAGAGATGGGCAGCTGATACTGGTTAAAATGATGCTGCACTCCGAAGTCAATTTTGCCATGGTCTTTCGGAAAGATTGAAAGATGCATTTGCTTTTCATGAGAGACCAGCCTCGTTAGAATCTGCCATGTCTCTAGCTGTTCGTATTGACAGGCCTCTTAGAGACAGAGAGGAGACTACTCCTTCCTGTCATATTCAGTCCAAGCACAGTGGGGTTGTCTCATTCAGTGCGCAGGGGTCTCAGTCTCTCTCAATCCCCTCTGAGGAGGAGGCCATGCAGCTGGGTTTCCTTGCCTCTGATTGTAGAGGATTCAGCTCTCAGAGGAGGGTTTGTTTCTGTTGTGGGGGTATAAATGATTTGGCTAATGTTTGCCCCTCTAGGAGATTCATGGATTTTTCTGAGGGTAATAAAATAAAAGCAAAAAGAAAAAAAAACTCTAAAAACTTTCCATTTGCTACTATTGGTAAGGTTGATGCGGAAATTGAAGGTTGCCATTTACTTGTAGTTCCCGTTTTCTCCTACCTGCCAGGGTGGCGCTAGACAGCAAGAACATCGTTTGTGAGATTTTTGTAGATAGTGGAGCAGCTGTCAATCTCATTGATAATCAATTTGCAATAACGCATGGTTTCCAGGTATGCACTTTGGAAAAGGATATACCTGTTTTTGCTATCAATTCCGCTCCACTTTCTCAAAGATCGTTAAAGGGCATAGTTCACAATATCCGTTTGACTGTGGGTGACGCTCATGTTGAGGATATGTCATGTTTCGTCTTAAGTGGATTACCTACTCCTCTAGTTTTGAGGCTACCCTGGCTCACTAAACATAACCCCACCATTGATTGACAAGCAAGGCAAATAAATGGTTGGAGTGAGTTTTGCAGAGAGAATTGCCTTACAGCATCTCTTTCAGAGATTTCTACCAAGACTGTGCCATCTTTTCTCTCTGAATTTTTGGATGTGTTTTCTGAGAGTGGTGATCAGGAGTTGCCCCCCCCCCCCCCCCCCCCGGGAGTACGACTGCCCTAATAATCTCATCCCAGGTGCCAAACTGCCAAAATCACGTTTATACAATCTCTCCCAACCTGAAAGAGTTGCTATGCATACTTATATTTATGAGAGCCTGAGAAAGGGACACATCTGACCCTCGAAGTCACCTGTTGACGCTGTTTTTTTTTGTTAAGAAAAAAGATGGTTCTTTAAGACCTTGTCTGGATTTCAGGGAGCTGAACCGTATCACGGTTCGTGACCCATATACGCTTCCTCTGATCCCGGACCTGTTTAACCAGATTGTTGGGGCTAAGGTTTTTTCTAAGTTGGATTTAAGAGGGGCATACAACCTAGTCAGGGTCAAGGAAGGGGACAAATGGAAGGCGGCCTTCAATTCCCCTGAGGATCATTTCGAGAATTTGGTTATGCCTTTTGGTTTGATGAATGCTCCGGCTGTCTTCCAACATTTTGTGAACAGCATTTTTCATCATTTAATGGGAAAATTTGTACTGGTGTATCTGGATGACATTTTGATTTTTTCTCCTGATTTCAAGACTCATCGGGACCACCTACACCAGGTCTTGCTGATTCTGCGGGATAATAAATTGTATGTTAAACTGGAAAAAATGTGTGTTTGCGGCTCCGGAGATTCAATTTCTTGGTTTTCTTCTCTCCACTTCTGGTTTTTGCATGTACCCTAAGAAGGTCCGCACTGTGCTTGATTGGGAGCTTCCTGAGAATCAGAAGGCGCTGATGCATTTTTTTGGGTTTTGCCAACTATTGCAGAAAGTTTATTTTGAATTATTCCTCTGTTGTTAAGCCACTTACTGATATGAATAAAAAGGGGGTAGATTTTTCTTCGTGGTCGGTAGATGCCCAAAGCCTTTTCTAGTATCAAAGAGAGTTTTGCTTCCGCTCCCATTTTGGTACAACCTGATGTCTCTCTACCTTTTATTGTTGAGGTGGAAGCTTCTGAGGTGGGTGTGGGCGCGGTCTTATCTCAGGGTCCCTCTCCTGACAAATGGCGACCGTGTGCCTTTTTCTCAAGGAAACTCTCCTCTGCAGAGAGAAATTACGATGTGGGAGATAGGGAGTTGTTGGCCATCAAATTAGCTTTTGAGGAATGGCACCATTGGTTAGAGGGAGCCAGACACCCTATTACCATGTTTACCGACCATAAGAATCTGGCCTACTTGGAATCAGCCAAGCGTCTGAACCCAAGACAGGCCAGATGATTTTTGTTCTTTTCTAGGTTTAATTTTGTTGTTACGTTCCGCCCTGGGGTTAAAAATGTGAAGGCAGATGCCCTGTCACGTTATTTTCCGGGAGGGGGGAACTTTGAAGACCCGGGTCCCATTTTGGCTGAAGGGGTGGTCGTCTCTGCTCTTTATCCTGATTTGGAGGCAGAAGTTCAGGCAGCCCAGGCAGAGGCTCCTGATCTTTGTCCCCCTGGGAGGTTGTTTGTGCCTCTCGCTTTACGACACAAGGTTTTTAAGGAGCACCACAATACTGTCCTTGCTGGGCACCCGGGGAGTAGAGCCACAGTGGATCTCATTGCTCAGAGATTCTGGTGGCTGGCTCTTCGTCAGACGGTTGAGGGTTTTGTGGCAGCCTGCGAGACCTGTGCTCGTGCCAGGGTCCCTCATTCACAACCATCGGGTTCTCTCCTCCCATTACCCATTCCTTCCCGTCCTTGGACGCATCTGTCCATGGACTTCATTACGGACCTGCCTCGTTCCTCGGGAAAGACTGTGATTCTGGTAGTACTGGACCGTTTTAGCAAAATGGCGCATTTCATTTGCTTTTCTGGGTTACCCAATGCTAAGACCCTGGCGCAAGCGTTTGTTGATCACATTGTTAAATTGCATGGCATTCCTTCAGACATCATTTCTGATAGGGGCACGCAATTTGTTTCCAGATTTTGGAAGGCCTTCTGTTCTCGCTTGGGGGTTCGGTTGTCGTTCTCTTCTGCTTTTCACCCGCAGCTGAATGGTCAGACCGAACGCGTCAATCAGAATCTGGAGACATATCTGCGCTGTTTTGTGGCGGAGAATCAGGAGGATTGGTGTTCTTTTTTGTCCCTTGCTGAGTTTGCTTTAAATAACCGTCGCCAGGAGTCCTCTGATAAGTCACCTTTTTTTGGTGCATATGGGTTTCATTTTTGGGACATTCTCTGGAGAGGGGTTTTCTGGTTTACTTGATGAGGAGAGATTTTCCTCGTCTTTGTCATTTATTTGGGAAAAGATTCAGGGTAATCTGAAGAGTATGAGTGAGAGATATAAGCATGAGGCGGATAAGAGACGTGTGCCTGGTCCGGACCTGAATGTGGGGGAGCTGGTGTGGTTGTCTACAAAGAATATCAAACTGAAGGTTCCCTCCTGGAAGTTGGGTCCTAGGTTTATTGGGCCTTACAAGATCTTGTCTGTCATCAATCCCGTTACCTTACGTCTTGATCTTCCTCAGGCTTGGAAGATCCATAATGTTTTTCACAGGTCCCTATTAAAACCTTATGTCCAACCCACTGTACCCTTCTCTTTGCCTCCTCCTCTGATTGTTGTTGATGGTAATCTTTAATTTCAAGTCTCTAGAATTGTGGATTCTTGCATTATCCGCGGTTCTCTCCAGTACCTCGTTGATTGGGAGGGTTATGGTCCTGAGGAGAGGAGGTGGGTCCCAGTGGCGGACATTAAGGCCGCTTGTCTCATCAGGGCTTTCCATAGGTCTCATCCTGAGAAGGTGGGCTCTGAGTGTCCGAAGTCCACCCGTAGAGGGAGGGGTACTGTCACCGCCAGCTCTGTGAGAAGATATGGAAGACGTTTCTTCTCTACCTGTTGTACAAACCGGATTCCCAAAAAGTTGGGACACTATACAAATCGTGAATAAATACTGAATGCAATGATGTGGAGGTGCCAACTTCTAATATTTTATTCAGAATCGAACATAAATCACGGAACATAGTAACATAGTAACATAGTACATAAGGCCGAAAAAAGACATTTGTCCATCCAGTTCGACCTGTTATCCCGCAAGTTGATCCAGAGGAAGGCAAAAAAAAAACAAAAAAAAAAAACCCTGTGAGGTAGAAGCCAATTTTCTCCACTTTAGGGGACTATAAACTTCCTTCCCGACTCCAATCAGGACATCAGAATAACTCCCTGGATCAACGGCCCCTCTCTAGTAGCTATAGCCTGTAATATTATTAAGCTCCAGAAATATGTGCAGGGCCCTCTTGAATTCCTTTATTGTACTCACCATCACCACCTCCTCAGGCAGAGAGTTCCATATTCTCACTGCTCTTACCGTAAAGAATCCTTTTCTATGTTTGTGTACAAACCTTCTTTCCTCCAAACGCAGAGGATGTCCCCTCGTCACAGTCACAGTCCTGGGGATAAATAGCTGATGGGATAGATCTCTGTACTGACCCCTGATATATTTATACATATTAATTAGATCTCCCCTCAGTCGTCTTTTTTCTAAAGTGAATAACCCTAATTTTGATAATCTTTCAGGGTACTACAGTTGCCCCATTCCAGTTATTACTTTAGATGCCCTCCTCTGGACCTTCTCCAGCTCTGCTATGTCTGCCTTGTTTACAGGAGCCCAGAACTGTACACAGTACTCCATGTGTGGTCTGACCAGCGATTTGTAAAGTGGTAGGACTATGTTCTTATCACGGGAATCTATGCCCCTTCTGATGCAACCCATTATCTTGTTGGCATTGGCAGCAGCTGCCTGACACTGGTTTTTGCAGCTTAGTTTGCTGTTTATTAAAATTCCTAGATCCTTTTCCATGTCAGTGTTACCGAGTGTTTTACCATTTAGTATGTACGGGTGACTTGCATTTTTCCTTCCCATGTGCATAACTTTACATTTATCAGTGTTAAACCCCATCTGCCACTTATCTGCCCAAGCCTCCAATCTATCCAGATCCCTCTGTAGTAGTATACTGTCCTCATCAGTGTAAATTACTTTACACAGTTTAGTGTCATCTGCGAAAATTGATACTTTACTATGCAAGCCTTCTACAAGATCATTAATAAATATATTGAAAAGAATAGGGCCCAATACTGACCCCTGAGGTACCCCACTAGTGACAGTGACCCAATCTGAGTGTGTACCGTTAATAACCACTCTCTGTTTTCTATCACTGAGCCAGTTACTTACCCACATACAGATGTTTTCTCCCAGTCCGAGCATTCTCATTTTATATACTAACCTTTTATGTGGTACAGTGTCAAATGCTTTGGAGAAGTCCAGATATTCAACATCCATTGATTCGCCGCTGTCAAGTCTAGAACTTACCTCCTCATAGAAACTGATTAAATTAGTCTGACATGATCGATCCCTCACGAAGCCATGCTGATATGGCGTTATTTGCTTATTTCTGTTGAGATGCTCTAATATAGCATCTCTCAGAAAACCTTCAAACAGTTTACCCACAACAGATGTTAAACTTACCGGCCTATAGTTTCCAGGCTCTGTTTTTGGCCCCTTTTTGAATATTGGCACCACATATGCCATGCGCCAATCCTGTGGGACATTCCCTGTCAGTATAGAGTCTGCAAATATCAGAAATAAGGGTCTGGCTATGACATTACTTAATTCCTTTAGGATACGGGGGTGTATGTCATCCGGTCCTGGCGATTTGTCTATTTTAATCTTTTTAAGTCGCTGATGTACTTCTTCCTGGGTCAGACAGGACACTTTTAATGGGGAATTTATTTTTGCATTCTGCATGTCATCTGACAATTTATTTTCCTCAGTGAATACATTAGAGAAAAAAATATTTAACAGCTTTGCTTTCTCCTCATCGCTCTCTGCGACTTCCCCCTCATTACTCTTTAAAGGGCCGACACCTTCAGATTTATACTTTTTAACATTTATATAATTGAAGAACATTTTAGGGTTAGTTTTACTCTCTTTGGCAATTAATCTCTTGGTCTCTAGTTTGGCCGCTTTTATTTGTTTTTTACATGTTCTATTTTTTTCCTTATAGTTTTTCAGTGCTTCCGTGCTCCCCTCCTGTTTCAGTGAATGATATGCTTTCTTTTTGTCATTTATTGCTTTCGTTACAGTTCTATTTATCCACATTGGTTTCTTTTTGTTCCTTAACCTTTTATTACCATACGGTATGTACCTCTCACAATGAGATTTTAGGATGTTTTTAAAGATATCCCATTTTGTGGCTGTATTTTTATTTTTGAGGACTTTGTCCCAGTTAGTTTGGCCTATGGCCTCTCTTAGTTGGCTAAATTTAGCTTTTTTGAAGTTTGGTATTTTTGTTCCTCCCTGTGGAAACGCTCTTTTGAATGATAATTGGAAGGTTATTACTTTGTGGTCACTATTTCCCAGGTGTCCCCCAACCTGCACGTCTGTTGTTCTGTCCGGCCTATTGGTTAATACTAAGTCCAGTATGGCCGTCCCTCTAGTCGGGTCCTGAACCAGTTGGGAGAGGTAATTGTCTTTGGTTATTGCCAAGAACCTCATTATGATTTGCCGCCTCATCTATCTCGTTTAGTAATAGATTTTCTGTGGATTCTGGTATATTAGGTGGTTTATAGTAAACTCCTATTAGTAATTTATTGTTCTTTTTTAGCTCCATGTATCTCTACCCACAGTGACTCCACATGTTCATGTCCCTCACTTATATCTTCGCGGAGTGTAGGCTTTAGACCCGACTTTACATAAAGGCAGACCCCTCCCCCTCTCCGGTTTTGACGATCCTTTCTAAACATACTGTAACCTTGTACATTAACCGCCCAGTCATAGCTATCATCCAGCCATGTCTCAGTTATTCCCACTATGTCATAGTTCTCCTCACACATCAGTAATTCCAGCTCACCAGTTTTATTAGTCAGACTTCTGGCATTAGTATACATACATTTGAGAGGTTTATGTATATTTTTTACCCTACACCTTTCCTTCTGAACTGTTCTAGTCCCTCCTTCCATTCCTCCCCCAGTCCCATTACCTTGCCCCCGGTCTCTATCTGCGCTATCTTCCTGTCCTATAACGTAATTACCCTCCCCCCCAGTCCCTAGTTTAAACACTCCTCCAACCTTCTAGCCATCTTTCTCCCCAGCACAGCTGCCCCTTCCCCATTGAGGTGCAGCCCGTCCCTACGATAGAGCCTGTAGCCGATAGAAAAATCGGCCCAGTTCTCCAGGAACCCAAACCCCTCCTTCCTACACCAGTTCTTGAGCCACTTGTTAATCTCCATAATCTCCCGTTGCCTTTCTTGTGTGGCTCGTGGTACAGGCAGTATTTCAGAAAATACTACCTTTGTGGTCCTTGCCCTCAGCTTTTGACCTAAATCCCTGAAATCATTTTTAAGGACTCTCCACCTACCTCTAACTTTGTCATTGGTTCCGATATGGACCATGACCGCTGGATCTTCTCCAGCCCCTCCTAGTAATCTGTCAACCCGATCCGCGATGTGTCGAACTCTAGCGCCAGGAAGACAGCACACTGTTCGGCGATCACGGTCTTTGTGACAGATTTCCCTATCTGTTCCCCTAATAATGGAGTCGCCCACTACCAGCACCTGTCTGGCCTGCCCTGCTCTCCTGGTTCCCTGCTTACTGGAGCTGACATTCCTCTGACTGGCAGAGGAAGTGTCCGGCTGCAGCAGTGCCGTCCCCGGACTGACATCCCCCTCATCTGCCAAACGTGCAAACTTGTTGGGGTGTGTCAGATCAGGGCTAGCCTCCCTGGCACTCTTCCCTCTACCCCGCTTTCTAGCTGTTACCCAGCTAGCTACCTCACTTTCCTCAGCCTCCTCTCTGTCACCCTCCCCCTCATCTACCCCAAAGAGTGCTTGCTCGGTGAGAAGCAAACTCTTTTGCAAATTATCAATGCCTCTCAGTGTTGCAACTTGCCCGTTTAGAGACTCGATTTGCGATTCCAAACGGGTTATTTGCTCACATCTAGAACAAAGATATGCACCCTGGAACTGCAGTTCCAGGACTGCATACATCATGCAAGATGTGCACTGGACTGCGTTGTAAATTGTGCAACTCATACAAAAGTTTAAACTGAGAAAATGTACCATTTTAAGGGAAAAATATGTTGAATCAGAATTTCATGGTGTCAACAAATCCCCAAAAAGTTGGGACAAGGCCATTTTCACCACTGTGTGGCATCTCCCCTTCTTCTTACAACACTCAACAGACGTCTGGGGACCGAGGAGACCAGTTTCTCAAGTTTAGAAATAGGAATGCTCTCCCATTCTTGTCTAATACAGGCCTCTAACTGTTTGTTGCACCTTCCTCTTTATGATGCACCAAATGTTCTCTATAGGTGAAAGATCTGGACTGCAGACTGGCCATTTCAGTACACGGATCCTTCTCCTACACAGCCATGATGTTGTGATTGATGCAGAATGTGGTCTGGCATTATCTTGTTGAAAAATGCAGGGTCTTCCCTGAAAGAGATGACGTCTGGATGGGAGCATATGTTGTTCTAGAACCTGAATATATTTTTCTGCATTGATGGTGCCTTTCCAGACATTCAAGCTGCCCATGCCACACGCACTCATGCAACCTGATACCATCAGAGATGCAGGCTTCTGAACTGAGCGTTGATAACAACTTGGGTTGTCCTTGTCCTCTTTGGTTCGGATGACATGGCGTCACAGATTTCCAGAAAGAACTTCGAATCGTGACTCGTCTGACCACAGAACAGTCTTCCATTTTGCCACACTCCATTTTAAATGATCCCTGGCCCAGTGAAAACGCCTGAGCTTGTGGATATTGCTTAGAAATGGCTTCTTCTTTGCGCTGTAAAGTTTCAGCTGGCAACGGCGGATGGCACGGTGGATTGTGTTCTTTTTTTTATATATATAACCTTTATTCTTTTCTTTTTTAAGACATAAAATCTTTCATCACATCAATAACATAATATATTCCATATTACTGCTATAAAAAATATTATGAAATTTTCTTTTTCATATAGATTACTAATAGATACTAATAAGATTCATTTTGTATGACATTACAGAACTTTTCTTAATTAACCTGGACGAACGCTAAAGTTAACTGGACGCCTGGATACTGCTGCATGGGATCTAATGTCTAAAATATATTTTATTTTTTATTTATTTTTTATAATTGTTACAGCTTGTTAGTTGGAAAGCCTGTGTTTTTTTTTTTTTTTTGTGTATTCCCTAGGTATCGACAAAATTGCTTCTGAAGGGGTCACATTTTTTGCAAGGATATTTGGGGTTGTTGAACCTGTTGGTCATTGATCTTGTTTAGATCAATGACCAACAGAGACAGAGACAGAGTAAAGAGATATGCTATCCTTGAGTGGATGAAGAGGTTCTTGCCGGCTGTCGTGTGCCTCCAAGAGACACATTTGGATAAATATTCGTTAAGGTGGCTAGAGAAAATATGGATAGTTTTTGGGTACCATTCGGTACATACCACCTTTTCTAGAGGGGTCTCAATCTTGGTACATCGCGGGATAAGATTTGAGTGTGTTTCATGCGAGGCGGACGGCTGTGGCAGGTACCTCTTTTTGCAGTGCAATATAGAAGGGACTAAAATAGTAATTGCAAATATATATATTCCACCACCATATAAGCCAGATGTTTTGTATGAACTACATAGATTTATGGTGAACAGACAAGAATGTATAATGGTAGCGATAGGAGATTACAACGCGGTAATGGACCCACTAAGGGCTAGACTCTCTAGCAGAGGGGGAAGAATACAGAATGTGGATTTGTTCAAACTGGCCTCGGAATTTAACTGGATAGATGTGTGGCGCCAACAGAACCCGGAGGAATCTATGTATTCCTGTTATTCTAAAACCCATCAATCTTGGTCAAGAATAGATATGCTGTTGGGGAACAAAAATGTAATGCTTCAAAATAGGATCAAGATAAAATACGTACCTATGGTTCTTTCAGATCACAGTGCAGTGGTAATGGAACTAGAGCTGAGCAGAAAGAACAATTCTCCCTTGTTTAAGTTCAACGCCCACTGGTTGTCTTTTATTACAGATACAGATAGTATAATGGAGGAAATGATTTTTTTTTTCCAGGATAACAATTCTTCCAGTAGGCTGATAGTCTGGGACACAGCCAAGGCAGTCCTGAGAGGACTTCTGTTCAAAAAGGTAAATTATTGGAAAAAGTGTAATAAGGAAAGTTTTAATCTAATGGAAAATAAAGTACAAGAAGTAAGAAGGGCATATATGTTTAACCCCACTGAACAAAAAAGGAAGGAATGGGAGGAAGAACAGGAAAAACTAAAAATATACCAACTCGAGAAAAGTAGGAAAGAACTGTTCTTCCAAGGGTTTAGATTGGCATCAGAGGGAGAGAAAGTAGGAAAAATTTTGGCAGGAATCGTAAAAAATCAAAGAGGTAAATCTTGGATGGGGGCGATTAGAGATAACAACGATAGAATAATTACTTCCTCGGAAGGCGTTAAAAAGGTTTTTAAGGAGTATTTCCAGGAACTATATGCAACTAGGGCCCGATATTCAAGTCCAGATCTTGATTTATATCTAGATCAGGTTGCCTGGAGAAAGATATCCCAGGCCCAAAAGGATTATTTGGATAGAGAAATATCAATTGATGAAATTTACGAAGTTCTGGGCAATGTAAAACCCGCAAAAACACCAGGGTGTGACGGCCTTCCTTTTGAAATATATAAGACCTTTGCTCGGGTTTTAATACCGGTAATTAATAACAACACTGAAGGAGGCGCAAAGGATAGGGGAGTTACCAGACTCCATGAAAGAGGCAATTATTACATTGATCCCCAAAAAAGGTAAAGAACCATTAGACCCTGGTTCCTATAGACCAATATCCTTGCTGAACGCAGATGTTAAAATCCTGGCAAAGGTCTTGGCAGGGAGGCTCTCCAAGGTGATTAAAGGCGTAATTCATGAAGATCATATGGGTTTTATACCAGGTAGAACAATATATTCAAATATAAGAAGGTTGTACTTGAATATTGAGGATAATCGCACAGAACCAGGTGACAAAGCAATACTTTCATTGGATGCCCAAAAGGCTTTTGATTGTATCGAGTACTTATGGGCAGTTTTAAAAAGGGTTGGTATAGGGGATGGACTTATAAAATGGATTCAGCTAATATATTCCAACCCAAGGGCTAGAGTGATGGTGGATGGGAGTTTGTCCCTGCCTCTTGCCCTCTATCGGGGCACCAGGCAGGGATGTCCTCTTTCCCCATTATTATTTGCTATAGCAATTGAGCCTCTTGCAAACATAATAAGAAATGATAGGGAGATAAAAGGTTTTTAATATTCGGGAGGAGACGAAAAACTATTAATGTATGCCGATGATATTTTGTTATTTATGCATAACACAGGGGATCAGTTTAGTAGAGTATTAGATAAAATAGATAAGTTTGGCTTTTTTTCTGGATTAAATATTAACTGGGCGAAATCCCACATGATGGTATTGGGGGAGGGGCAGCTAGGGAGAGACTTAAGAGTTCAAGTACTTGAGAAATACAAGAGTTTTAAATATTTGGGTACGGTGGATTGTGTTCACTGACAATGGTTTCTGGAAGTATTCCTGAGCCCATTCTGTGATTTCCTTTACAGTAGCATTCATGTTTGTGGTGCAGTGTCGTTTAAGGGCCCGGATATCACGGGCATCCAGTATGGTTTTACGGCCTTGACCCTTACGCACAGAGATTGTTCCAGATTCTCTGAATCTTCGGATGATGTTATGCACAGTTGATGATGATAGATGCAAAGTCTTTGCATTTTTTCGCTGGGTAACACCTTTCTGATATTGCTCCACTATCATTCTGCGCAACATTGTGGGAATTGGTGATCCTCTACCCATCTTGGCTTCTGAGAGACACTGCCACTCTGAGAAGCTCTTTTTATACCCAATCATGTTGCCAATTGACCTAATTAGTGTAAATTGGTCTTCCAGCTCTTCGTTATGCTCAAATTTACTTTTTCCAGCCTCTTATTGCTACTTGTCCCAACTTTTTGGGGATTTGTTGACACCGTGAAATTTTAAATCAACGTATTTTCCTTTAAAATGATACATTTACTCGGACAGTTTGATCTGTCATCTACGTTCTATTACAAATATTGACATTTGCCATCTCCACATCATTGCATTCAGCTTTTATTCACGATTTGTATAGTGTCCCAACTTTTTTTGGAATCCGGTTTGTATGACGTTCTTTGTTTTGGTTTCACTTTCTCATCTCTTTTCCTTCTCCCAGCTGTCACCTTTTTGCACTGATTGTCTCCCTTTATATTCCCTCCCATATTGCCTCACTTTGCGGTTTATACTTCTTCCTGGATTGTGTTCACTGCTGGAGGATGTTTCTCCTGATTCCTCAGATAAGTCTGTTTCCTTTATTTGTGTTTCCCTCCTGGCTTGATTGTAGGTGACCCTGACTCCGTACGCATTAAGTGCCGGGATCCAGTGGTTGTGTCCCCTCATTATTATAGGGTTTTCAGGTGTCACATAGTAAAGGTACGAGGGCATGCAATCGTCTACCATTAAGACCTTTGCATGGGCATAGCAGTAAGGGAGAGTTCTAGGGGTTTTATAGGGCTCACCCATTTGCTCCTTAGTTTGGGATCAAGCCAGTCGGATGTTTATTTATAAGTTCCAGCTTTCTGCAACATCATCCGTGACATCCTGCTGTGAACACGGTTCCTCCTCCTCCATTTCCTTCTCCTCATCCTCCACCTCCTAATCCTCCAGAACTCTGCCCTTGCTGGACAATTGTGTACCTGCCATTTGTGGGTGCAGAAACCAACCCTCGAAGCCACTTGTGAATTACTGGCCTGAAACCTTTGGAAATTATCCCTCTTCCTCCTCCTGTGCCACATCCTCTTCGATCATCGCCCGAAGCATTTTTTCAAGGAGACATAGAAGTGGGATAGTAATGCTGATAACTGAGTCATCAGCACTGGCCATGTTGGTGGAGTACTCGAAAAAGTGCAACAAGGCACACAGGTCTCGCATGGAGGCCCACTCATTGGTTGTGAAGTGGTGCTGTTCCACAGAGCGACTCACCCATGCGTGCTGCAGCTGAATCTCTACTATCACCTGTTGCTGCTTGCATAATCTGGCCAGCGTGTTCAAGGTAGAGTTCCACATTGTGGGCACGTCGCATATGAGGCGGTGAGCAGAAATGGCAAAGTTACACTGCAGTGCTGACAAGCGAGCAGCAGCGGGGTGAGAACGCCAAAAGCGAGCACAGGTGGCCCACACTTTCTGCAGCAGCTCTGACATATCAGGGTAAATTTAAGGAACCTCTGCACCACTAAATTCAGCACATGCGCCAGGCAAGGGATGTGCGTCAAACCAGCTAGTTTCAGAACTGCTACAAAATTTCACCCATTATCGCACATCACCAGGCCGGGCTTGAGGTTCACTGGCACCAACCACTCATTGGTCTGTTGTTCCATGCCTGTCCACAGCTCCTGCGCAGTGTGGGGTTTGTCCCCCAAACAGATACGTTTTAAAACTGCCTGCTGTCGTTCCCCCATGGCTGAAGTTGGTGGTGAAGGTGTTATGCTGAACGGATGAGGAGGCGGTAGAGGATGAGGAAGCGGAGTAGGAGGAGGAAGCAAAAGGAGGCAAGAAGAAGCGTCCTGCAATCCTCGGTGGTGGAAGTACATGCGCCAAACTGCTATACGCCTCAGGCCCAGCCACCACTGCATTTAACTACTGTGCTGTTAGGTAGATATAACGTCCCTGACCGTGCTTACTGGTCTAAGTATCCGTAGTTAGGTGGACCTTGCCACAGATGGCTTTGAGCAGTGCACACCTTATTTTGTCCCCCACTTGTTTGTGCAGAGAAGGGATGGCTCGCCTGGAAAAGTATTGGTGGCTGGGCACGACGTACTGTGGGACAGCCACCGCCATAATGCTTTTAAAACTCTCCGTCTACACCAGATGGAATGACAGCATTTCAAAGGCCAGTCATTTTGAAATGCTGGTATTCAGGGCCAGGGATCTTGAGTGGGTACTTCATCCTGCGCTCCAGTGTTTGGGAGATAGACAGCTGAACGCTTACATGGGACATTGTGGAGATGCTTGGTGACACAGGTGGTGGTGTTGCTGGCGCTGGCAGATCCTCCGTTTGCGGGGTGGCAGGTGCCACTGTCACTCCAGAGGCGGATGAAGAGGCTGAGACTACAGCAGAAGAGGAAGCAGGAGGAGCCAGAGAACTTTCTTTGTTTTTGAGGCGTCTACTCCACTGCAGCTCGTACTTTGCACTTAGATGCCTGGTCATGCAGGTTGTGCTCAGGTTGAAAATGTTTATGCCTCATCTTAGGCTCTGATTGCACAGCGTGAAAACCACTTGTGTCTTGTCGTCAGCACATTGTCTGAAGAATTGCCACGCCAGGGAACTCTTTGGAGCTGGCTTTGGTGTGCTCAGTCCCTTGGTGAGGTGGGCAGTAGCAGGCGTACAGTCTAAGGGAAGGCCTTAAACAGAAAACACGATCTTACTCTGCAATACAATTAAGATGTTCTTATTATGTACTGTATATGTATTCCCTACCTGTGATGCTGGATCTTCTCCCCTGGATCACTGAATGGTTCTCATTATAGGTTCCAGGTGCGGACACTTTGCTAATTAGAAGAGGTTTGACCCTGTGCTGTATAAAAGGAATGGTTTTAATACATTTGATATGTCTTGATGAAGGGCTGGATTTTGTAGCCCAAAACGTGTCACTTTAATGTCATTTTCCTGTGATTTTGGTGGATTTTATATGATGAGCCAATAAAGAACCTTTTTTATTCTATAAGAAGCTGGATTCCCTTTTTCCCATTGGATACCTTATAAGGCCCAGATCTGGCCCTTTTTTTTCCGTGCTTTATGGATTGAAGGTACAAGTGAGAGCTGCAGCCACTTAAACTATTGTTAGGCAAATTTTATACAATTACTTCACGGTCACAAAAAATGTTAATGTGTCAACCTACAATGTAACTGCAGTTTGACTGGTTGTATTTGACTGTGACAAATGCAGCAAAGGCTTCAAATGTAGGGTCTTGCCAAAAATGGTTGTTGTTTTTTTTTAAACCAGAATATAACTGCAGAATTTAAAGTTTGTATTTGACTGTCACAAATGCAACAAAGGCCGCAAATGTATTATCTTGCAAAAAATTGTTGTTTTTTTTAAACCCAGAATATAATGTTTAAAATTTGTATTTCACTGTGACAAAATCAGCAAAGGCCCCAGATGTAGGGTCTTGCAAGAAATGGGTGTTTTTTTTAAACCCAGAATATTGTATTATGTATTTGACTGTCACAAATGCAACAAAGGCCGCAAATGTATTATCTTGCCAAAAAAAGGTGTTTTTTTTTAATACCAGAATATAACAGCAGTATCTAACGCTTGTATTTGACTGTGGCAAATGCAGAAAAGGCTCCAGATGGAGAATCCTGCCAAAAATGTGTGTTTTTTTAAAACCAGAATATAACAGCAGTATCCAACACTTGTATTATACTGTCAGAAATGCAGCATAGTAACATAGTACATAAGGCCGAAAAAAAATATTTGTCCATCCAGTTTGGCCTGTTATCCTGCAAGTTGATCCAGAGGAAGGCAAAAAAAAAACTGTGAGGTAGAAGCCAATTTTCCCCACTTTAGGGGAATAAAAAATTCCTTCCCGACTCCAATCAGGCAATCAGAATAACTCCCTTGATCAACGACCCCTCTCTAGTAGCTATAGCCTGTAATATTATTACGCTCCTGAAATACATCCAGGCCCCTCTTGAATTCCTTTGTTGTACTCACCATCACCACCTCCTCAAACAGAGAGTTCCATAGTCTCACTGCTCTTACCATAAAGAATCCTTTTCTATGTTTGTGTACAAACCTTCTTTCCTCCAGATGCAGAGGATGTCACCTCGTCACAGTCACAGTCCTGGGGATAAATAGATGATGGGAGAGATCTCTGTACTGACCCCTGATATATTTATACATAGTAATTAGATCTCCCCTCAGTAGTCTTTTTTCTAAAGTGAATAACCCTAATTTTGATAATCTTTCAGGGTACTGTAGTTGCCCCATTCCAGTTATTACTTTAGATGCCCTCCTCTGGACCTTCTCCAGCTCTGCTATGTCTGCCTTGTTTACAGGAGCCCAGTACTTCATGTGTGGTCTGACTAGTGATTTGTAAAGTGGTAGGACTATGTTCTGATGCAACCCATTATCTTATTGGCCTTGGCAGCAGCTGCCTGACACTGGTTTTTGCAGCTTAGTTTGCTGTTTTACCATTTAGTCCATTGACAGAACAGAGATACATAACAGAGAAAAGAGATGCATAAAGGAGAAAAATGGGGTATTAGTAGAGTGATTAGCAGTGCTTGCATTGGACTGCCAGAAATGCAGCAAAGGTCGCAAATTTATTATCTTGCCGGAAATGGGTGTTTTTTTTTATACCAGAATATAATTGTAGTATTTAAAGCTTTTCTTTCACTGTGATAAATGTAGCAAAGGCCCCACACGTAGGGTTTTGCAAAAAAATTGTGTTTTTTTTTAAACCAAGAATATAACTGCAGTATTTAAAGTTTGTATTTGATTGTCACAAATGCAACAATTGTATTATCTTGCCCAAAATGGGTGTTTCTTTTAAAACCAGAATATAACAGCAGTATCTAACACTTGTACTGGACTGTCAGATCAGATATGCAGCAAAGGCCACAAATGAATTTTCGTGCCCAAAATGTTTTTTTTGTTTGTTTTTTTAAACCCAGTATATAATTGCAGTATTTAAAGCTTGTATTTCACTGTGACAAATGCAGCAAAGGCCCCAAATGTAGGGTATTGCAAAAATAGGTGTTTTTTAAACCCAGAATATAACTGCAGTATTTAAAGTTTGTATTTAACTGTCACAAATTCAGCAAAGGACCCAAACTGTATTATCTTGCAAAAAATTAGTGTTTTTTTTAAACTTAGAATATAATTGCAGTATTTAAAGCTTGTATTTTACTGTGACAAATGAAGCAAAGGTCCCAGATGTAGGGTCTTGCAAAATATGGGTGTTTTTTAAAACCCTGGATATAACTGCAGTATTTAAAGCTTGTATTTGACTGTCACAAATGCACATATGCTTTGCTGGTGCAATGAATTTGCACAAAATGGCCGCCAACGCCCACCTAACTAACAGACGGATAAAAGTTATTTTTCTGTGTCACTGGATCAGGGCAGGGTAAAAAAATGGTGCACTGTGCCCATAAAACAAAATTCCTGTAGATCGCTGAGTTAACAAGCACTTCTGATAACAGATTAATTCCTATTCTCTCCCTCACAGCAGCAGAATCCTATCCCTACACTAATCAGAGCAGAGTGACGTGCAGCACTATGTGACTCCAGCTTATATAGGAGGCTGGGTCACATGCTGCACTGGCCAATCACAGCCATGCCATTATTAGGCATGGCTGTGATGGCTTCTAAGGGCACACAAGTTAAACGCTTCTTTATTGGCTGCTCTGCAGCCTTTCAAAAAGTGCAATTAACTCGCCAAACACCGAACTCGAACCCAAACTTTTACTGAAAAGTTT
The DNA here is from genome assembly GCF_014858855.1 of Bufo gargarizans. NCBI lineage: Eukaryota > Metazoa > Chordata > Amphibia > Anura > Bufonidae > Bufo > Bufo gargarizans. The sequence goes on along the minus strand of NC_058085.1, from coordinate 230,379,704 downwards.
GGGTTTGGGGTCCAAAAATCCTAAAGTTCGGTACGAACCTGAACTTTACATATTATCTTCCTTGTTAGATTCTAAGCCTTCTAACGTCATAACAAAATAAAATGACATTTACAAAATGATGCCAACATAGCGTAGACATATGGGGAATGTTAAGTAATAAATATTTTGTGAGGTATCACTTTCTGTTTTAAAAGCAGAGAAATTGAAATTTTGAAAATTGTCACTCTTTCAACATTTTTGGTAAATTGGTATTTTTTCAGAAATAAATGTGAAATATATTGACTCAAATCATGAAATCATGAAGTACAATGTGTCACAAGAAAACAATCTCAGAATGGCTTGGATAAGAAAAAGTGTTCCAAGTTATTACTACATAAAGTGGCACATGTCAGATTTGCAAAAAAAATGGCCTGGGCAGGAGGGTGAAAACTGACCCGGGGTAGAAGGGGTTAATGGTTACTTATACTATTGATTTATGCAAAGTCGTGTGAAAAGTTGGTGACTATTTAAGTAATGGAGGGAATACCGGAAGATAATAAAGGTGTGAGAGGAGTCTTTTACTTGAGCATGGGAGAAGGTGACTAGAGTGGTTAAAGGAAGGGATCGTGTCTGTGAATTATTGCTCAATTGAAAAGTACTTTGTAGTTTCAAATTTGAATTTTTAGGTTTTTTGTTATGGTGAAAGATAATAAAGCAGGTGGGCATTATCTATAGCTTCTGTAAATATGCTTTGTATAACTATAGGCATCTTAGCATGGGTTAAATATCGGACTGATTAATTATCAGGAACAAATGTTCATATGAACATTTGCTACCAATAATTAGCCAATGTAAATGTGTTGCTGTTCACCCATTGAATGAGAAAACGCCATTAAGTCAGATACCAAATTCATCATTTTTGGGAAGTATATTGCCCTGTGTAAACAGGGATCTGCTGCCTGCTGTAAATGAGCAATTACAGTAGTGATGTCAGGATAATTACTAGCGTCACACGGAAACGGGATAGTGTAGGCCTAAAAGTCCAGACCCACAAAAAAAACTGACACAAAGAGTAGTCATACGGAAAAGGGTCAAATGCCAGAAAGTACTGTACCAGAAGCGGAGGCAGCAGCGGCCAGAGGAACCGAGACAAGTGATTACTCATACAGATGAGATAATTAATTGCTGCATGTACAGTGATGCTTGAAAGTTTGTGAACTCTTCATAACTTTTATATTTATTTATAAATTTGACCTAAAATTACATCATATTGACACACAAGTCCTAAAAGTCGAGAAAGATAAGCAAAGCAAATACGAGTCAAAAATGTTAGGCTTGATAATTAATTAATTTATTTATTTAGGAAAATGATTGAATATCACAAGTGTGTGAGAGGAAAACATATGTGAACCTTTGCTTTCAGTATCTGGTGTAAACCTTTGCTTTCAGTATCTGGTTTTGCACAATACCAGCGAAAAAATGGGGAGAAGCCTGACTAATAAAACTGGTTTGGTGGAATTAGTGATGTGTGAGGAGAACTATGACATAGTGGGAATAACTGAGACATGGCTGAATGATAGCTATGACTGGGCAGTTAATGTACAAGGTTACAGTCTGTTTAGAAAGGATCATCAAAACCGGAGAGGGGGAGGGGTCTGCCTTTATGTAAAGTCTTGTCTAAAGCCCACACTCCGTGAAGATATAAGTGAGGGACATGAACATGTGGAGTCACTGTGGGTAGAGATACATGGAGCTAAAAACAATAAATTACTAATAGGAGTTAACTATAAACCACCTAATATACCAGAGTCCACAGAAAATCTACTACTAAACGAGATAGATGAGGCGGCAAATCATAATGAGGTGGTTATTATGGGGGACTTCAACTATTCAGATATAGACTGGGAAACTGAAACTTGTATATCTCATAAGAGAAACAGGTTCTTGGCAATCACCAAAGACAATTTCCTCTCCCAACTGGTTCAGGACCCGACTAGAGGGACGGCCATACTGGACTTAATATTAACCAATAGGCCTGACAGAACAACAGATGTGCAGGTTGGGGGACACCTGGAAAATAGTGACCATAAAGTAATAACCTTCCAATCATCATTCAAAAGAGCGTTTCTACAGGGAGGAACAAAAATACCAAACTTCAAAAAAACTAAATTTACCAACTAAGAGAGGCCATAGGCCTAACTAACTGGGGCAAAGTCCTCAAAAATAAAAATACAGCCACAAAATGGAATATCTTTAAAAACATCCTAAACTCTCATTGTGAGAGGTACATACCGTATGGGAATATAAGGTTAAGGAACAAAAAGAAACCAATGTGGATAAATAGAACTGTAAAGAAAGCAATAAATGACAAAAAGAAGCATATAAATCACTAAAATAGGAGTGTAGCACGGAAGCACTAAAAAACTATAAGGAAAAAAATAGAACATGTAAAAAACTAATAAAAACGGCCAAACTAGAGACCGAGAGATTAATTGCCAAAGAGAGTAAAACTAACCCTAAAATGTTCTTCAAATTATATAAATGTTAAAAAGTACAAATCTGAAGGTGTCGGCCCTTTAAAGAGTAATGAGGGGGGAGTCGCAGAGAGCGACGAGGAGAAAGCAAAGCTGTAAAATATTTTTTTCTCCAATGTATTCACTGAGGAAAATAAACTGTCAGATGACATGCAGAATGTAAAAATAAATTCCCCATTAAAAGTGTCCTGTCTGACCCAGGAAGAAGTACATCAGTGACTTAAAAAGATTAAAATAAACAAATCGCCAAGACCAGATGGCATACACCCCTGTATCCTAAGGGAATTAAGTAATGTCATAGCCAGACCCTAATTTCTGATATTTGCAGACTCTATACTGACAGGGAATGTCCCACAGGATTGGCGCGTGGCAAATGTGGTGCCAATATTCAAAAAGGGTCCAAAAACAGAGCCTGGAAACTATAGGCTGGTAAGTTTAACATCTGTTGTGGGTAAACTGTTTGAAGGTTTTCTGAGAGATGCTATCTTAGAGCATCGCAACAGAAATAAGCAAATAACGACATATCAGCATGGCTTTGTGAGGGATCGGTCATGCCAAACTAATTTAATCAGTTTCTATGAGTAGGTAAGTTCTAGACTTGACAGCGGCAAATCAATAGATGTCGTATATCTGGACTTCTCCAAAGCATTTGACACTGTACCACATAAAAGGTTAGTATATAAAATGAGAATGCTCGGACTGGGAGAAAGCGTCTGTATGTGGGTAAGTAACTGGCTCAATGATAGAAAACAAAGGGTGATTATTAACATTACACACTCAGATTGGGTTACTGTCACTAGTGGGGTACCCCAGGGGTCAGTATTGGGGCCTATTCTCTTCAATATATTTATTAATGATCTTGTAGAAGGCTTGCATAGTAAAATATCAATTTTTGCAGATGACACTAAACTGTGTAAAGTAATTTACACTGAAGAGGACAGTATACTACTAGAGAGGGATCGGGATAGATTGGAGGCTTGGGAAGATAAGTGTCAGATGAGGTTTAACACTGACAAATGTAAAGTTATGCACATGGGAAGAAATAATGCAAGTCACCTGTACATACAAAATGGTAAAACACTCGGTAACACTGACATGAAAAAGGATCTAGGAATTTTAGCAACAACAGCAAACTAAGCTGTAAAAAACAGTGTCAGGCAGCTGCTGCCAAGGCCAATAAGATAATGGGCTGCATCAGAAGGGGCATAGATGCCTGTGATAAGAACATAGTCCTACCACTTTACAAATCGCTAGTCAGACCACACATGGAGTACTGTGTACAGTTCTGGGCTCCTGTAAACAAAGCAGACATAGCAGAGCTGGAGAAGGTCCAGAGGAGGGCAACTAAATTAATAACTGGAATGGGGCAACTACAGTACCCTGAAAGATTATCAAAATTAGGGTTATTTACTTTAGAAAAAAGACGACTGAGGGGAGATCTAATTACTATGTATAAATATAGCAAATTTGGCAAAATAAACGGGAAACAAGGCGCTCATAGGGTAGTACATTTTGGGTATCAGATTCAGAGAGTGTGCTGTGTTAATTGTTAAACTCACCTTCTGGTGTTGTGCTTATGTCTTTACAACACTTGCAAAGGTGGGGGGGGGGGGGTCGAACAGAAGGGGGTATGCTGCTGGTGTCTTCTCAATCCTTGGAGTTGCCAGCACTCCAAAGGAGTGATGTAGAGTACTGTAAAAAGCTGTGTACTAGCTTGTACACAATGTGATACCTCTTGGCGCAAAACCACAATTGCGAGTGACGTCTTTTTGAAAGTTATTTATTCATTCAGGTGACAACGCGTTTCGGAGTAAGGGTACTCCTTTATCAAGTCTAAAAGAAACAGTAGTATGTGAAGTAGTAATGCAAAAGGGTAGGTAACATCAGATAATGTGACTTCACTCTCTGATGTGACCCCGGAAGCTATCAACACTAGGTTGAAACCCAAATCTACGTTCAACGCCATACACCATAGGGGGAGCCAAATAGAGGCATTTTCTGCCCTGGTCACAAAAGATCTTAGGACCATAATTAGAAGCCTGGAAATTCCAAATAACCTCAGAGGAAAAAAAGCCTTAAAAAACCTTATGGCCAACAAGTCCCTTGTCATCAGGAATGCGGACAAGGGAGGTGGCATCGTGATCCAGGATAGGAAGTCCTACCTGGCAGAAGCATACAAAATTCTAAGTGACGAGGAGTATTATCTAACTCTAACAGAAAATCCACTAAGAGAAGATGACAAAAAAAACTAACAGCCCTCTTGGAAACAGCCGAAATCCCAAAAATATTATCTAAAAAAGAAAAAGAATACATCACCATAGACCATCCAAATCTAGCATTATTCTATCATCTACTTAAAATCCATAAATCCATCACCAACACACAAGGAAGACCAATCATTTCCAGAATTTCATCTTTGACATGCAACTTATCCCACTATATCAACATTTTGCTTCAAAAATTTGTCATACAACTACCATCATATCTAAAGGATTCAGCTAGTCTGATCACCCTTCTTAAGGGAATCGAATGGAAGGACTCTTACACCTGGGCCACACTAGACGTTTCATCCCACACACAACAGGAATCAATGCCATACGGCAAGTTTTACATCGAGACGAGAACCTGCTGCATAAGCAAAGCCAGTTTATACTGGAAGCCATAGAGTTTATACGCAACCATAATATCTTTACCTTTGAGGACAAATTATATAAGCAGACAAAAGCGACCGCGATGGGGATGCGTTTTGCGCCAAGCTTCGCAAATTTATACATGGGGGTCTTTGAGGAGCAATTTATCTATAATGAACAATCTTGGCAAAAGAAATTGATATTTTACAGACATTATATTGATGCTCTACTATTCATTTAGGACAGAATTATAGATGACATTAACAAATTCACTGCTCACTTGAACAATAACGAGTTTAACCTCACCTTTACAGAAAACTATTCCAAAACATCAGTTGAATACTTAGACCTGGTCCTTTCTTCCAAGGAAAACTCTAGATGGAAATAGCTATTTAGATTATCAGAGCGCACATCACAAAAAATGGAAGAACAATGTCCCATTTAGACAGTTCAAACGCATCCGTAGAAACTGCACTAATGATGAGGACTTCAAGCAGCAAAGTCAAGTCATCGAAAAGAGATTCCTAAACAAAGGGTATCCTAGTGGAGTCATTAAGGCAGCCCTTCAGCGAACACAGAAATACACCCAAGAAAACTGCTTGTCCTCAAAAACGGTAGAATTTGACTCAAAAACCACCAAGAAATACCAAACTTCCTTTACCACCACATACAACATCAATCATAATTTTTTGCGCAACATCTTCTTAAAGCACTGGCCCATTTTACAAGCAGATCCTTTTTAAAAAAACATATTCAATCAAAGCCTCAAATAACCTTCAGAAGGGCCCAAACCCTCAAGAATCTTATTGCTCCTAGCCGATTACGGTCCCAAAAGACGCAAATACCGGCCACCGTAACCATGTTCCCCCAAGTCCTTGGAAGTTACAAGTGCGGACACCACCGATGTAAATGCTGGAGTAACATCTCCTCCCGGGTCTCCAGATTTTTAAGTAATGTCACCGGTGAACAATTCCAAATTGAAATTTTTTTAAATTGCTCATCATCCTACGTCATCTACCTACTAGAATGCACTTGCGGATTACAATATATAGGCCGCACTACCATGACTCTGAGAGAGAGAATAAACAAACATCGGTGGAACATTACAAATGGTTTCACAAAACATGGAGTCTCGCGACATTTCCTCCACTGCCATAACAAAAATCCTGTGGACCTTTCCATAAGACCAATAGAACAAATTCCCAACACCTGTATCAACCGGTATCAGAAACTAAGAAGGAAAGAAATGTTCTGGATAATAAATTACAGACAATAGAGCCTCATGGCCTCAACGAATCCGTTGAAAGCAACAGTTTCTAAAACCCCACCTTCTTTTGGCCCCCCTCCCTTCTCTTAATATATATTTTTTTTTATATATTTATTTATGAATATATATTTTTTATTAATTTTTTTATCATTATTATCACCAAGTTTCACCTTCATACCTTTATATTTTCATTTTGTCCTCTCAATCTACTACAGTGCCATCATCTTATACACTATTTCACCATCCCTTGCCTTAGTTACTCCCAGCCCATTCCCCAGCACACTAGTACACCCACATTCAACTGTACTACTGATCCTCGTCAATTTACCCCTACAACATTTCCAAGCACGTATCTGCTACCATATCCCTTATCTACCAGTGCCAGTATTCCACTACAGAGTGCACTGACACCGCGCTCCCAGACAGCTTCACTCCAGCGGTCCGTCAGTAGCCCCGCCTTCCCACATCCTCCAATCGACAGCCCGCAACCAGCCACACACTCCCCTTCTGCCCGGCTTAAAAAAGCGTGCTATCCCACACACGTGGGAAGCCGCACCACACGAACAGGACCCGACACCAAAGTAATTCTTATTCTGCTCCATCCCAACAGACCTATTATAATAATAATAATTTTCAGTTCACTCTAGTTCTAATTCACCATTCAAGTTCCTAATCTTTAATTTGTCTTGAACCACAGTATCTGGATCAATTACCTCCATCACCCTCTCACCTGTGCCGCTCATCATTATTACCATCACATCTATCAAACATTAGCCATCCTTATTAATTAGCTTTTCACACATTTATCTGGACGATGTCTTTCCCCCTCTCCCATAGGTGTGCATATGTGTATTTATGTATGTATATATTTGTATATATCTACCTGTGCATGTATCTATTCACATCAACTCATTTAATACTGGCGGAATCATCAGGCCAACACAACGCCGCAAATATTGCTATTCATTATTGCTGTGATTATTGTCAATTTGTTTGTGAGTCTCTTTGTGGTTAGTGCAATTACAATAATGTCAGTGACACGATTAGTGTAACTTTGAATTATATATTATATTTTATCAGTCTCCCTGTTCTTTCAGGCCCTGTTCCTTTGGGTCCTGTTTTTTGTATCAAGGCCACCACTTTTAACATTAGTTTTTCCTTTATTATCAAATTATTACTATCACTATTTTTAATATTATCAAGATTATTAATTTTAATATTAATATTCCCCAACTGCGAAAGGAAAAAAGTTATTTTACCATATAGTTACCTATTTTTAGATTATATCGGATCCTTCTGACTATGTTTGTTACATACTCTTATATAGTCTATTACCCGCACGCCATGTTGATGAATTATACAAGTCTATTTGTTGTATTTTATTTTAATTTCATTTTTATTTTATATTTCTATTTATTTTTATTTTTACCTCATTCATGTTTTACCTTTTGGCATTACTACTTCACATTTTACTGTTTCTTTAAGACTTGATAAAGGAGTACCCTTACTCCGAAACGCGTTGTCACCTGAATGAATAAATAACTTTCAAAAAGACGTCACTCGCAATTGTGGTTTTGCGCCAAGAGGTATCACATTGTGTACGAGCTAGTACACAGCTTTTTACAGTATGTATAAATATATCAGGGGTCAGTACAGAGTGGGAAGAAGCCAGAAGAAGAGGAAAAAGGTCTTGATTTCTCACAGATTTATGGTGAGTTCAGAGTTGGTGAGTGGGGTCTCATCATGGGGGTCTTTGGGCTGATATGAGGTCTGATGGGAGCTGAGTGGGTGTCTGATGGGGTCTTTGGGCCGATCTGAGGTCTGATGGGGCTGAGTGGGGGTCTTATCATGGGGGTCTTTGGGCTTATCTGAGGTCTGATGGGGCTGAGTGTGCGTCTCATCATGGGAGTCTTTGGGGTGATTGGGGGTCTGATGGGGGCTGAGTGGGGTCTTTGGGCTGATCTGAAGTCTGATGGGGGCTGACTGGGGGTCTTTGGGCTGATCTGAGGTCTGGTGGGGGCCGACTGGGGATGTTTGGGCTGATCTGAGGACTGATTGGGGCTGATTCGGGGTCTCATGGGGGTCTTTGGGCTGATCTGAGGTCTAATGGGGGCTGAGTTGGCTGATATGAGGTCTCTTTGCAGTGGCAGAGAGACTCACTGAGGCCGGCAGCAGCCATTTTTGTCAGATTACAGGGCTCTGCAGCTTTAACTCTAATCTGACTGAAATGACTGCTGCTGGCCTCAGTCTCCCTGCCACTGCTGCTCTTAGGCTGGCCAGACATCCGGTTTTCAGACTCCTGGTCCGGCGCAAGGCCAGGATGGATGTCCAGAAGTCCCCCTTTTTAGTTGTTATGGATGATGGGATGGAGGTTCTGGCTCAGGCGTGGTCACTTTAAGTACCAATGACAGGGGGCAGGGCCTGGCAGCATGTCTGGATTACACTGCGCCTCCGTGATGTCACAAAGTTATCAGCGCTGCAGGTCCAGCAGAAAGTTGGGAACACAGAAGCATGGGAGCCACTGCTAATCTGCTACTGCCCACTTGCCCAGTAGCAGACTCTATACTACAGTCACTCACCCCACCTCGCCTCGGTCTCTCTCTGTCTCTGCCAGACATTTCTGCCAGACTGAGCCAGGCCCAGGAGCAGCACTCATTCAGCCAGCCAGAGCCCACACTGAGCCCAGCCAGTCTCCAGCGTTCAGCCTTGCCAGTTGCCACTGACTTTCAGTGGGTCAATTCAGCAGCTTTCAGCCAGAGTCAGCTCAGGTAAGAGTTACTATCTGGCCTTGGTATGTTCTGTATATTATTATATGTGAGCTGGCCTGGTATAAGTTATACATCTTCTGGTATATTAAGATGTATAACTTATACCAGCTGTACATATATATAATTATCTACAGGAGATACCCAGGTTATCCCAGCATGGTCCATATCACTGTATACAGAAGATGTATAACTTATACCAGCTGTACATATATAATTATATACAGGAGATGCCTGGGTTATACCACCCTGTTCAAAATCACTACATACAAGATGATGTATAAATTATACCAGCTGTACATATATAATCATATAAGGAGATACCCAGGTTATATCATCAGCGTGGTCCACTATATCAGTATATGCAAGAAGATGTTATACTGCATATCATCATCTTGTATATAGTGGTATAAAGTATATAATATATATATATATATATATATATATATATATATAAAAATAGAAAACACTGCAGCACATCCATTGGTGAAAATAGTGGATCTTTATTCACCCAAGCAACGTTTCAGTCCTCTTACTGGGACCTTTCTCTCGCTTGAGAAAGGTCCCAGTAAAAGGACTGAAACGTTGCTTGGGTGAATAAAGATCCACTATTTTCACCAACGGATGTACTGCGGTGTTTTCTATTTTTATATCATACACCTTGGTAAGGTGTTTGTTCCGACGGCACCCAATTTTTTCTACTTGGAGTGCTGCCCTGAATTATCGTTTTTTTAATATATATGTATATATATATATATATATATATATATATATATACGTGCACGGCGTGTGTGTTTGTGCTTTAGGGTGCACACCCTAATGCAATAGGCTGCGCACGCCTATGGTTAAGTGCCTGACCCCTGACTTTCAGTCCCACCCTCCTCTGACCCTCCACTCACCAATCAGGCGCTGAATTTGAGAACTGGGAAACTTCCAAAAGCAGCTACTTTTCCACGCCGACAGCTGCTAGTTTTCCTTCTGTACAGAGTAAGACTGAAAGTGAAATGTCTGTGGAAAGTGCTGTTGATGTCACAGAGGTGGAAATCAGCGAGTGCACTTACTCCAGTTCTTTAGATATAGAGGACATGTCACCAACTTTCCCAGAAAAACTTCTGAGCATCTGTTCAAAATTTTAGGAAGAGATTCAGAGATGCGCCACTGTAAAGAACCTTTCTCACCTTGCATTAGTTGAAAACTTAGTTGAAAACTGTCCCTTGTCAGCCAATCTATAAGATGCGTGCATAGCATTGATACTTTTCCTCACCATTCCAGTTGCAGTTGCAAGTGAAGAAAGGTCCTTTTCAAAATTAAAGTTAATAAAAAATGACTTGAGAAGCACAATAGAGACTTTCTGGCCTAGCTCTGTTAAGTATTGAAAACGAGAGAGCGAGAAAACTTAACATTGAAGCCATTGTGAACAACTTTGCTGAAATGAAAGCATGGCAGCGTCCATTTTAACCTCCTTCCGACTGCCTAACGCAGGGATGCGTCCTGAGGGTGGCAGGGTTATTCCTCCTAGACGCAGTCGGTGAGAAGTTGATCTACAGCCTGCCAGAAGAGATCATTCGCTGACAGGCTGTAGATGCAATTTTTTTAACTCCAAAAAGGTATATTAGACGCTGTTTTGTTAACAGCGTCTAATATACCTGCTACCTGGTCCTTTGGTGGTCCCTTTTGCTTGGATCGACCACCAGAGGACACAGGCAGCTCTGTAAGTAGCACCAATCACCACACTACACTACACCCCCCCTGTCATATTAACCCCTGATCACCCCATATAGACTCCCTGATCACCCCCCTGTCATTGATCACCCCCCTGTAAGGCTCCATTCAGATGTCCTTATGTGTTTTGTGGATCCGCGGATCCGCAAAACACGGACACTGGCAATGTGATTTCTGCATTTTGCGGATCCGCACATTGCCAGAAATATATAGAAAATGCATTTTCTTGTCCGCAATTGCGGACAAGAATAGGACATGTTCTATAGGCTCTACAAAAAACGCAGTGTTTGCCCAATCAGGCCTGATCTTGTGCGCACACTTGCGTTCAGTCCGCCCCACCGCAGTGACAGAATTTTTTTTTTCTGATCACTGCAAAAACACAGTAAAATCGCTGCAGCACTATAAAGATCACTTTTGAGGGGCATGGCGAGTTCATAGAAGATTTTTTAGCGGAAATGTTTTTTTCATTTTTTTCTTACAAAGTCTCATATTCCACTAGCTTGTGACAAAAAATAAAATCTTACATGAACTCACCATTAGAGTTGAGCGGACACCTGGATGTTCGGGTTCGAGAAGTTCGGCCGAACTTCCCGGAAATGTTCGGGTTCGGGATCCGAACCCGGTCCGAACTTCGTCCCGTACCCGAACCCCATTGAAGTCAATGGGGACCCAAACTTTTCGGCACTAAAAAGGCTGTAAAACAGCCAAGGAAAGGGCTAGAGGGCTGCAAAAGGCAGCAACATGTAGGTAAATCCCATGCAAACAAATGTGGATAGGGAAATGAATTAAAATAAAAAAAAAAAAAAAAAATTAACCAATATCAATTGGAGAGAGGTCCCATAGCAGAGAATCTGGCTTCACGTCACCCACCACTGGAACAGTCCATTCTCAGATATTTAGGCCCCGGCACCCAGGCAGAGGAGAGAGGTCCCGTAACAGAGAATCTGTCTTCATGTCAGCAGAGAATCAGTCTGCATGTCATAGCAGAGAATCAGGCTTCACGTCAGCCACCACTGCAACAGTCCATTGGCATATATTTAGGCCCAGCACCCAGGCAAAGGAGAGAGGTCCCGTAACAGAGAATCTGTCTTCATGTCAGCAGAGAATCAGTCTGCATGTCATAGCAGAGAATCAGGCTTCACGTCAGCCACCACTGCAACAGTCTATTGGCATATATTTAGGCCCAGCACCCAGGCAGAGGAGAGAGGTCCTGTAACAGAGGATCTGGCTTCATGTCAGCAAAGAATCAGTCTGCATGTCATAGCAGAGAATCAGGCTTCACGTCAGCCACCAGTGCAACAGTCCATTGTCATATATTTAGGCCCTGGCACCCAGACAGAGGAGAGGTTCATTCAACTTTGGGTAGCCTCGCAATATAATGGTAAAGTGAAAATAAAAATAGGATTGAATGAGGAAGTGCCCTGGAGTACAATAATATATGGTTAAGGGGAGGTAGTTAATGTCTAATCTGCACAAGGGATGGACAGGTCCTGTGGGATCCATGCTTGGTTCATTTTTATGAACGTCAGCTTGTCCACATTGGCTGTAGACAGGCGGCTGCGTTTGTCTGTAATGACGCCCCCTACCGTGCTGAATACACGTTCAGACAAAACGCTGGCCGTCGGGCAGGCCAGCACCTCCAAGGCATAAAAGGCTAGCTCTGGCCACGTGGACAATTTAGAGACCCAGAAGTTGAATGGGGCCGAACCATCAGTCAGTACGTGGAGGGGTGTGCACACGTACTGTTCCACCATGTTAGTGAAATGTTGCCTCCTGCTAACACGTTGCGTATCAGGTGGTGGTGCAGTTAGCTGTGGCGTGTTGACAAAACTTTTCCACATCTCTGCCATGCTAACCCTGCCCTCAGAGGAGCTGGCCGTGACACAGCTGCCTTGGCGACGTTTTGCTCCTCCTCTGCCTTGGCCTTGGGCTTCCACTTGTTCCCCTGTGACATTTGGGAATGCTCTCAGTAGCGCGTCTACCAACGTGCGCTTGTACTCGCACATCTTCCTATCACGCTCCAGTGCAGGAAGTAAGGTGGGCACATTGTCTTTGTACCGTGGATCCAGCAGGGTGGCAACCCAGTAGTCCGCACACGTTAAAATGTGGGCAACTCTGCTGTCGTTGCGCAGGAACTTCAGCATGTAGTCGCTCATGTGTGCCAGGCTGCCCAGGGGTAAAGACAAGCTGTCCTCTGTGGGAGGCGTATCGTCATCGTCCTGCCTTTCCCCCCAGCCACGCACCAGTGATGGGCCCGAGCTGCGTTGGGTGCCACCCCGCTGTGACCATGCTTCATCCTCATCCTCCTCCACCTCCTCCTCATCCTTGTCCTCCTTGTCCTCCAGTAGTGGGCCCTGGCTGGCCACATTTGTACCTGGCCTCTGCTGTTGCAAAAAAACTCCCCCTGAGTCACTTCGAAGAGACTGGCCTGAAAGTGCTAAAAATGACCCCTCTTCCTCCTCCTCCTCCTCCTGGGCCACCTCCTCTTCCATCATCGCCCTAAGTGTTTTCTCAAGGAGACATAGAAGTGTTATTGTAACGCTGATAACGGCGTCATCGCCACTGGCCATGTTGGTGGAGTACTCAAAACAGCGCAATAGGGCACACAGGTCTCGCATGGAGGCCCAGTCATTGGTGGTGAAGTGGTGCTGTTCTGTAGTGCGACTGACCCGTGCGTGCTGCAGCTGAAACTCCACTATGGCCTGCTGCTGCTCGCACAGTCTGTCCAGCATGTGCAAGGTGGAGTTCCACCTGGTGGGCACGTCGCATATGAGGCGGTGAGCGGGAAGGCCGAAGTTACGCTGTAGCGCAGACAGGCGAGCAGCAGCAGGATGTGAACGCCGGAAGCGCGAACAGACGGCCCGCACTTTATGCAGCAGCTCTGACATGTCGGGGTAGTTGTGAATGAACTTCTGCACCACCAAATTCAGCATATGTGCCAAGCAAGGGATGTGCGTCAAATTGGCTAGTCCCAGAGCTGCAACGAGATTTCGCCCATTATCACACACCACCAGGCCGGGCTTGAGGCTCACCGGCAGCAACCACTCGTCGGTCTGTTGTTCTATACCCTGCCACAACTCCTGTGCGGTTTGGGGCCTGTCCCCCAAACATATGAGTTTCAGAATGGCCTGCTGACGTTTACCCCGGGCTGTGCTGAAGTTGGTAGTGAAGGTGTGTGGCTGACTGGATTAGCAGGTGGAAGAAGAGGAGGAGGAGGAAGCCGAGAAGGAGGAGGTGGCAACAGGAGGCAAAGAATGTTGCCCTGCGATCCTTGGTGGCGGAAGGACGTGCGCCAAACAGCTCTCCGCCTGGGGCCCAGCTGCCACTACATTTACCCAGTGTGCAGTTAGGGAGATATAGCGTCCCTGGCCGTGCTTACTGGTCCACGTATCGAGGCGGCAGCAGCAGAAGAGGCCGAGGCGGCAGCAGCAGAAGAGGTAGCTGGGGGAGCCTGAGTGACTTCCTTGGTTTTAAGGTGTTTACTCCACTGCAGTTCATGCTTTGCATGCAGGTGCCTGGTCATGCAGGTTGTGCTCAGGTTCAGAACGTTAATGCCTCGCTTCAGGCTCTGATGGCACAGCGTGCAAACAACTCGGGTCTTGTCGTCAGCACATTGTTTGAAGAAGTGCCATGCCAGGGAACTTCTTGAAGCTGCCTTTGGGGTGCTCGGTCCCAGATGGCGGCGGTCAGTAGCAGGCGGAGTCTCTTGGCGGCGGGTGTTCTGCTTTTGCCCACTGCTCCCTCTTTTGCTACGCTGTTGGTTCGGTCTCACCACTGCCTCTTCCTCCGAACTGTGAAAGTCAGTGGCAAGACCTTCATTCCATGTGGGGTCTAGGACCTCATCGTCCCCTGCATCGTCTTCCACCCAGTCTTGATCCCTGACCTCCTGTTCAGTCTGCACACTGCAGAAAGACGCAGCAGTTGGCACCTGTGTTTCGTCATCATCAGAGACATGCTGAGGTGGTATTCCCATGTCCTCATCATCAGGAAACATAAGTGGTTGTGCGTCAGTGCAGTCTATGTCTTCCACCGCTGGGGAAGGGCTAGGTGGATGCCCTTGGGAAACCCTGCCAGCAGAGTCTTCAAACAGCATAAGAGACTGCTGCATAACTTGAGGCTCACACAGTTTCTGAAATCTGTTAATGTGAACGTGCTGGATCCACTGTCGGCCACCCAATTGACTAATGCCTGTACCTGCTCAGGCCTTACCATCCTTAAAACGGCATTGGGCCCCACAATATATCGCTGTAAATTCTGGCGGCTACTGGGACCTGAGGTAGTTGGTACACTAGGACGTGTGGATGTGGCAGAACGGCCACGTCCTCTCCCAGCACCAGAAGGTCCACTAACACCACCACGACCATGTCCACATCCGCGTCCCTTACTAGATGTTTTCCTCATTGTTATGGTTCACCACAACAACAAAAATATTATTTGGCCCAATGTATTGTATTCAAATTCAGCGGGATATAAATTTGAGGCCTAGTATTTAGGCGCTGGGTGACCGGTATGGATTTAGTGACAGAATTAGACTTGGAAATGCACAGTAGCGTGTGTGTGAAGTTATTCAGAATGACCCTATGTGCACCTTGAATATTATATACCCTTTTAGGGATAGATTTCAAATAGCTCTGATATAGCAGAAACCACTAAATTATGAAATTGCTAAATTGGGAATTGTATTTCAACCCAGAACAAAAAATGTGCTTTGACGGACACTAAATAACTTGCCCAGCCAGAACAGTACAGCGGTAACGACAGATTTAGCGGGATATAAATTTGAGGCCTAGTATTTAGGCGCTGGGTGACCGGTATGGATTTACTAACAGAATTAGACTTGGAAATGCACAGTAGCGTGTGTGTGAAGTTATTCTGAATGACCCTTTGTGCACCTTGAATATTATATACCCTTTTAGGGATAGATTTCAAATAGCTCTGATATAGCAGAAACCACTAAATTATGAAATTGCTAAATTGGGAATTGTATTTCAACCCAGAACAAAAAATGTGCTTTGACGGACACTAAATAACTTGCCCATCCACAACAGGACAGCGGTAACGACAGATTTAGCGGGATATAAATTTGAGGCCTAGTATTTAGGCACTGGGTGACCGGTATGGATTAAGTGACAGAATTAGACTTCGAAATGCACAGTAGCGTGTGTGTGAAGTTATTCTGAATGACCCTATGTGCACCTTGAATATTATATACCCTTTTAGGGATAGATTTCAAATAGCTCTGATATAGCAGAAACCACTAAATTATGAAATTGCTAAATTGGGAATTGTATTTCAACCCTGAACAAAAAATGTGCTTTAACGGACACTAAATAACTTGCCCAGCCACAACAGTACAGCGGTAACGACAGATTTAGCGGGATATAAATTTGAGGCCTAGTATTTAGGCGCTGGGTGACCGGTATGGATTTACTAACAGAATTAGACTTGGAAATGCACAGTAGCGTGTGTGTGAAGTTATTCTGAATGACCCTATGTGCACCTTGAATATTATATACCCTTTTAGGGATAGATTTCAAATAGCTCTGATATAGCAGAAACCACTAAATTATGAAATTGCTAAATTGGGAATTGTATTTCAACCCTGAACAAAAAATGTGCTTTGACGGACACTAAATAACTTCCCCAGCCACAACAGTACAGCGGTAACGACTGATTTAGCGGGATATATATTTGAGGCCTAGTATTTAGGCGCTGGGTGACCGGTATGGATTTACTAACAGAATTAGACTTGGAAATGCACAGTAGCGTGTGTGTGAAGTTATTCTGAATGACCCTATGTGCACCTTGAATATTATATACCCTTTTAGGGACAGATTTCAAATAGCTCTGATATAGCAGAAACCACTAAATTATGAAATTGCTAAATTGGGAATTGTATTTCAATCCAGAACAAAAAATGTGCTTTGACGGACACTAAATAACTTGCCCATCCACAACAGGCTAGCGGTAACGACAGATTTAGCGGGATATAAATTTGAGGCCTAGTATTTAGGCGCTGGGTGACCGGTATGGATTTACTAACAGAATTAGACTTGGAAATGCACAGTAGCGTGTGTGTGAAGTTATTCTGAATGACCCTATGTGCACCTTGAATATTATATACCCTTTTAGGGATAGATTTCAAATAGCTCTGATATAGCAGAAACCACTAAATTATGAAATTGCTAAATTGGGAATTGTATTTCAACCCTGAACAAAAAATGTGCTTTAACGGACACTAAATAACTTGCCCAGCCACAACAGTACAGCGGTAATGACAGATTTAGCGGGATATAAATTTGAGGCCTAGTATTTAGGCGCTGGGTGACCGGTATGGATTTACTAACAGAATTAGACTTGGAAATGCACAGTAGCGTGTGTGTGAAGTTATTCTGAATGACCCTATGTGCACCTTGAATATTATATACCCTTTTAGGGATAGATTTCAAATAGCTCTGATATAGCAGAAACCACTAAATTATGAAATTGCTAAATTGGGAATTGTATTTCAACCCTGAACAAAAAATGTGCTTTGACGGACACTAAATAACTTGCCCAGCCACAACAGTACAGCGGTAACGACAGATTTAGCGGGATATAAATTTGAGGCCTAGTATTTAGGCGCTGGGTGACCGGTATGGATTTAGTGACAGAATTAGACTGGGATATGGCCAAAAAATAACCACACTATTGCTGGTTAAATGCACTTGGTGTGACAGCTTGACCAACCACACTACTGAGGGTTAAATGCACTTGGTGACGGGCGCAGCTTGCCCCTGATGTAGTATATGGCCAAAAAATGAACAGACTATTGCTGGTTAAATGCACTTGGTGTGACAGCTTCACCCTGATGTAGGCTTTAGCCAAAAAACAACCACACCATTGAGGGTTAAATGCACTTGGTGACAGGCGCAGCTTGCCCCTGATGTAGTATATGGCCAAAAAATGAACAGACTATTGCTGGTTAAATGCACTTGGTGTTACAGCTTGACCAACCACACTACTGAGGGTTAAATGCACTTGGTGACGGGCGCAGCTTGCCCCTGATGTAGTATATGGCCAAAAAATGAACAGACTATTGCTGGTTAAATGCACTTGGTGTGACAGCTTGACCAACCACACTACTGAGGGTTAAATGCACTTGGTGACGGGCGCAGCTTGCCCCTGATTTAGTATATGGCCAAAAAATTAACAGACTATTGCTGGTTAAATGCACTTGGTGTGACAGCTTCACCCTGATGTAGGCTTTAGCCAAAAAACAACCACACCATTGAGGGTTAAATGCACTTGGTGACAGGCGCAGCTTGCCCCTTATGTAGTATATGGCCAAAAAATAAACAGACTATTGCTGGTTAAATGCACTTGGTGTGACAGCTTCACCCTGATGTAGGCTTTAGCAAAAAAACAACCACACCATTGAGGGTTAAATGCACTTGGTCGCAGCTTGGATGCACTTGGTCGCAGCACCGCACAAGACACAAAATGGCCGCCGATCACCCCAGAAAAAAGTGACTGCCAAACGGTCTGGGCAGCCTAAAAACAGTGAGCAATTGAATTTCAGCAGCTCAATGATGCACAGCTGCAGATCGATCGATTAATCAAGTCCTTTGGAGGAGTTAATCTGCCTAATCTCGCCCTACTGTCGCAGCCGCAACCTCTCCCTACGCTAATCAGAGCAGAGTGACGGGCGGCGCTATGTGACTCCAGCTTAAATAGAGGCTGGGTCACATGGTGCTCTGGCCAATCACAGCCATGCCAATAGTAGGCATGGCTGTGACGGCCTCTTGGGGCAAGTAGTATGACGCTTGTTGATTGGCTGCTTTGCAGCCTTTCAAAAAGCGCCAAGAAAGCATCACAAAAGCGCCAAAAAAGCGACGAACACCGAACCCGAACCCGGACTTTTACGAAAATGTCCGGGTTCGGGTCCGTGTCACGGACACCCCAAAATTCGGTACGAACCCGAACTATACAGTTCGAGTTCGCTCATCCCTAATCACACCCACAAATTGGTGAATATCACCCAAATATGTAACAGACAAATTAGTGAATAGTTTTTACCTGTCTACTCGGTATAGCAGTCGCATATGAAACCCAAAAATTGGTGAATTTCACCCAAATATGTAACAGACAAATTAGTGATTTTTTTTTTACCTGTCTACTAGGTATAGCAGTGGCATATCACAGCCAAAAATAAGTTAAGTTTGCCCGAAAATGTAAGACAAATTAGTGAAATGATATGAAATAAAATAAAATACGTACGAATAAAAAATAAATTGTGATTTATTAGGTGGAGGTCCTTATGGAGTAGGAGTTTGAGGAGGAGGTGGACGTAGTGGTGTAGGTTGAAGTGGCAGTGGAGGAGGACGAGTTAGCCAACACTGGTTTTTGGTTTTAATTTTTTATTAGGGTACACTCCAAAAGAGAGTGAAATATCCAAAATACAACAATGAGCAATTGCGCTGTAGTATAACAATGGCTGGGTAAGGCCGGTATACATGTCTATTCTGCACAAGGTACGGACAAGTCCTGTGGGATCCATGCCTGGTTCATTTTAATTAACGTGAGCTTGTCCACATTAGCTGTGGACAGGTGGCTGCGCTTGTCTGTGATAACGCCCCCTGCCGTGCTAAACACACGTTCAGATAATTCACTGGCTGCAGGGCAGGCCAGCACTTCCAAGGCGTAAAGGGCAAGCTTAGGCCATGTGCTCAATTTGGAGACCCAGAAGTTGAAGGGGGCAGACCCGTCATTCAGTACACATAGGCCTGTGCACACATACTGCTCAACCATGATGCTGAAATTCTGCCTCCTGCTAAGACGTTCCATATCAGATGGTGGTGTTGGTTGTTGTGGGGTGCTGACAAAGCATTTCCACATTTCGGCCATGCTAACCCTGCCTTCTGAGGTGCTGGTGGTGCCCCAGCTGCATTGGCGACCTCTTCCTCCTCCTCCTCTGCCTTCTCCTTTTGCTTCCACTGTGCCCCCGCTGTCAGGTGGGAATGCCACCAGCAGCGCATCTACCAGAGTGTGCTTGTATTTGCGCATCTTACGATCACGCTCCAGTGACGCAATTAAGGACGGTACGTTGTGCTTGTAACGAGGATCCAGCAGCCTGGCCACACAGTAATCAGCACAAGTTAGAATGTGGGAAACTCGTCAGTCGTTGCAGACACACTGCAGAATGTAATCGCTCATGTGTGCCAGGCTGCACAGAGGCAACCACAAGCTGTACTCTGTGGGAGGTGTATCGTCTGTGTCCTCTGTATCCCCCCAGCCATGCACCAGTGATGGTCATGAGCTGGCTTGGGTGCCTCCCTGCTGTGATCATGGTTCCTCCTCCTCATCCTCCACAAGTGGGTGCAGGAACCCACCCTCTGATCCACTTGTGAATGACTGGCCGGAAACCCTATGAAATTATCCTTCTTCCTCCTCCTCCTCCTTTGCCACATCCTCTTCCATCATCGCTAGAAGCATTTTTTTCAAGGAGGCATAGAAGTGGGATAGTAAGGCTGAGAACAGAGTTATCGGCACTGGCCATTTTGGTGGAGTACTCAAAACAGTGCAAAAAGGAACACAGGTAATTGCATGGAGGTTCAGTCATTGGTGGTGAAGTGGTGCTGTTCCGCAGAGCGACTCACCAGTGCGTACTGTAGCTGAAACTCCACTATCACCTGCTGCTTCTTGTGCAGTCTGGCTAGCATGTGCAAGGTGGAGTTCCACCTTGTGGGAACGTTGCATATAAGGAAGTGAGCTGGAAGGCCGAAGTTACGTTGCAGCACTGACAGGCGAGCAGCAACAGGGTGAGAACGCTAAAAGCACGCACAGATGGCCCGCACTTTATGCAGCAGCTCTAACATATCGGGGTAATTTTTAAGGAACCTCTGCACCACCAAATTCAGCACATGCACCAGGCAAGGAATGTGCGTCAAACCGGCTAGTCCCAGAGCTGCTACGAGATTTCGCACATTATCGCATACCACCAGGCCGGGCTTGAGGCTCACTGGTATCAACCATTTATTGGTCTGTTGTTCAAAGCCCGTCCACAGCTCCTGCACGGTGTGGGGTTTGTCGCCCAAACAGATAAGTTTTAAAACTGCCTACTGTCGTTTACCCCTGGCTGTGGTAAAGGTGTTATGCTGACTGGATGAGGAGGTGGTAGAGGATGAGGAAGAGGAGTAGTAGTAGGAAGCAACAGGAGGCAAAGAGAAGCGCTTTGCAATCCTTGGTGGTGGAAGGACATGCGCCAAACTGCTATCCGCCTCAGGCCCAGCCGCCACTGCATTTTCCCAGTGTGCTGTTAGGGAGATATAACGTCCCTGACCGTGCTTACTGGTCCACTTATCCGTAGTTAGGTGGACCTTGCCACAGATGGTGTTGCGCAGTGCACACCTGATTTTGTCCCTCCTTGGTTGTGCTGGGAAGGGATGTCTTGCCTGGAAGAAGTTGCAGCGGCTGGGCATGACGTACTGTGGGACAGCCACCGCCATAAGTCTTTTAACCACCTCAGCTCCCCTAGCTTAAACACCCTTAATGACCAGACCACTTTTTTACAATTCTGCACTACACTACTTTCACTGTTTATTGCTCGGTCATACAACTTAACACCCAAATGAATTTTACCTCCTTTTCTTCTCACTAATAGAGCTTTCATTTGGTAGTATTTCATTACTGCTGACATTTTTACTTTTTTTGTTATTAATCAAAATTTACCAAAATTTTAGCAAAAAAATGACATTTTTCACTTTCAGTTGTCAATTTTTTTTAAAAATAATACATTTCTATATACATTTTTCTCTAAATTTATTGTTCTACATGTCTTTGATTTAAAAAAAAAATGCTTGGGTTAAAAAAAAATGGTTTGGGTAAACTTTATAGCGTTTATAAACTATGGTACAAAAATGTGAATTTCCGCTTTTTGAAGCAGCTCTGACTTTCTGAGCACCTGTCATGTTTCCTGAGGTTCTACATTGACCAGACAGTAGAAAAACCCCACAAATGACACCATTTTGGAAAGTATACACCCTAAGGTATTCGCTGATGGGCATAGTGAGTTCATAGAACTTTTTATTTTTTGTCACGGAAAATGATGTTTTTTTTTTATTACAAAGTCTCATATTCCACTAACTTGTGACAAAAAATAAAAACTTCCATGAACTCACTATGCCCATCACGAAATAACTTGGGGTGTCTTCTTTCCAAAATGGGGTCACTTGTGGGGGTAGTTATACTGCCCTGGCATTTTAGGGGCCCTAATGCGTGAGAAGTAGTTTGAAATCAAAATGTGTAAAAAATGCCCTGTGAAATCCTAAAGGTACTCTTTGGAATTTGGGCCCCTTTGCCCACCTAGGCTGCAAAAAAGTGTCACACATGTGGTATCGCATCGCCGTACTCAGGAGAAGTTGGTCAATGTGTTTTGGGGTGTCTTTTTACATATACCCATGCTGGGTGAGAGAAATATCTCGGCAAAAGACAACTTTTCCCATTTTTTTATACAAAGTTGGCATTTGACCGAGATATTTATCTCACCCAGCATGGGTATATGTAAAAAGACGCCCCAAAACACATTGCCCAACTTCTCCTGAGTACGGCGATACCACATGTGTGACACTTTTTTGCAGCCTATGTGTGCAAAGGGGCCCAAATTCCAATAAGTATCTTTTAGGAGGGCATTTCGATTCCAGACTTCTTCTCACGCTTTAGGGCCCCTAAAATGCCAGAGCAGTATAAATACCCCACAAAATACCTTGGGGTGTCTTCTTTCCAAAATGGGGTCACATGTTGGGTATTTATACTGCCCTGGCATTTTAGGAGCCCTAAAGTGTGAGAAGAAGTCTGGAATATAAATGTCTAAAAAAAATTACGCATTTGGATTCCGTGAGGGGTATGGTGAGTTCATGTAAGATTTTATTTTTTTGTCACAAGTTAGTGCAATATGAGACTTTGTAAGAAAAATAAAAAAATAAATAAATAAATAAATAAATTTCCGCTAACTTGTGCCAAAAAAAAGTCTGAATGGAGCCTTACAGGGGGGTGATCAATGACAGGGGGGTAATCAGGGAGTCTATATGGGGTGATCACCACCCTGTCATTGATCAACCCCCTGTCATTGATCACCCCCCTGTAAGGCTCCCTTCAGAGGTCCGTATGTGTTTTGCAGATCCACGGATCCATGGATCGGATCCGCAAAACACATACGGACGTCTGAATGGATCCTTACAGTGGGATGATCAATGACAAGGGGGTGATCACCCCATATAGACTCCCTGATCACCCCCCTGTCATTGATCACCCCCCTGTAAGGCTCTATTCAGAGGTCCGTATGTGTTTTGCGGATCCGATCCATGGATCCGTGGATCTCGCGAGATGACGCCCCGGCGCGTCTACTCGGAATAACAGGGCCGCCACACAGATGCAATCCTGCGTACGGCGGTCCTATAGTGGTTAAAACTCTCCATCTCCACCAGACGGAATTACAGCATTTCAAAGGACAGTAATTTTGAAATGCTGGCGTTCAGGGCCAGGGATCGCGGGTGGGTAGGAAGGTACTTCCTCTTCCAGTCCAGTGTTTGGGAGAAATGCTTGTGGAGATGCTTGGTGACCCAGGTGTTGGTGTTGCTGGTGTCCCTTTGTTAGCGGAGTGGCAGGTGCCACTGTCACTCCAAAGGTGTATAAAGAGGCAGCAGAATAGTAAGCAGGAGTAGCCAGAGACCTTTCTTTGTTTTTGTAGTGTCTACTCCACTGCAGCTTTTGCTTTGCACTTAAATGCCTGGTCATGCAGGTTGTGCTCAGGTTGAGAACGTTTATGCCTCGCTTCCGGCTCTGATTGTACAGCGTGCAAACTACTCATGTCTTGTCGTCAGCACATTGTCTGAAGAACTGCCACGCCAGGGAACTCCTCAGAGCTGGCTTTGGTGTGCTTGATCCCTTGCTTTGGTGGTCCTCCCATGTACTCATCTTGAAACATAAGTGGTTGGTAATTGGTGCACTCAATCTCTTCCACTTCTGGGGCAGGGCTAGGTGGATGGCCCTGGGAAACCCTCCTAGCAGAGTGATCAAAAAGCAGAAGATACTGCTGCATGACTTGGGGCTCAGATTTCTTGGCTGATTTGCAAGGGGGTGAGGTGAAAGACTGATGGACATCGGCTGCAGGTGCTAACTCTGATCTTTCAGCAGGAGACTGGGAGACAATGTGAAGGAACGGGAGGCACTGTCAGCAACCCAATCTACTATCGCCTGTACTTGTTCTGGCCTCACCATTCGTAGAGCCCCATTAGGCCCGACCAAATAATGCTGAATGTTCTGTCGTCTACTTACACGTGAGGAAGGTGTTTCACTAGTGCGTGTAGCTGGCACAGATTCACCACGTCCTCTCCCTGCAACAGGAGCTCCACGAGCAGCACCACAACCGGGGCAACATCCCTTATTTGACGCTCTCCTCATATTTCACTGCATCTTGCCCAAAATGGGTGTTTTTTTTAAATAACAGAATAGAACACCAGGATCTAATTTTATTAAACCCAGAATAGTATTGCAGTATTTCAAGCTTGTATGTCACACTAACAAATCCAGCATAGGCTGCAAAATTAAGTATTTTGCCCAAAATAGGTTTTTTGTTATAACAGAATAGAACACAAGTATCTAACGCTTGTGTCTCACACTGACAGATTCAGCAAAGGCTGCAAAATTAAGTATTTTGTCCAAAATGAATATTTTTTTTTAAAATAACAGAATAGCAAACCTGTATCTAACTTATATATCTCACACTGACAGATGCAGCAAAGGCTGTAAATTTTATTTTTTGTCCAAAATTTGTGTTTTTTTTAATAGCAGAATAGAACACTGGTATCTAAAGCGTGTATCTCACACTGACAGATTCAGGAAAGGCTGCAAAATTAAGTTTTTTTGCCCAAAATGGGTGTTTTTTTTTTTTATAACAGAATAGAACACCAGTATCTAATGTGTATATCTCACACTGACAGGTGCAGCAAAGGCTGTAAAAAAATTTTTTGCCCAAAATGGGTGGTTTTTTTATTAACAGAATAGAACACCAGTATTTAATGCTTGTATCTCACACTGACAGATGAAGCATAGGCCCCTGATGTAGGGTATTGCCAAAAATTGATGTTTTATTAAACCCAGAATAGTATTGCAGTATTTCAAGCTTGTATGTCGCACTAACAAATGCAGCATAGGCCCCCAGATGTAGGGGATTGCCAAATATTGGTGTGTTTTTTTAACCCAGAATATTATTGCAGTATTTCAACCTTGTATCTCACACTGATAGATGCAGCAAAGGCTGCAATGTTAAGTATTTTGCCCAAAATGTGTGTTTTTTTTAATAGCAGAATAGAACACCTGTATCTAACGCATACAGTACAGACCAAAAGTTTGGACACACCTTCTCATTCAAAGAGTTTTCTTTATTTTCATGACTATGAAATTTGTAGATTCACACTGAAGGCATCAAGACTATGAATTAACACATGTGGAATTATATGCATAACAAAAAAGTGTGAAACAACTGAAAATATGTAATATTCTAGGTTCTTCAAAGTAGCCACCTTATGCTTTAATTATTGCTTTGCACACTCTTGGCATTCTCTTGATGAGCTTCAAGAGGTAGTCACCTGAAATGGTCTTGAAGGAGTTCCCAGAGATGCTTAGCACTTGTTGGCCCTTTTGCCTTAACTCTGCAGTCCAGCTCACCCCAAACCATCTCGATTGGGTTCAGGCCCGGTGACTGTGGGGGCCAGGTCATCTGGCGCAGCACCCCATCACTGTCCTTCATGGTCAAATAGCCCTTACACAGCCTGGAGGTGTGTTTGGGGTCACTGTCCTGTTGAAAAATAAATGATGACTCGGATGAACTTATCCTCCGCAGCAGAAGTGACTCTTGGTCTTCCTTTCCTGGGGCGGTCCGCATGTGAGCCAGTTTCTTTATAGCACTTGATGGTTTTTGTGACTGCACTTGGGGACCCTTTCAAAGTGTAACGGACCGTTTCAGCAGACAAGGGGTTAAAATCCATTTAGGCGATATGCCCCTTTCTGAGAGACAGGCACAGCTACTGCAGAACACCAACCTCCCGAACTGGATACAAAATAGCACTCCAAACTGGAACCTCGCAAATAGCTGTCAGCAGACGAACAGGAAAAGCGTACAGTCAGCTTACACTCTTGGCAATCAGTCTCTAACAGCATATAGGGAATCCCCCCAATAACGAGACAAGGCTCTGTCTTGAGGGTCAGCAGTGGTCTGACTGTACTTCAGGTACAGCCCCTTTTATTCATAAAAAGCAAACATAGTACTGCCCACAGGGTTTTGAAATCCCACCAATCAATATCTTACAACACACAATGCAAGTACAGCAACCAATTGTTCCCGCCCCCTAGAGGACCAGAAGGGAGACTGCGACACAGAACAGATACAACACATCCCCACAATGCATCATGGTTTCCTCCTCTCTGCTTGGGAGACAACCGAGGGCAATCCAATTATCTCTCAGGACAAAGGGAGATCACCAATACACATGTGGAGACAACAGGACAGACATCACCATTTAAACACACAATGGCACACCCCCACAGCAAACACAGACATTTAACATATCCCCAGATAGCTCAAGTCTGAGTGCATATCATTAGGTGAATGGCACTCAGAATACACGAATACAATAATATTAGCTATCTGGGTACCCTCACATAACATACAATTTAACCAAACGCATAATAACATAAAATACAATTCCACAGACAGATTTAAGCTGTGCGGCCGGTCTGTCTTCTCCTTTAAAGTTACTATGGGCCATAATCCTGAGGCAAGAGGCTTTTAAACAGCCCTCTCCAAAACCCAGTGGCGAGGTTGGTTTCGCCACACATCTCCCCCCCCCAGGGAAGACTAACCAGATGCCTGACCTCACGCCGGTCGGTACCTGAGTTAGTCTGGCAGCCCACCCACAACCCAATATTGGACCTGTTGAATCTTAGGGCCTGGCTCGGTTCTGTATGTCCCCAGCTGTTGAGTGGGCATCTGCTACTCCTTGCTTTGTGGTTCTCCAGCTTGGAGCTGTAGGTACTTGGTGGGCAGAGGCCGACTGCGCTCTGCCCAGATGCCAGCTATTCCGCTGGGGATGCCTGTGGGAAGTCAGTCTCTGGACAAGAGGATAGGGGAGGGCAGAGGCCAACTGCACTCTGCCCTGATGCCAGCTCTTCTGCTGGCGTGAGGGGGGTACAAGCCAGTCCTGTAACAAGGGGGTCCGTGGAGCAGAGGCTAGCGGCTCTCTGCCCTGATGCCAGCTCTTCCGCTGGGAAGGGATCAGTGGTTATTGCAGGCTCATCCACTGCCCCCAGAACTCGGTTGGGAAGTAGCTGGGAAGGGGAGGGCTCGCTTACCTCCTCCTCCTGGTATCCCTGCGGAGATGGCTGGAGATCTGGTTGTTGGAGGGGGAAACTGACTGTCTCCTCTTTGGCTAAACAGCCCTGTTGCTGGGGGACAGGACCGACTGTCCCTACCCCCTGTGCTGTGAGTGCAGAGACCACGGTCCCATCTGCACAGTTGTGGGGCTTACTGTCTCCCCCTGGTGCGTTAAGCTGCCGCTGGGGAATGGAGACTAGGCTCCCAGTTCCCAACAAATCCTGCTGCTGCTGGGGGACAGGACCGACTCTCTCTGCCCCCTGTAACTCCGCCTGCCGCTGGGGAATGGAGACTCGGCTCCCAATTCCCTGTACATCACACGGCCGCTGGGGAATGGAGACTAGGCTCCCAATTCCCAAAAAATCATGCTGCGACTGGGGGGCAGGAACAACTACCTCTGCCCCCTGTAACTCAGCCTGCCGCTGGGGAGGGAGGCCGCTGCTCTCCCCTCCCTGCACTTCACACTGCCGCTGGGGAATGGAGACTGGGCTCCCTCTGTCCCGCAACTGTAACTTCCGATGGAGGTCCACCCAACGTGGCAGCTGACCGTCACCTTCTGCCCGGTATAGTAGGGTCTTGAACACTAGACTCCTCACGAACTTCACGGATTTCTCAGCTGGATTGGGTCCGAAGAAGTTCAGCCGCAACCACATCATACGGTCAAATTCCTCAACAGAGTATCTGTACTCCACTGCTGGTTCCATCCTGGTGCTTTTAGGGTCGCTGTACTGAGACATGCGTTGCCCTTAAATTGTAGAATCCACAGAAATGGTGTCTCCTGTAGCTGTCCTTCTGGCTGTAGGAACGATCCCGCTGCTTGCACCAATGCAACGGACCGTTTCAGCAGACAAGGGGTTAAAATCTGTTTAGGCGATATGCCCCTTTCTGAGAGACAGGCACAGCTACTGCAGAACACCAACCTCCCGAACTGGATACAAAATAGCACTCCAAACTGGAACCTCGCAAATAGCTGTCAGCAGACGAACAGGAAAAGCGTACAGTCAGCTTACACTCCTGGCAATCAGTCTCTAACAGCATATAGGGAATCCCCCCAATAACGAGACAAGGCTCTGTCTTGAGGGTCAGCAGTGGTCTGACTGTACTTCAGGTACAGCCCCTTTTATTCATAAAAAAACAAACATAGTACTGCCCACAGGGTTTTGAAATCCCACCAATCAATATCTTACAACACACAATGCAAGTACAGCAACCAATTGTTCCCGCCCCCTAGAGGACCAGAAGGGAGACTGCGACACAGAACAGATACAACACATCCCCACAATGTATCATGGTTTCCTCCTCTCTGCCTGGGAGACAACCGAGGGCAATCCAATTATCTCTCAGGACAAAGGGAGATCACCAATACACATGTGGAGACAACAGGACAGACATCACCATTTAAACACACAATGGCACACCCCCACAGCAAACACAGACATTTAACATATCCCCAGATAGCTCAAGTCTGAGTGCATATCATTAGGTGAATGGCACTCAGAATACACAAATACAATAATATTAGCTATCTGGGTACCCTCACATAACATACAATTTAACCGAACGCATAATAACATAAAATACAATTCCACAGACAGATTTAAGCTGTGCGGCCGGTCTGTCTTCTCCTTTAAAGTTACTATGGGCCATAATCCTGAGGCAAGAGGCTTTTAAACAGCCCTCTCCAAAACCCAGTGGCGAGGTTGGTTTCGCCACACAAAGTTTTCCCAATTTTTCAGACTGACCGACCTTCATTTCTTAAAGTAATGATGGCCACTCGTTTTTCTTTACTTAGCTGCTTTTTTCTTGCCATAATACAAATTCTAACAGTCTATTCAGTAGGACTATCAGCTGTGTATCCACCTGACTTCTCCACAATGCAACTGATGGTCCCAACCTCATTTATAAGGCAAGAAATCCCACTTATTAAACCTGACAGGGGACACCTGTGAAGTGAAAACCATTTCAGGTGCCTACCTCTTGAAGCTCATCAAGAGAATGCCAAGAGTGTGCAAAGCAGTATTCAAAGCAAAAGGTGGCTACTTTGAAGAACCTAGAATATGACACATTTTCAGTTGTTTCACACTTTTTTGTTATGTAAATAATTCCACATGTATTAATTCATAGTTTGATGCTTTCAATGTGAATCTACAATTTTCATAGTCATGAAAATAAAGAAAACTCTTTGAATGAGAAGGTGTGTCCAAACTTTTGGTCTGTCCTGTATATCTCACACTGACAGATGCAGCTAAGGCTGTAAATTAAATTTTTGGTCCAAAATTTGTGGGTTTTTTTATCCCAGAAAATTATTGAAGCTTGTCTTTTAGACTGACAAATGCTGCAAAGGCACTAAATGTAGGATATTGCCAAAAAAGTGTGTTTTTTAAAACTCAGATTATTATTGCAGTATTTCAAGCTTGTATTTCACAAAAAAATGCAGCATAGGCCTCAGATGTAGGGTATTGCTTTTTAAACCCAGAAAAAGTATTGCAGTATTTCAAGATCGGATTTCACACTGACAAATCCTGCAAAGGCCCCAGATGTAGGGTCTTGCATAAAATGGGGGATTTTTTAAACCCAGAAAATGATTGAAGTATTGAAAGCTTCTATTTCACACTGACAGATTATGCACTGCACCCACAAAACAAAATCTATGTAGATTGCTGAGTTAACAAGCACTTCAAATTAAAGATTCTTTCTTATTCTCTCCCTCATAGAAGCAGCATCAGCACAGCAGAGTGATATGCAGAGCTACGTGACTCCAGCTTATATAAAAGGTGGGTCACATTCTGCACTGGCCAATCACAGCCTACTAATGGCATGGCTGTGATGGCTTCTAAGGGCACAAGAGTAAAATGCTTGTTGATGGGATGCAGCCTTTCAAAAAGTGCCAATAAATCGCCAAACATCTAACTCGAACGCAAAATTTTACTGAAATTTCGGGTTTGGGCCCGGGGTCCAAAAATCCTAAAGTTCGGTAAGACGCTTAACACGAAACACTGGAGAAAAAAATAAGTATTCCCCTACTCAAATGCACCTTTGAAATGCTGCCATTCTGTCTGGTGGAGAAAGACAGTTTTAAAATGTTAATGATAGCATCCCACAGTATGTGGTTCCCTGCTGCCACTACTTTTCCAGGTGGGTAGAACCTGCCCTGCACGAACAAGCAACGGAAAAAATCAGGTGTGCACTGTGCAATGCCCTCAGTGGCAAGGTCCACAAAACCAGCAAAACGTGGACCAGTAAGCACAGGCAGGGACATTATATCTCCCTAACTGCCCACTGGGTAAATGTAGTGGCAGATGGACCTGAGGCGTAAAACGGTGTGGTGCAATTCCTACCACCACAGAGGATTTCTGGACGTTTCTCAGTGCCTCCTGTTGCCTCCTCCTCCACTTCCTCCTCATCACATCAGCGCAACACCTACACCACCAACTTCAGCACAGCCAAGTGGGAAATGACAGCAGGCTGTTCTAAAACTCATCTGTTTGGGGGGGAAAAACCCACACTGTGCAGGAGCTGTGGGAGGGCATGTAAGAACAGACCGATGAGTGGTTGGTGCCTCTGAGCCTCAAGCCTGGCCTGGTGGTGCGCAACAACGGGTGGAATCTCATAGCAGCTCTCGGCCTAGCCAGTTGGATGCACATCACTTGCATGGTGCCTGTACTGAATTTGGTGGGTCAGAGGTTACTGAAAAATCATCCTGATATGCAGAAAGTGCAGGCCATCTGTGCGTTCTTTTGGAATTCTCACCCCGCTGCTGTTCACTTTCTGCCTTCTTGCTCGCCGCCTCATATGTGATGTACCTACAAGGTGGAACTTCACCTTGCACATGCTGGAGAGACTGTGTGAGCAGTAGCAGGCAATAGTAGAGTTTCAGCTGCAGCACACTCTGCAGAGTAGTGGGCCTCCATGCGGGACGTGTACGCCATGTTGCACTGCTTCGAGTACTCCACCAACATGGTCAACGATGATGACGTCATCCTCAGCTTTACTATTCCACTTCTATGTCTCCTAGAAAAAATGCTTTGGACGATGACGGATGAAGATGTGGAACGGGATCATTCCAACAGTTATCAGGCAAGTCGGCCACAGGTGGCTCAGAGGGTGGGTTCCTGCACCAACATCAGCCAGATACGCAAATGTCCATCCAGGGCACAGTTTTGGAGGATGAGGAGGATGTTGATGAGAATGATCCTCATTCACAGCAGGGTGACAACCTAATCAACTCACACTTATTACTGGAGTGTGATTGGGAGAGATACAGATGACAAAGACGATACACCTTCTACCAAGAACAGCTTGTCGTTGCCTCGGGGCAGCCTGGCACATATGAGCGACTACATGCTGCAGCGCCTGCACAACGACCGCTGAGTTGCCCTTATTCTTAGCAGTGTTGATTACTGGGTGGCCACCCTGCTGGATCCTTGCTAGAAGGACAATGTGCCGTCTTTACATCCATCACTGGAGAGCAAATGGAAGATGCGCAACTACAAGCGCAAGCTGGTAGATGCATTACTGATCGCATTCCCACCTGACAGCAGGGGCTTATTGGAAGCACGGGGCAGAGGAGGAGGAAGTGGCCAAAGCAGCTGGGGCACCGACACTTCCTCAGAAGTGAGGGTTAGCATGGCCGAAATGTAGAAAAGCTTTGTCAGCAAGCCACAACATCTAGCACCACCATCTGATATGGACCATCTTAGCAGGAGGAAGCGTTTCAGCAACCTGATAGGAGAGGACGTGTGCACACGTCTGCATGTACTGACTGATGGGTTTGCCCTAATTAACTTCTGGGTCTCCAAATTGGGCACATGGCCTGGGCTTGTCCATTACACCTTGGAAGTGCTAGCCTGCCCTGTGGCAAGTGTATTGTCTGAACATGTGTTTAGCACAGTAGGGGGGCTGATAACGGACAGGCCGCAATTAGCCATTGATATACTCCAGTGCATTTTGTGCGTTCTCTTTGCTATTTCCAAATCTTTTGGGGCCTCCACAAACAATAAAACAACAACAAAGAAATTAAGAAAAATTAAAAAATAAGTAAAAACAAAAGTAAAAAAATGAAATTTGTTGGCGGGCTCCTCTGCCTTTTCCACCTACATCGCCATGTCCGTCTCAGCCTTCTCTTCAGCCTGCACCTCTATGTCCACATGTTCTGCTTGCACAACCACATCAGCCTTCTCCTCCACTCGGACCTCCACCTCCTGGCAAAAGATTATGTCTTATATTGGCAGGGCAGAGAAGTATACTGACCACACCCAGGCATTGTTACACTCAAGCATATTTTGTATGTTCTCTTTGCTATTTCCCAATGTTTTGGGGCCTCAACAAACAAAAACAAAAATTAAGAAAAAATGAAATAAAAAACAAAATTGCTGTCTAACTACTAAAAATAAATTAAAACAAAAGTAAAAAAAAAAAATTGTTGGCTGGCTCCTTTGCCTCTTTCACCTACAACACCACATTTGCCTCCTTCTCCACTCGGACCTTCACCTCCTGGCTCAAGATTATTATGTGTTATATTGGCAGAGTAAAGAAGTATACCGGCCGCACCCCAAAAAATTGCTAAAGGTCACACACAAGAATTTACAGACACATTTGAAAAAACAAAACAGAAACAGTGTTGGTGTAGTGCCCTGGAGTAGGGGTACTGTGATGTCTGAATATTTGTGGACATTTTACCCTGTGTCCCTATGCAAAGTTATAAACGTCCTACTTTATTTGACTTGAAAGGGTTAACTTAAACTGTTTAATACTGTTTAACTGCATTTTATATGTATTTGTGAAATATATCCTGGTCATTTGCACTGTATTTGCAAGGCTCTGTGGAAAGGGTTAATGAATTCTGAGAGACTTTTTGGACTTTGAATGAGAATATGGTAATTTTCCACAACTTCCATGGGGTTTAAAGAAGATCATGCTTTGGAGGGAAAAAGCCAGACTTGTTTATCATCAAAATCAGACAGACTGACCTTTTCAATGTCTGGTTTAGCTCTGTTGATATGTCTGGAAACTTGTTTTTGTCTGGAAAAACTGTGTCATTGTCATTGAGCATCATTGAAATTCTAATTTAAGTCTATGCCAGACGGGAGAGGTAACTTTGTAATTGTTTATGCTGAGTTTCTCCACTCCACCCCTCCCAATAGAAGGTTCTAGTCAAGCTAGAAATAAGGAGAGCAGTCATAGCCCCTGGTGTTCTGCAGTTTGGGAACAGTGCTTGGAAGAGGAGACTTTGCCAGACTACTGAGTGACCAGAAGAAGAAACCGGGATACGCTGCCACAGAAGAGACAGGGATATGCTGCCACAGACCCTGGATCACCAGCTTTTGACCAGGGTAGCAGCCTTCTTAATAGAGACAGAGGGACAGCTAGTTCAGGCCTTTGCTTAACATCAAACCCTTCTTCTACCAGGGAGCAGACTGGAGAAGCCAGCCCTATGCCTCACCTGTATTGTTTTGCATCTGAATTCCTCCAATAAATAACCATACTGGTTAACTACAGACGCTTACCATCTCTTCCTTAGAGCAGCTACACAATGGTGACACCTCAACGGTGTCCGGGAGACACAGCGTAGAGTTGGAGCCACCCCAAACCTGGCCAGTGCATTGGCTTCCTCACCCGCCTCCTCCTCTTCCACCTACACCTACACTTCCTCATCCACTGGGACGTCCACCTCCTAGCTCAAGATTATTATGTCTTATATTGGCAGAGTAGATAAGATTGCTGGCCACACCCCATAAAATGGCTATAGGTTACACTCAAAGATAACAGACAAATAAAAAATAAAATAAAAACCTACACAAAAACAGTGTTGGCTTCCTCTTCCGCCTATATCACCACGCCCACAGCCTCATCTACTTCCTACTCCAATATAAAAACAAGTATTGCTTCTGCACAAACTATCAAATATGAACCATGTCTTAAATGGCTCCTGTTGAGAATCCACCACATTCAAAAATCCCCTATACGAATAGCACAGTTGGTTTGTGATATAAATCACTCCTACCTTTGTTTCTCCCTGGTAAAAGCTCCAAAGGCTTGGCTAAATCCCAATGTCCTTTAGAGGCAGTTTAGTTATTTTTTTCAGATGGAAGCAGGCCCCGGTCAGCAGCATGCCTCCTGTTTGATGCTCAGGATCCGGTATGCAAAGGGGTGACGTCACCTGAGCACAGCTACGAAAGCTGAAATGGGAAAAATCCAGCGTGTTTCGAGAAGTATCGCTTCTCTTCCTCACGAATACCATTCTCCCATTACTGCTCATATAGATAAGTCCTAGCTGGTTTCCTGGGTGGAGCAAATCCATATCAGTTGTCTGGCTATACACATATGTGACCCTTTTAACTGTCAAAAGCAAACAATTCTACCTCACTATTAAAACCCCATGGAGCTAGACATTTAAGATAAAAAATCCACCTAGTCTCTGCTCTCGATTGATATTTGATGAAATCTCCTCTTCTTTTACTCACTGCAACTTTCTCCATACCGCATACAGAAGACCCTTTCCATTTCCCCCCGTGTACATCAGAATAATGTATCAATACAGGGTGTCCTTTATCTTTTCACTCTATATTATGTATGTGCTCCCTTATACCATTTTTTGTGGTCTTTTTGTTCTACCTACGTAAGAAATTGCTCACATGGGCATGTTATTAGATATATGACCCCTTTAGTATGTAACATGTAATATGTTGTTTTATTGTCTGTTTGTAAAGGCCTTCTTTAATTTTTATTTTATAGACTGGTTTTGTACGACCCAATTTACGGCAGCTCATACATTTTTAACAAGGATAAAAGCCTTTTGGGGTCCCTATATTGCTCTTCGTTGTTTTTACTGTTTTAACAGTTGGTGCGATCATATTGCCTTTTTTATATATGAATCTGGGATTTTCTGGAATCTATCCTCCTATAATAGTATCTTGATGAATGATGTCCAAGTATTTTTTAACTATATTTCTAAGTATACTGGATTGATTATTGTAACCTGAAATAATTGCAGGAATTAATGTTGTGTTATCACTATTACATGTATTTTGTTTATTCATTGTATTACTGTGTATATCATGCTCAATAAGTACTTGTCTGTCAGTGCTTCCTACTATTTCTCTTTGTTTATTGAGGAGGTCACAGGTCTATCCTTTGGTTTCAAATTTATTTTGTAGTATATTTGCTTCCTGTTCAAAATCCTCTTTTTTGCTATAATTTCTATATAGGCGCATGAATTGACTTCTGGGTATATTTAATAGCAATTGTGGCAAATGACAACTAGTCATGACGATAAAGCTATTAGTGTCAGTGGGTTTTAAATTTAAAAAATTAATTTCAGATTTACTGTATGTAGGAGTAAATTCTAAAAAGTAGTAATTTTATTTATAACCTTAAAAAAAAAAAATTCACCTCTCTTCCAAATTAAAATAATGTCATCAATAAAACGGCGCCAGAAGACGAGATCCACACCGAGTCCCCCAGGCGGGAAGATACAGTCATTCTCCTCGCCACGTATAGGTTAGTGAATCTCGTCCCCATCGCCGTCCCCCATGTTTGTAAATAATAATCTCCCTCATATATAAAATATTGTATTCAATATAAATAAAATGCAATCTCCTATAAAATCAATTTGTTCCATAGAGTACGAACTGGATTGGTGCAAAAAGGATTTTGCTGCTTTGCATCTCCTATTACTCTCTATCACTGTATACAATGATTTGACTGCTGTGGTACCTATAATGTATTCAGATTGCCATTGTACTGTTTGCAATATTTGATTAATATGTGTAGTATCCTTTAGGGCCTATTCTATTATTGTCCTATTCTAATACCTACCTAAATTGCACAAATCCCTCACTGATCCACCAGGAAGGCCAATAGTGTCGGGCGTTATTTCACTGTCAAGTAATTATTAATATGTGGATATTCATTTACAACCCTGAGTAAAGCTATCTAAACCCCAGCCTATCTAAAGGATACTACACATATTATTCAAATATTGCAGATATTACAATGGCAATCTGAATACATAGTTAAAACAGTAAAAACACCGAATAGCAATATAGGGATCCCAAAAGTTGTTTTTTTCTTGTAAAAAATGTATAAGCTGCCGTAAAATGGGTTGTACCAAATCAGTCTATGAAATAAAAATTAAAGAAGGCCTTTACAAACATATAATAACATGCCCATGTGAGAAATTTTACACAGGTAGAACAAAAACACCACACAAGAACGTGTAAGGGAGCACATATATAATAACTCCACCCAGGAACCCAGCTAGGACTTATATACATGAGCAGTAATGGGAGAATGGTATCTGTGAGAAGGAAAAGGGATACTTCTTGAAACACGTTGGAATTTTTACCATTTCAGCTTTCCTAGCTGTGCTCAGGTGACTTCACCCCACTCTATACCGGAGGGCGGGCATCAAGAGGAGGTGTGCTGCCGATCGAGGCACACTTCCATCTGACAGGAAGAACTAAACTGCCTCTAAAGGATGGGATTGAGCCAAGCATTGCCAGTGATCACAATTATTGTTGATAACTTCCTACTCCACTTGGACCTCCGCCTCCTGGTTCAAGATTTATATTTTTTCTTTTTATGTATTTTATGTTAAGTAATTTCCCTATCCACATTTGTTTGCAGGGCAATTATACTGCTCTTACCCCCATTTTGGATCCTTTTGCTGCCCTCTAGCCCTTCCTATGACTTATTTGTAGCCATTTTTCAGCCCCAACGTTCAGGTCCCAATTGATTTTAATGGGGTTTGGTGTTCTGGGTCACATTCGGGTCAAGTTCCGAACCCAAACTGAACTTTAAAGAACCTATTGAACCCGAACATCCACCGGTCCGATCAATTCTACTCAGTACATAATATCTCTCTTAGTTTTTACTCAGCTTGTTTCTGACATTGCTTTTGGATATTCTTTTGGTTTTAATGGTTCATCTCTCTGTTTCTGACCCAAGCTAGTACGACTACTTGACCTGTCCACTCCATCTGCCATCAGCTATTTGGTGAAATGAAAGATAGATTTTATTCCACCCACAGGAACTACTCAGGGTTATCTAGTTGGTTTCCTAATAGTGGTATAACTCTAATGAGGGCAACTATTCCATTCTAGATAGGACCATGTAGTGGTAGAAGTGTTGCAGAGCAAGTTCACCAGCTCTTGTTCAACTGAGTAGCTAGTGGCTAGTCTTGCAGTGGTGCTGGACAGGTTACTTGTGTCCTATCATTTCCGCTACACATACATGCATATGTACCAGAAATATTCTAGCTTTTAAGCAGTGGGTGACCTTGCTGTTGCAAAAATGAAATTGTTATTTAGTTGCATTCATATATACCATGCCAAATATGGAATCTCTCTTTTATATTTTACATCAGATGAAGACAGTCTTTTAAGATCATGTTTATTAAAATTCTATTGTGATTAGCAAATAATACCAAGGACAAATTTACTTAGTAGAAAATATTTTATTTACCATTGTAAAATGCTGAGTAAATTGTACATGATTGTGCTGCCAGCAAAAGCAGACTCCAAGCTGTCTTATTACATTGCTATAGCACAATTAAATTAAATACAAATGCTTTTAGCATCACATAATGACAAATATTCAGATGGTTTCAACCACATTTTTCCCTAAAGTTCATAACTTATGTATGATCAGTTAATCCACACACAGACATAGATACAGTTAGGGGCATCTGCATCCTCCACAGCACCACATTCTCATCTGCCAAACAGGCTTCACAGATCTACACTATAAACGCAAATCTCGGAAACCAGGCATGACACACAGCCAGGGGGAAACCCACAAATGCACAGACTGATTGACTTTTTAAATTACCCGAAGGGGATCAAATCTTCAGGAACAATTGGTAATATATCCTAGCTAAAAACACATCAATGGTAAAGGATTTATCAAAGACAAATGCAGATACTGAAGAGTCAGACAGTTGGAACTCAATGAAACCTTCTGCATGTTTACACAAAATGGTAGTGCCTAAGGACATTCTGTTCCTAGACAATAGTACTGGGAATTAACCAAGTCTGGAAGAGCAAATACAGCAGCTTTGATAGGCAACAAGTTCACAAGCTTGAAAGGTACAGTAAATCTGAAAAAAGGAACCTTTAAGTAGAAATATAAGTAATGCAAAGGTTTAAGGATCCTTAGAAGTCACAATTTCTAGAAAAGATCTTGTTTTTAAACAATGTTGGTTACTGCAGATACGGTATGTATATATAATTATTGTAATATAAATTAACAGACATAATTGCATGTAATTAGAGATGAGCAAAGTAAAAAAAAATTGATTCAGTCAGTTTAACAGATTTTTCGAAAAGATTTGATTTGATCCAAATTGATTTGTGGTGAATTGCATTTTTTAAAAAAAAGCTATTTCCTGGCGGCAGAGAGCCTGTATAGTGGTTTAGAACACTGAGCCTTGCAGCAACACGCATAGTGAGTCTGCTGTAGTAGTGAAAAAATAATGTGAGAAAGTATGACATACAGGCTACACAGACAGGATCCATTAAGTGTCTCCTTTTACATTCCTTCTGACAGATCAGAAGCAGAGTCAAATAAATGATGATTTCAACCTGGCCAAAAAGACGAAATAGTGATCCACTCATGAAGAGGGAAGGGTGGGAACAGCATTAGAAGTCCACAGAGTGGTCCAATGACATAGTGTGGAGGTAGCAGCTGCATCATCAGACCACAGATTGGAAAAATGACATAGTGTGGAGGTGGCAGCAAATGTATAGGCTGCCAAAATGTGTGTTTTTTTTAATAGCAGAATAGAACACCTGTATCTAACGCATACAGTACAGACCAAAAGTTTGGACACACCTTCTCATTCAAAGAGTTTTCTTTATTTTCATGACTATGAAATTTGTAGATTCACACTGAAGGCATCAAGACTATGAATTAACACATGTGGAATTATATGCATAACAAAAAAGTGTGAAACAACTGAAAATATGTAATATTCTAGGTTCTTCAAAGTAGCCACCTTATGCTTTAATTATTGCTTTGCACACTCTTGGCATTCTCTTGATGAGCTTCAAGAGGTAGTCACCTGAAATGGTCTTGAAGGAGTTCCCAGAGATGCTTAGCACTTGTTGGCCCTTTTGCCTTAACTCTGCAGTCCAGCTCACCCCAAACCATCTCGATTGGGTTCAGGCCCGGTGACTGTGGGGGCCAGGTCATCTGGCGCAGCACCCCATCACTGTCCTTCATGGTCAAATAGCCCTTACACAGCCTGGAGGTGTGTTTGGGGTCACTGTCCTGTTGAAAAATAAATGATGACTCGGATGAACTTATCCTCCGCAGCAGAAGTGACTCTTGGTCTTCCTTTCCTGGGGCGGTCCGCATGTGAGCCAGTTTCTTTATAGCACTTGATGGTTTTTGTGACTGCACTTGGGGACCCTTTCAAAGTGTAACGGACCGTTTCAGCAGACAAGGGGTTAAAATCCATTTAGGCGATATGCCCCTTTCTGAGAGACAGGCACAGCTACTGCAGAACACCAACCTCCCGAACTGGATACAAAATAGCACTCCAAACTGGAACCTCGCAAATAGCTGTCAGCAGACGAACAGGAAAAGCGTACAGTCAGCTTACACTCTTGGCAATCAGTCTCTAACAGCATATAGGGAATCCCCCCAATAACGAGACAAGGCTCTGTCTTGAGGGTCAGCAGTGGTCTGACTGTACTTCAGGTACAGCCCCTTTTATTCATAAAAAGCAAACATAGTACTGCCCACAGGGTTTTGAAATCCCACCAATCAATATCTTACAACACACAATGCAAGTACAGCAACCAATTGTTCCCGCCCCCTAGAGGACCAGAAGGGAGACTGCGACACAGAACAGATACAACACATCCCCACAATGCATCATGGTTTCCTCCTCTCTGCTTGGGAGACAACCGAGGGCAATCCAATTATCTCTCAGGACAAAGGGAGATCACCAATACACATGTGGAGACAACAGGACAGACATCACCATTTAAACACACAATGGCACACCCCCACAGCAAACACAGACATTTAACATATCCCCAGATAGCTCAAGTCTGAGTGCATATCATTAGGTGAATGGCACTCAGAATACACGAATACAATAATATTAGCTATCTGGGTACCCTCACATAACATACAATTTAACCAAACGCATAATAACATAAAATACAATTCCACAGACAGATTTAAGCTGTGCGGCCGGTCTGTCTTCTCCTTTAAAGTTACTATGGGCCATAATCCTGAGGCAAGAGGCTTTTAAACAGCCCTCTCCAAAACCCAGTGGCGAGGTTGGTTTCGCCACACATCTCCCCCCCCCAGGGAAGACTAACCAGATGCCTGACCTCACGCCGGTCGGTACCTGAGTTAGTCTGGCAGCCCACCCACAACCCAATATTGGACCTGTTGAATCTTAGGGCCTGGCTCGGTTCTGTATGTCCCCAGCTGTTGAGTGGGCATCTGCTACTCCTTGCTTTGTGGTTCTCCAGCTTGGAGCTGTAGGTACTTGGTGGGCAGAGGCCGACTGCGCTCTGCCCAGATGCCAGCTATTCCGCTGGGGATGCCTGTGGGAAGTCAGTCTCTGGACAAGAGGATAGGGGAGGGCAGAGGCCAACTGCACTCTGCCCTGATGCCAGCTCTTCTGCTGGCGTGAGGGGGGTACAAGCCAGTCCTGTAACAAGGGGGTCCGTGGAGCAGAGGCTAGCGGCTCTCTGCCCTGATGCCAGCTCTTCCGCTGGGAAGGGATCAGTGGTTATTGCAGGCTCATCCACTGCCCCCAGAACTCGGTTGGGAAGTAGCTGGGAAGGGGAGGGCTCGCTTACCTCCTCCTCCTGGTATCCCTGCGGAGATGGCTGGAGATCTGGTTGTTGGAGGGGGAAACCTGACTGTCTCCTCTTTGGCTAAACAGCCCTGTTGCTGGGGGACAGGACCGACTGTCCCTACCCCCTGTGCTGTGAGTGCAGAGACCACGGTCCCATCTGCACAGTTGTGGGGCTTACTGTCTCCCCCTGGTGCGTTAAGCTGCCGCTGGGGAATGGAGACTAGGCTCCCAGTTCCCAACAAATCCTGCTGCTGCTGGGGGACAGGACCGACTCTCTCTGCCCCCTGTAACTCCGCCTGCCGCTGGGGAATGGAGACTCGGCTCCCAATTCCCTGTACATCACACGGCCGCTGGGGAATGGAGACTAGGCTCCCAATTCCCAAAAAATCATGCTGCGACTGGGGGGCAGGAACAACTACCTCTGCCCCCTGTAACTCAGCCTGCCGCTGGGGAGGGAGGCCGCTGCTCTCCCCTCCCTGCACTTCACACTGCCGCTGGGGAATGGAGACTGGGCTCCCTCTGTCCCGCAACTGTAACTTCCGATGGAGGTCCACCCAACGTGGCAGCTGACCGTCACCTTCTGCCCGGTATAGTAGGGTCTTGAACACTAGACTCCTCACGAACTTCACGGATTTCTCAGCTGGATTGGGTCCGAAGAAGTTCAGCCGCAACCACATCATACGGTCAAATTCCTCAACAGAGTATCTGTACTCCACTGCTGGTTCCATCCTGGTGCTTTTAGGGTCGCTGTACTGAGACATGCGTTGCCCTTAAATTGTAGAATCCACAGAAATGGTGTCTCCTGTAGCTGTCCTTCTGGCTGTAGGAACGATCCCGCTGCTTGCACCAATGCAACGGACCGTTTCAGCAGACAAGGGGTTAAAATCTGTTTAGGCGATATGCCCCTTTCTGAGAGACAGGCACAGCTACTGCAGAACACCAACCTCCCGAACTGGATACAAAATAGCACTCCAAACTGGAACCTCGCAAATAGCTGTCAGCAGACGAACAGGAAAAGCGTACAGTCAGCTTACACTCCTGGCAATCAGTCTCTAACAGCATATAGGGAATCCCCCCAATAACGAGACAAGGCTCTGTCTTGAGGGTCAGCAGTGGTCTGACTGTACTTCAGGTACAGCCCCTTTTATTCATAAAAAACAAACATAGTACTGCCCACAGGGTTTTGAAATCCCACCAATCAATATCTTACAACACACAATGCAAGTACAGCAACCAATTGTTCCCGCCCCCTAGAGGACCAGAAGGGAGACTGCGACACAGAACAGATACAACACATCCCCACAATGTATCATGGTTTCCTCCTCTCTGCCTGGGAGACAACCGAGGGCAATCCAATTATCTCTCAGGACAAAGGGAGATCACCAATACACATGTGGAGACAACAGGACAGACATCACCATTTAAACACACAATGGCACACCCCCACAGCAAACACAGACATTTAACATATCCCCAGATAGCTCAAGTCTGAGTGCATATCATTAGGTGAATGGCACTCAGAATACACAAATACAATAATATTAGCTATCTGGGTACCCTCACATAACATACAATTTAACCGAACGCATAATAACATAAAATACAATTCCACAGACAGATTTAAGCTGTGCGGCCGGTCTGTCTTCTCCTTTAAAGTTACTATGGGCCATAATCCTGAGGCAAGAGGCTTTTAAACAGCCCTCTCCAAAACCCAGTGGCGAGGTTGGTTTCGCCACACAAAGTTTTCCCAATTTTTCAGACTGACCGACCTTCATTTCTTAAAGTAATGATGGCCACTCGTTTTTCTTTACTTAGCTGCTTTTTTCTTGCCATAATACAAATTCTAACAGTCTATTCAGTAGGACTATCAGCTGTGTATCCACCTGACTTCTCCACAATGCAACTGATGGTCCCAACCTCATTTATAAGGCAAGAAATCCCACTTATTAAACCTGACAGGGGACACCTGTGAAGTGAAAACCATTTCAGGTGCCTACCTCTTGAAGCTCATCAAGAGAATGCCAAGAGTGTGCAAAGCAGTATTCAAAGCAAAAGGTGGCTACTTTGAAGAACCTAGAATATGACACATTTTCAGTTGTTTCACACTTTTTTGTTATGTAAATAATTCCACATGTATTAATTCATAGTTTGATGCTTTCAATGTGAATCTACAATTTTCATAGTCATGAAAATAAAGAAAACTCTTTGAATGAGAAGGTGTGTCCAAACTTTTGGTCTGTCCTGTATATCTCACACTGACAGATGCAGCTAAGGCTGTAAATTAAATTTTTGGTCCAAAATTTGTGGGTTTTTTTATCCCAGAAAATTATTGAAGCTTGTCTTTTAGACTGACAAATGCTGCAAAGGCACTAAATGTAGGATATTGCCAAAAAAGTGTGTTTTTTAAAACTCAGATTATTATTGCAGTATTTCAAGCTTGTATTTCACAAAAAAATGCAGCATAGGCCTCAGATGTAGGGTATTGCTTTTTAAACCCAGAAAAAGTATTGCAGTATTTCAAGATCGGATTTCACACTGACAAATCCTGCAAAGGCCCCAGATGTAGGGTCTTGCATAAAATGGGGGATTTTTTAAACCCAGAAAATGATTGAAGTATTGAAAGCTTCTATTTCACACTGACAGATTATGCACTGCACCCACAAAACAAAATCTATGTAGATTGCTGAGTTAACAAGCACTTCAAATTAAAGATTCTTTCTTATTCTCTCCCTCATAGAAGCAGCATCAGCACAGCAGAGTGATATGCAGAGCTACGTGACTCCAGCTTATATAAAAGGTGGGTCACATTCTGCACTGGCCAATCACAGCCTACTAATGGCATGGCTGTGATGGCTTCTAAGGGCACAAGAGTAAAATGCTTGTTGATGGGATGCAGCCTTTCAAAAAGTGCCAATAAATCGCCAAACATCTAACTCGAACGCAAAATTTTACTGAAATTTCGGGTTTGGGCCCGGGGTCCAAAAATCCTAAAGTTCGGTAAGACGCTTAACACGAAACACTGGAGAAAAAAATAAGTATTCCCCTACTCAAATGCACCTTTGAAATGCTGCCATTCTGTCTGGTGGAGAAAGACAGTTTTAAAATGTTAATGATAGCATCCCACAGTATGTGGTTCCCTGCTGCCACTACTTTTCCAGGTGGGTAGAACCTGCCCTGCACGAACAAGCAACGGAAAAAATCAGGTGTGCACTGTGCAATGCCCTCAGTGGCAAGGTCCACAAAACCAGCAAAACGTGGACCAGTAAGCACAGGCAGGGACATTATATCTCCCTAACTGCCCACTGGGTAAATGTAGTGGCAGATGGACCTGAGGCGTAAAACGGTGTGGTGCAATTCCT
Source organism: Bufo gargarizans (assembly GCF_014858855.1). Taxonomy (NCBI): domain Eukaryota; kingdom Metazoa; phylum Chordata; class Amphibia; order Anura; family Bufonidae; genus Bufo; species Bufo gargarizans. The sequence continues at coordinate 230,335,215 of NC_058085.1, read as the reverse complement.
ACCACCACAGAGGATTTCTGGACGTTTCTCAGTGCCTCCTGTTGCCTCCTCCTCCACTTCCTCCTCATCACATCAGCGCAACACCTACACCACCAACTTCAGCACAGCCAAGTGGGAAATGACAGCAGGCTGTTCTAAAACTCATCTGTTTGGGGGGGAAAAACCCACACTGTGCAGGAGCTGTGGGAGGGCATGTAAGAACAGACCGATGAGTGGTTGGTGCCTCTGAGCCTCAAGCCTGGCCTGGTGGTGCGCAACAACGGGTGGAATCTCATAGCAGCTCTCGGCCTAGCCAGTTGGATGCACATCACTTGCATGGTGCCTGTACTGAATTTGGTGGGTCAGAGGTTACTGAAAAATCATCCTGATATGCAGAAAGTGCAGGCCATCTGTGCGTTCTTTTGGAATTCTCACCCCGCTGCTGTTCACTTTCTGCCTTCTTGCTCGCCGCCTCATATGTGATGTACCTACAAGGTGGAACTTCACCTTGCACATGCTGGAGAGACTGTGTGAGCAGTAGCAGGCAATAGTAGAGTTTCAGCTGCAGCACACTCTGCAGAGTAGTGGGCCTCCATGCGGGACGTGTACGCCATGTTGCACTGCTTCGAGTACTCCACCAACATGGTCAACGATGATGACGTCATCCTCAGCTTTACTATTCCACTTCTATGTCTCCTAGAAAAAATGCTTTGGACGATGACGGATGAAGATGTGGAACGGGATCATTCCAACAGTTATCAGGCAAGTCGGCCACAGGTGGCTCAGAGGGTGGGTTCCTGCACCAACATCAGCCAGATACGCAAATGTCCATCCAGGGCACAGTTTTGGAGGATGAGGAGGATGTTGATGAGAATGATCCTCATTCACAGCAGGGTGACAACCTAATCAACTCACACTTATTACTGGAGTGTGATTGGGAGAGATACAGATGACAAAGACGATACACCTTCTACCAAGAACAGCTTGTCGTTGCCTCGGGGCAGCCTGGCACATATGAGCGACTACATGCTGCAGCGCCTGCACAACGACCGCTGAGTTGCCCTTATTCTTAGCAGTGTTGATTACTGGGTGGCCACCCTGCTGGATCCTTGCTAGAAGGACAATGTGCCGTCTTTACATCCATCACTGGAGAGCAAATGGAAGATGCGCAACTACAAGCGCAAGCTGGTAGATGCATTACTGATCGCATTCCCACCTGACAGCAGGGGCTTATTGGAAGCACGGGGCAGAGGAGGAGGAAGTGGCCAAAGCAGCTGGGGCACCGACACTTCCTCAGAAGTGAGGGTTAGCATGGCCGAAATGTAGAAAAGCTTTGTCAGCAAGCCACAACATCTAGCACCACCATCTGATATGGACCATCTTAGCAGGAGGAAGCGTTTCAGCAACCTGATAGGAGAGGACGTGTGCACACGTCTGCATGTACTGACTGATGGGTTTGCCCTAATTAACTTCTGGGTCTCCAAATTGGGCACATGGCCTGGGCTTGTCCATTACACCTTGGAAGTGCTAGCCTGCCCTGTGGCAAGTGTATTGTCTGAACATGTGTTTAGCACAGTAGGGGGGCTGATAACGGACAGGCCGCAATTAGCCATTGATATACTCCAGTGCATTTTGTGCGTTCTCTTTGCTATTTCCAAATCTTTTGGGGCCTCCACAAACAATAAAACAACAACAAAGAAATTAAGAAAAATTAAAAAATAAGTAAAAACAAAAGTAAAAAAATGAAATTTGTTGGCGGGCTCCTCTGCCTTTTCCACCTACATCGCCATGTCCGTCTCAGCCTTCTCTTCAGCCTGCACCTCTATGTCCACATGTTCTGCTTGCACAACCACATCAGCCTTCTCCTCCACTCGGACCTCCACCTCCTGGCAAAAGATTATGTCTTATATTGGCAGGGCAGAGAAGTATACTGACCACACCCAGGCATTGTTACACTCAAGCATATTTTGTATGTTCTCTTTGCTATTTCCCAATGTTTTGGGGCCTCAACAAACAAAAACAAAAATTAAGAAAAAATGAAATAAAAAACAAAATTGCTGTCTAACTACTAAAAATAAATTAAAACAAAAGTAAAAAAAAAAAATTGTTGGCTGGCTCCTTTGCCTCTTTCACCTACAACACCACATTTGCCTCCTTCTCCACTCGGACCTTCACCTCCTGGCTCAAGATTATTATGTGTTATATTGGCAGAGTAAAGAAGTATACCGGCCGCACCCCAAAAAATTGCTAAAGGTCACACACAAGAATTTACAGACACATTTGAAAAAACAAAACAGAAACAGTGTTGGTGTAGTGCCCTGGAGTAGGGGTACTGTGATGTCTGAATATTTGTGGACATTTTACCCTGTGTCCCTATGCAAAGTTATAAACGTCCTACTTTATTTGACTTGAAAGGGTTAACTTAAACTGTTTAATACTGTTTAACTGCATTTTATATGTATTTGTGAAATATATCCTGGTCATTTGCACTGTATTTGCAAGGCTCTGTGGAAAGGGTTAATGAATTCTGAGAGACTTTTTGGACTTTGAATGAGAATATGGTAATTTTCCACAACTTCCATGGGGTTTAAAGAAGATCATGCTTTGGAGGGAAAAAGCCAGACTTGTTTATCATCAAAATCAGACAGACTGACCTTTTCAATGTCTGGTTTAGCTCTGTTGATATGTCTGGAAACTTGTTTTTGTCTGGAAAAACTGTGTCATTGTCATTGAGCATCATTGAAATTCTAATTTAAGTCTATGCCAGACGGGAGAGGTAACTTTGTAATTGTTTATGCTGAGTTTCTCCACTCCACCCCTCCCAATAGAAGGTTCTAGTCAAGCTAGAAATAAGGAGAGCAGTCATAGCCCCTGGTGTTCTGCAGTTTGGGAACAGTGCTTGGAAGAGGAGACTTTGCCAGACTACTGAGTGACCAGAAGAAGAAACCGGGATACGCTGCCACAGAAGAGACAGGGATATGCTGCCACAGACCCTGGATCACCAGCTTTTGACCAGGGTAGCAGCCTTCTTAATAGAGACAGAGGGACAGCTAGTTCAGGCCTTTGCTTAACATCAAACCCTTCTTCTACCAGGGAGCAGACTGGAGAAGCCAGCCCTATGCCTCACCTGTATTGTTTTGCATCTGAATTCCTCCAATAAATAACCATACTGGTTAACTACAGACGCTTACCATCTCTTCCTTAGAGCAGCTACACAATGGTGACACCTCAACGGTGTCCGGGAGACACAGCGTAGAGTTGGAGCCACCCCAAACCTGGCCAGTGCATTGGCTTCCTCACCCGCCTCCTCCTCTTCCACCTACACCTACACTTCCTCATCCACTGGGACGTCCACCTCCTAGCTCAAGATTATTATGTCTTATATTGGCAGAGTAGATAAGATTGCTGGCCACACCCCATAAAATGGCTATAGGTTACACTCAAAGATAACAGACAAATAAAAAATAAAATAAAAACCTACACAAAAACAGTGTTGGCTTCCTCTTCCGCCTATATCACCACGCCCACAGCCTCATCTACTTCCTACTCCAATATAAAAACAAGTATTGCTTCTGCACAAACTATCAAATATGAACCATGTCTTAAATGGCTCCTGTTGAGAATCCACCACATTCAAAAATCCCCTATACGAATAGCACAGTTGGTTTGTGATATAAATCACTCCTACCTTTGTTTCTCCCTGGTAAAAGCTCCAAAGGCTTGGCTAAATCCCAATGTCCTTTAGAGGCAGTTTAGTTATTTTTTTCAGATGGAAGCAGGCCCCGGTCAGCAGCATGCCTCCTGTTTGATGCTCAGGATCCGGTATGCAAAGGGGTGACGTCACCTGAGCACAGCTACGAAAGCTGAAATGGGAAAAATCCAGCGTGTTTCGAGAAGTATCGCTTCTCTTCCTCACGAATACCATTCTCCCATTACTGCTCATATAGATAAGTCCTAGCTGGTTTCCTGGGTGGAGCAAATCCATATCAGTTGTCTGGCTATACACATATGTGACCCTTTTAACTGTCAAAAGCAAACAATTCTACCTCACTATTAAAACCCCATGGAGCTAGACATTTAAGATAAAAAATCCACCTAGTCTCTGCTCTCGATTGATATTTGATGAAATCTCCTCTTCTTTTACTCACTGCAACTTTCTCCATACCGCATACAGAAGACCCTTTCCATTTCCCCCCGTGTACATCAGAATAATGTATCAATACAGGGTGTCCTTTATCTTTTCACTCTATATTATGTATGTGCTCCCTTATACCATTTTTTGTGGTCTTTTTGTTCTACCTACGTAAGAAATTGCTCACATGGGCATGTTATTAGATATATGACCCCTTTAGTATGTAACATGTAATATGTTGTTTTATTGTCTGTTTGTAAAGGCCTTCTTTAATTTTTATTTTATAGACTGGTTTTGTACGACCCAATTTACGGCAGCTCATACATTTTTAACAAGGATAAAAGCCTTTTGGGGTCCCTATATTGCTCTTCGTTGTTTTTACTGTTTTAACAGTTGGTGCGATCATATTGCCTTTTTTATATATGAATCTGGGATTTTCTGGAATCTATCCTCCTATAATAGTATCTTGATGAATGATGTCCAAGTATTTTTTAACTATATTTCTAAGTATACTGGATTGATTATTGTAACCTGAAATAATTGCAGGAATTAATGTTGTGTTATCACTATTACATGTATTTTGTTTATTCATTGTATTACTGTGTATATCATGCTCAATAAGTACTTGTCTGTCAGTGCTTCCTACTATTTCTCTTTGTTTATTGAGGAGGTCACAGGTCTATCCTTTGGTTTCAAATTTATTTTGTAGTATATTTGCTTCCTGTTCAAAATCCTCTTTTTTGCTATAATTTCTATATAGGCGCATGAATTGACTTCTGGGTATATTTAATAGCAATTGTGGCAAATGACAACTAGTCATGACGATAAAGCTATTAGTGTCAGTGGGTTTTAAATTTAAAAAATTAATTTCAGATTTACTGTATGTAGGAGTAAATTCTAAAAAGTAGTAATTTTATTTATAACCTTAAAAAAAAAAAATTCACCTCTCTTCCAAATTAAAATAATGTCATCAATAAAACGGCGCCAGAAGACGAGATCCACACCGAGTCCCCCAGGCGGGAAGATACAGTCATTCTCCTCGCCACGTATAGGTTAGTGAATCTCGTCCCCATCGCCGTCCCCCATGTTTGTAAATAATAATCTCCCTCATATATAAAATATTGTATTCAATATAAATAAAATGCAATCTCCTATAAAATCAATTTGTTCCATAGAGTACGAACTGGATTGGTGCAAAAAGGATTTTGCTGCTTTGCATCTCCTATTACTCTCTATCACTGTATACAATGATTTGACTGCTGTGGTACCTATAATGTATTCAGATTGCCATTGTACTGTTTGCAATATTTGATTAATATGTGTAGTATCCTTTAGGGCCTATTCTATTATTGTCCTATTCTAATACCTACCTAAATTGCACAAATCCCTCACTGATCCACCAGGAAGGCCAATAGTGTCGGGCGTTATTTCACTGTCAAGTAATTATTAATATGTGGATATTCATTTACAACCCTGAGTAAAGCTATCTAAACCCCAGCCTATCTAAAGGATACTACACATATTATTCAAATATTGCAGATATTACAATGGCAATCTGAATACATAGTTAAAACAGTAAAAACACCGAATAGCAATATAGGGATCCCAAAAGTTGTTTTTTTCTTGTAAAAAATGTATAAGCTGCCGTAAAATGGGTTGTACCAAATCAGTCTATGAAATAAAAATTAAAGAAGGCCTTTACAAACATATAATAACATGCCCATGTGAGAAATTTTACACAGGTAGAACAAAAACACCACACAAGAACGTGTAAGGGAGCACATATATAATAACTCCACCCAGGAACCCAGCTAGGACTTATATACATGAGCAGTAATGGGAGAATGGTATCTGTGAGAAGGAAAAGGGATACTTCTTGAAACACGTTGGAATTTTTACCATTTCAGCTTTCCTAGCTGTGCTCAGGTGACTTCACCCCACTCTATACCGGAGGGCGGGCATCAAGAGGAGGTGTGCTGCCGATCGAGGCACACTTCCATCTGACAGGAAGAACTAAACTGCCTCTAAAGGATGGGATTGAGCCAAGCATTGCCAGTGATCACAATTATTGTTGATAACTTCCTACTCCACTTGGACCTCCGCCTCCTGGTTCAAGATTTATATTTTTTCTTTTTATGTATTTTATGTTAAGTAATTTCCCTATCCACATTTGTTTGCAGGGCAATTATACTGCTCTTACCCCCATTTTGGATCCTTTTGCTGCCCTCTAGCCCTTCCTATGACTTATTTGTAGCCATTTTTCAGCCCCAACGTTCAGGTCCCAATTGATTTTAATGGGGTTTGGTGTTCTGGGTCACATTCGGGTCAAGTTCCGAACCCAAACTGAACTTTAAAGAACCTATTGAACCCGAACATCCACCGGTCCGATCAATTCTACTCAGTACATAATATCTCTCTTAGTTTTTACTCAGCTTGTTTCTGACATTGCTTTTGGATATTCTTTTGGTTTTAATGGTTCATCTCTCTGTTTCTGACCCAAGCTAGTACGACTACTTGACCTGTCCACTCCATCTGCCATCAGCTATTTGGTGAAATGAAAGATAGATTTTATTCCACCCACAGGAACTACTCAGGGTTATCTAGTTGGTTTCCTAATAGTGGTATAACTCTAATGAGGGCAACTATTCCATTCTAGATAGGACCATGTAGTGGTAGAAGTGTTGCAGAGCAAGTTCACCAGCTCTTGTTCAACTGAGTAGCTAGTGGCTAGTCTTGCAGTGGTGCTGGACAGGTTACTTGTGTCCTATCATTTCTGCTACACATACATGCATATGTACCAGAAATATTCTAGCTTTTAAGCAGTGGGTGACCTTGCTGTTGCAAAAATGAAATTGTTATTTAGTTGCATTCATATATACCATGCCAAATATGGAATCTCTCTTTTATATTTTACATCAGATGAAGACAGTCTTTTAAGATCATGTTTATTAAAATTCTATTGTGATTAGCAAATAATACCAAGGACAAATTTACTTAGTAGAAAATATTTTATTTACCATTGTAAAATGCTGAGTAAATTGTACATGATTGTGCTGCCAGCAAAAGCAGACTCCAAGCTGTCTTATTACATTGCTATAGCACAATTAAATTAAATACAAATGCTTTTAGCATCACATAATGACAAATATTCAGATGGTTTCAACCACATTTTTCCCTAAAGTTCATAACTTATGTATGATCAGTTAATCCACACACAGACATAGATACAGTTAGGGGCATCTGCATCCTCCACAGCACCACATTCTCATCTGCCAAACAGGCTTCACAGATCTACACTATAAACGCAAATCTCGGAAACCAGGCATGACACACAGCCAGGGGGAAACCCACAAATGCACAGACTGATTGACTTTTTAAATTACCCGAAGGGGATCAAATCTTCAGGAACAATTGGTAATATATCCTAGCTAAAAACACATCAATGGTAAAGGATTTATCAAAGACAAATGCAGATACTGAAGAGTCAGACAGTTGGAACTCAATGAAACCTTCTGCATGTTTACACAAAATGGTAGTGCCTAAGGACATTCTGTTCCTAGACAATAGTACTGGGAATTAACCAAGTCTGGAAGAGCAAATACAGCAGCTTTGATAGGCAACAAGTTCACAAGCTTGAAAGGTACAGTAAATCTGAAAAAAGGAACCTTTAAGTAGAAATATAAGTAATGCAAAGGTTTAAGGATCCTTAGAAGTCACAATTTCTAGAAAAGATCTTGTTTTTAAACAATGTTGGTTACTGCAGATACGGTATGTATATATAATTATTGTAATATAAATTAACAGACATAATTGCATGTAATTAGAGATGAGCAAAGTAAAAAAAAATTGATTCAGTCAGTTTAACAGATTTTTCGAAAAGATTTGATTTGATCCAAATTGATTTGTGGTGAATTGCATTTTTTAAAAAAAAGCTATTTCCTGGCGGCAGAGAGCCTGTATAGTGGTTTAGAACACTGAGCCTTGCAGCAACACGCATAGTGAGTCTGCTGTAGTAGTGAAAAAATAATGTGAGAAAGTATGACATACAGGCTACACAGACAGGATCCATTAAGTGTCTCCTTTTACATTCCTTCTGACAGATCAGAAGCAGAGTCAAATAAATGATGATTTCAACCTGGCCAAAAAGACGAAATAGTGATCCACTCATGAAGAGGGAAGGGTGGGAACAGCATTAGAAGTCCACAGAGTGGTCCAATGACATAGTGTGGAGGTAGCAGCTGCATCATCAGACCACAGATTGGAAAAATGACATAGTGTGGAGGTGGCAGCAGCATCAGGAGACCACAAGAGTGGCAAGGTGACATAGTGTGGAGGTAGCAGCATCAGGAGACCACAGAGTGGCACAATGACAGAGTGTGGAGGTGGTAGTGGCAGCATGAGGAGGCCGCAAAGTGATAAGGAGACATATTGTGGAGGAGGCAGCAGCAACAGCATGAGGAGGCCACAGAGTGGCACAATGACAGAGTGTGGAGGTAGAAGCAGCATCAGGAAACCACAGTGGCAAGGTGACATAGAGTGGAGGAAGCAGAAGCATCAGGAGTCCACAGAGTGGCACAATGACAGAGTGTGGAAGTGGCAGCAGCAGCATGAGGAGGCCAAGAGTGGCAAGGTGACAGTGTGGAGGTAGAAGCAGCATCAGGAAACCACAGTGGCAAGGTGACATAGAGTGGAGGCAGCAGAAGCATCAGGAGTCCACAGAGTGGTACATAGTGTTGAGCGCGAATATTCGAAAAGCGAATTTTTTTTGCGAATATCGCAACTTCGCGATTTTGCGAATATTTCGTATATAGTGCTGTATATTCGCAAAAACGAATATTCTTTATTTATTTATTTTTTTCACAAAATTACAGTACACATATAATTGATTGTTTCCCAAAGGTCCAACAGCTCAGATCTTACTCACATTGCCTAGAAAGTGATTGAGGCGCAAATCTTCGTAAGGCGATTTTATTAGCGCACATGCGAATATCGGCACGTCCCAGAACAGAGGCAAAGGGCTTTGCATTCATACATTAGTGAATTGAGTTGCGAATCTTCGTAAGGCGATTTTATTAGCACACATGCGAATACCTACACTTGTCCCAGAACAGAGGCAAAGGGCTTTGCATTCATACATTAGTGAATTGAGTTGCGAATCTTCGTGAGGCGATTTTATTAACGCAAATGGGAATATCTACACTTGTCCCCAGAACAGAGAGGCAAAGGCCTGTGCATTCATATAGTATAGCACCATATTCGCGAATACTTAGAACTTCGTAAAATTCGATTTACGAATATTCGTATTTTTTATTTTACTTTCCACCTTACAGATTACATTGATCTGTACTCTGTCAACTACAGTCATCACCCCCCACTGTATCTCGATTGATTCCCAAAAGTCTAAAAGCTCAGATCTTACTCACATTGCCTAGAAAGTGATTGAGGTGCGAATCTTCGTAAGGCGATTTTATTAGCGCACATGCGAATATCTACACTTGTCCCAGAACAGAGGCAGAGGGCTTTGCATTCATACATTAGTGATTGAATTGAGTTGCGAATCTTCGTGAGGCGATTTTATTAACGCAAATGCGAATTTCTACACTTGTCCCCAGAACAGAGGCAAAGGCCTGTGCATTCATATAGTATAGCACCATATTCGCGAATACTTAGAACTTCGTAAAATTTGATTTACGAATATTCGTATTTTTTATTTTACTTTTCACCTTACAGATTACATTGATCTGTACTCTGTCAACTACTGTCATCACCCCCCACTGTTTCTCGATTGATTCCCAAAAGTCCAAAAGCTCAGATCTTACTCACATTGCCTAGAAAGTGATTGAGGCGCGAATATTCGTAAGGCGATTTTATTAGCGCACATGCGAATATCGGCACTTGTCCCAGAACAGAGGCAAAGGGCTTTGCATTCTTACATTAGTGATTGAATTGAGTTGCGAATCTTCGTAAGGCGATTTTATTAGCGCACATGCGAATATCGGCACTTTGTGAGGACACTAATCCCTCCCTCATTTTAGATTGTGGGCCAATGAGAAGGAGTCCAACAGGTTAGCAACATCCCTAGCAACCAATCAGAAAGTTGCCCACCCCATTACTATATAAGATTTTGTCACGGCAGCCATTTTGTGCAGTTTCATGTGGTGGTGATTGAGAGAGGATCTTGGAACTGTGCAGTGCTTTGCTTTTTTAAAAGCAAATTGTAAAACGATTTAATCTTATAGTTTTAGATAGGGTAGGTTAGTGTAGCTGATAGGATAAAGATTAGGGTACAGAGTTAGGAGAAAAATAATTGTGGCGAAACCAACCTCGCCACTGGGTTTTGGAGAGGGCTGTTTAAAAGCCTCTTGCCTCAGGATTATGGCCCATAGTAACTTTAAAGGAGAAAACAGACCGGCCGCACAGCTTAAATCTGTCTGTAGAATTGTATTTTATGTTATTATGCGTTCGGTTAAATTGTATGTTATGTGAGGCACCCAGATAGCTAATATTATTGTATTCGTGTATTCTGAGTGCCATTCACCTAATGATATGCACTCAGACTTGAGCTATCTGGGGATATGTTAAATGTCTGTGTTTGCTGTGGGGGTGTGCCATTGTGTGTTTAAATGGTGATGTCTGTCCTGTCATCTCCACATGTGTATTGGTGATCTCCCTTTTGTCCTGAGAGATAATTGGATTGTCTTCGGTCGTCTCCCAGGCAGAGAGGAGGAAACCATGATGCATTGTGGGGATATGTTGTATCTGTTCTGTGTCGCAGTCTCCCTTCTGGTCCTCTAGGGGGCGGGAACGATTGGTTGCTGTAGTTACATTGTGTGTGTTGTGAATTACTGATTGGTTGGATTTCAAAACTCTGTGGGCAGTACTATGTTTGGTTTTTATCAATAAAAGAGGCTGTACTTGAAGTACAGTCAGATCACTGCTGACCCTCAAGACGGAGCCTTGTCTCGTTATTGGGGGATTCCCTGTATGCTGTTAGAGACTGATTGCCAGGAGTGTAAGCCGACTGAATGCTTTTCCTGTTCGTCTGCTGGCAGCTACTTGCGAGGTTCCAGTTTGGAGTGCTATTTTGTATCCAGTTCGGGAGGTTGGTGTTCTGCAGTAGCTGTGCCTGTCTCTCGGAAAGGGGCATATCGCCTAAACGGATTTTAACCCTTTGACTGCTGAAACGGTCCGTTACAATAATCATTTATATAGATTAGTGTAGCCGATAGTTTATAGTGCAGGGTGCAGTGTAGGGCCTAGTTAGAGAAAAATAATCATTTATTTAGGTTAGGTAATAGTGTAGCTGATAGGATAAAGATTAGGGCACAGAGTTAGGAGAAAAAATAATCATTTATTTAGGTTAGTGAATAGATTAGCTGATAGTTTCTAGTGCAGGGTGCAGTGTAGGGCATAGTTAGGAGAAATATAATAATTTATTTAGGTTAGTGAATAGATTAGCTGATAGTTTCTAGTGCAGGGTGCAGTGTAGGGCCTAGTTAGGAGAAATATAATAATTTATTTAGGTTAGTGAATAGATTAGTTAGCTGATAGTTTCTAGTGCAGGGTGCAGGTTAGTTATAGTGTAGGCTTTAGTTGTTGTTTTTTTGTTTTCTAATTTAGTATAGTGTTTGTAATAAAAAAAAAAAAAAGTTTATTAGTTTTCGTTTATTACTGTTTAGTTTGTGTCGTGTCAGTGTCTACGTCCTTTGTTAGTTAAAAAAAAAAAGACAAAAAAAAGTTCATTAGTTTTAGTGTTTTTCTTTTACTGGTTATTCCGTGTTTTTTGTCCGCGTCAGTGTCTACGTCCTTTGTTAGATAAAAAAAAAAAAAGACAAAAGAAAGTTTATTAGTTTTAGTGTTTTTCTTTTTCTGGTTATTCCGTGTTTTTTGTCCGCGTCAGTGTCTACGTCCTTTGTTAGTTAAAAAAAAAAAAGACAAAAAAAAGTTTATTAGTTTTAGTGTTTTTCTTTTTCTGGTTATTCCGTGTTTTTTGTCCGCGTCAGTGTCTACGTCCTTTGTTAGTTAAAAAAAAAAAAAAGACAAAAAAAAGTTTATTAGTTTTAGTTTTTTTCTTTTACTGGTTATTCGGTGTATTGTCAGTGTCTACGTCCTTTGTTAGTTTAAAATAAAATATATATTTACGTTGATTTACCATTTATAAATTTGGTTTTCTTTATTGTGCGACAGTCCCCATCCCAATAAACTTTTTCCCTAAATCATATAATTTAATTTTTGTATAAATAAAAAAATAATAATAATGAGGTCTTCACGATCGAGCAGCAGGGGTAGGAGAGTAGTTGGTCCCAGTGCTGGACAGCTGCCAGCACGGGGCCGCTCCTCTACCCACCGAGGTGCGGACACAGGTGTCAGGGGCGTCCGTCTTATTCAGGATTTTTTTGCCACTGGCAGCAGGAGAATTTCCTCTCAGGATGCCGAGGAAGTTGTGTCTCTTTTGGCACAAGCCAGTGCCACAGAGTCCTCTGCCCCGGCTCCGAGCAGCAGCTGCACTTCGTCTCCTGTAGGACCAACCCCCAGCCCCCAAGAATCGTCCCTGCTCCTGTTTGACAGCGACAGTGAGAGGGACACCTTGGGGGAGGTAATGCAGGAGGCTGATTTGCACTTCAGTCCTGAGGATCAGGACCTTATGGAAGGGATGGAGGAGGAGATGGAGGGGGTACCACCTGTATGTACCCCAGTGACATCCCTTCCAACAGGTGCGGGCGGTTTCAGCCAGCGAAACCCCACACCTAGTCAGACCCAGGCGTCAGCGAGGGGACAGAGGAGCCAGGTCAGGGGCCCCACGTCTGCTGTTCCCCTCAGTCCACCACTGGTTGGCCCTGTGTCTGACATATCGGGGGACGAAGAGGAGGGTGACAGAGAATGGGTGCCACCTCCCTTGTCAGGAATCAGCAGCACTGATGAGGAGGAAGGTAGGCACCAGAGGCAAATGGTGTGACAGGTTGCCAGTGAGCCCAGCGTCAGGGGCTCCACTGGTAATGGCAGTAGGAGGAGGCAGCAGCAGCCAGATCCACCTGTCCGCATCGAGCCCGAGCAGACGCAAGTCAGCACTGCCCCATCTGACAGGAGGGTGGTACGTAAGTCGCCTGTTTGGGCTTACTTCACCCTGGCAGTAGATGATGCCACAATTGGCATTTGTAATCTGTGCCATGCCAGGGTGAGGAGAGGGAGGTCTGCGGCTCGGCTGGGTACCACTGCCCTCATCCAGCACTTATGAGTCAACCACTGGCGGGAGTGGGAACAGATGCGGGGTGGTCATAGCAGTGGCGCCACCAGCAGTGTGCAGGGGACAGCAGCTCCTGCCACTGTTCTGCAGCCACCCCAACCACTTCCAACAAGGCATTCCCACTCCCCCGCTCCCTCTCCTAGAGGTACTGGTACCGGCAGCCAGACCTCTGCCTCCACCGCACCCTCCTCTATGTCCTCCACTGCCGTCCGGCGCCAGCCCACGGTTGCTGACCTTTTCGAACGCACCGCGCCCTATGCCCCCGGGGACCGACAAGTGCGTTCACTCAATGGGCTCCTGGCAAGGGTTATCGCCCAACATCTGCTGCCCTTCAATCTTGTGGACAGCAATCCATTCCGGCAGATGTTGGAGCAGGCACAACCCAGATGGCGTGTCCCCAGCCGCCATTTCTTTGCCAGGACTGGCGTCCCTGCCCTACACCAGCACATTGTGCAGAAGGTATCCCTGTCGCTGGATCATGCTGTCAGTGACAGGGTGCATCTGACAATGGATGCTTGGACCAGCAGGCATGGGCAGGGACGCTATATCAGTTTTACTGCCCATTGGGTTTCCCTCCGAGGCGCCGGGGAGGGAACGGCGGCATCTGAGTTTGTGGTGCCGCCCCGGGGTGTCCAGGGGAGAACTGCTGCTCTCCCCCCACAAGCCACTGTCTCCACCGCTGCTGAGCCCCCCAGCAAGCGTCCCCGTAGCTAAGCGAGTGTGGTGCACGTCCGCTGCCAGGCCGTGCTCCAGCTTGTGAGCTTAGGGGAACGGAGACACACTGGACCGGACGTTCTGGCCGCACTACAGGATCAGGTCCAGAAGTGGCTGACACCCCGAAGGCTCCAGGCAGGTATGGTTGTCTGTGACAACGGCAGCAACCTCCTCGCCGCCCTCCAAGCTGGCAGTCTGACACACGTGCCCTGCATGGCACATGTCCTCAACCTAGTTGTGCAGAAATTCCTCCGGACATACGAAGGGTTGAGTGACATTGTGCCAAGGGTACGGAGGATTGCCAGCCACTTTAGACGCTCCCCAACTGCTGCCGCGTCCCTGTCTAAACTACAGCAGGACAACAGCCTGCCACCTCACAGGCTGATTGTGGACAGTGTGACGCGGTGGAACTCCACCCTCCACATGCTGGAGAGGTTGTGGGAGCAGCGAAGGGCGGTGAGGGAATACCTGCTGGACCAAGGCACTCCAGGGCCAGCACAACCACTCCCATACATCACTAATGCGGAGTGGGGGCAGATACAGCAGGTCTGCCACGTGTTGGCCCCATTCGAGCAGGCGACCAAGATGGTCAGCGGGGAGCATGTCGGCCTCAACGACGTGCTCCCCTTAGTGTTCCTGCTGGACAGGACACTAGATCGCCTGCTCGAGGCTGGGGAGAGTGCCTTGTTGGAGCAAGAGGAGGCAGCAATGCTCCAACAAGACCAGGCCCAAGACGAGGAGGAGGAGGAAGAATTTGTAGACATCCAGCAGTCTGGGCCTGGTCAGGAGGGAGAGACGGTGTTGGGGGCACCGTTAGTCCGGGGGTGGGGCAGCTCCGAACGGGAGCAGCAGCAACAGCAGCAGGAGGACCAAGAATTCATGGTCCTGGGCAGTCATGAACAGTCACAGCGGGCTGTCCTCTTCCCTATGGCTGCCCACATGCTGTGATGCCTCCGGAGGGACCCCCGGATCAAGAGAATCAAGGAGAGGGAAGATTATTGGTTGGCCACCCTTTTAGACCCTCGCTGCAAGGGGAAACTGGAGCAGTTCATCCCAGCCAGCCGTAGACAGGCCCGTATGGATCAACTGCGGGCCTGTCTGATCAAGCGTCTGGAGCAGGCCAACCCTCGGCCTCACGCTCTAGTTCTCCCCGCCCATCTCACCCAGCAGGTGGCTGGCCCCAGCAGCACCAGCCGAGCAGGTGACCTTATGGGTGAGATGCGGTCGTTCTACCAGTCTGCGCGACCCAGTACCACCAGCAGCAGCAGTCACCACCAGCGGCTGGCCCGCATGGTGGCAGACTACATGGGGTCCGTTGGTGCTTCCAACAGCATGAGCACCGACGACCCCATGGAGTACTGGGTTGCCAGGCTGGACACCTGCCGCGAGCTCGCTCAGTATGCGCTGGAGTTACTATCTTGCCTCCCCTCCAGCGTACTGTCTGAGCGGACATTTAGCGCGGCAGGTGGGGTGGTCACGGACAAGCGGACCCGTCTGTCCACAGACTCAGTGGACAGACTTACATTCATTAAAATGAACGAGTCCTGGATCGGCAGTGACTTCTTGGCCCCCGCTGTCGGTTCAGGCCGTTGAAGGGTCCCTTGTCCATCCCTCTCCTTGTCTCTCCCTCCAAAACTACGTTGTTTTTTAATTTTTAAAAAAATATTTATTTATATATTTACTTATTTATATATTATAAATTTTTATTTATGAAGCAATATAATCAAAATAATCATTCTAGAATGCCAAATTTTTTAATTATCATGCATGTCATCAAATTTCCTCAGCACACTGAATACCTGCTGCTGTCAGAGTTGCATTTTTTTTAAGTTATGGGCTTACCATGGCCTGTTGGTTTGCCATTCGGCATTACACATTGCTGCTGCCAACTTTGAACGTGCTGCTGACTGACATGTCATATTTAATTTATGGGCTTCCCATGGCCTGTTGGTTTCCCATTCAGCAGTACTCATTGCTGCTGCCAACTTTGAACGTGCTGCTGACTGTCCTGATATGTTATTCGGAGCTATGTTTAGGCCTTTTACTAGACATTTTCCATCTTCCATCCTGTTGATGCTGCTATTGAATTTGCTGATCAGGCTGATTTTTGTTTAGTCCTTACACTACATCATTATATTTAAATGTTGATTATGCATTTCCTACTGAGTTGTGCCAAGTTATGTGTAGACCTTATGCTCAACCATTTCAAAATTCCATCTAGTTGATGCTGCATCTGTCTGTCCTGAACATGTATTTCTAATTACTCTTTATTCTCCAATTTTAACATTAAATTATGATGCTGCCTATCCTGCAGGGTTAGGCGAACTTGGTGTAGACCTTTTACTATGGTGTTTACATTTACCTGCTTTTGTCTGCCCTGTTCCTGCAGAGTTTAGTTTAGCTATGTGTGGCCTTTAGATAACAGATTTTTCTGTTTTAATGGTAGTTTCAGTAGTTATCCTTAATTGTTTGGCCCTTTGATTTGTATGCCTTCTACTGTTACGTTACTATTTTACTGCTACTGTCTGGCCTAATGCTGCCAAGTAATGTGTCTGAAATATACTAAATTATTAAAATCTAACTGTGGAATTTTTTTTTTCAAGATCATGCAAAGGAGAACTAGCATGGACCACTTATTAGCCCTTGTAATATGACAAGTATTGAGTATTATTATTTTCATAAAATGGTGTTCATGTTTAATATTTGCGAATGTGCACTATTCATCGTATATTGTCAAGAATTTGATTGGAATATAGATAGAATAAAAATGTTTTCGTTTAATACATTCATGCGGTTTTACGCTTCATTCACCAAAATAATTTATTTTGTTTTATTTTATTTTAAAAATTTTAATTTTGCTTTAATTGGGTTGTTGGCGTCCATGTTGTGGTTCTTACTTTAGCAAGGTGGGGACCGCATGTGGGCTTCCATTTTCAAAAGGTTTTGTGCACTTAACATTGTACAAGACTGATTGATAAACCTAATGAAAGTTTTTTGTTTTATTTATTATTTTAATACGGACTTAGGTTCTAACATGGTGTTGTCGGTTGTCCTGGAAAGGATGCCTGGCTTCCGTGTTGACCTCTCTACATGGTTGGGTGTTACTGGCGTTATACTCATCCGTGTGGTAATCCGGTTTTGGTAATGGAGCGTTATTGCCACATGTATATATAGATATATACATTTAAATGTAATCTTACTTCTTGACAATTATATAATGATTATTTTCACATGCTAGTGTAATATAATAATAGACTTTAATCTTTCAAAATTACCTGCTGACAGAATAATAATCTTGAAGCCATGTCACCATTTTGTGAGTGATTCTACTCATTGCATCACATGTTGATGTCTTTTTTGAGGAAGCTATGCTCCAACATGTCCAGTTTAATAAACGGACACTATATCAGAATCATGCTAGTTATTTCTTTGCTGACTCATCAATAGTTTTTTTTTTTTGTTTTTTTCAGACACATTTGATGTTTCAAATTTTTTTGAATAATGGAACTAATATAACTGAAGAAAACTTTAATATGCAATATTGTATTATTGAGGTTGAAATTTGGATCACAGTATGGATACTTTAATACTTTTTTTTAATATAAAGATACTTTTTCAAAAGTATAAATTTATTTTTTGTTAAAATTTGGTTGATACTCTATATATATTTATTATACATTTTGAATGTAGATTTGTATTTTGTAATCTAAAGTTTTGTTCAATAATACATTTGAAAGGTAATAGTGTGTTCACACAAAGGTTAATTAATGTGCGTTAAACAATAATTTTCTATTATAAATTACGGTCTTTTTTTTTTCAAAGTAAAGAAAACTTTAATTTAGTGCTCTAAAGTTTTCAGAGCAGCCATTTACAATGAACCAAAATAAGTAAATTTCCTAACGGCAAATTACTACCTTAAATACTGGAGTGCGATAAACAAAATTCTCATTTTTACAAACATACAACATATTGTTTCATGTAAAACTGAATCTGTAAGAATGTCTCATCTGCTTAACCACGTCCGACTAGCCCCAATCTTCGTCCTCCTCCGCTGCCGCCCGCGCTGCAGGTTGTGAAATGCCAGCATTGCTGTAACCGTTGTCCTCCTGGAAGTCACCTCTCTTCCTGCTATCCACTGAAGCAAATTTGCTTGGCTGTGAACTAAATGTTGGCATGCCATGGGCACTGAACGCCATATCTTCAAGCCAAGCAGGTACTGTCACGAACTATGGATCCGATTGCTCCGGATCCCAGAGCTGTGACCTAGTGGTCTGTGACGGAGTCTGCGCACACACAGAGACCTCACGTGACCGGGGTATATCTTAAAGGACAGGATGAGCTGGGCCTGGTATAGCCTTTATGACCTTTTATAGCCGGCATCACAGAGTAGTGGTAATAAAAGTGTCCATCTATATCATAGGTGACTCCGGCTTCAGGCTTCAGGAAGATGAGAGTTCACTGTTTTTTTACATATGCCAGAAGCATATAAGATGGCTACCCAGAGGAATTATGTATGTATGCCGGCACAAGGTACCTCCTGGTGAGCATCGGTTAAAACTTTCACTAGTCCACGGACAATTTTTTGCTCGTCATCACCAATCTTATTAAAAAAAGAAATGGCTTTTCCAGTGTTGCCGCAGCGTCCGGTTCGGCCGATCCTGTCAACATATTCGTCAACATCGCCAGGGATGTCAAAATTTATCACATGAAGGACGTTCTCGATATCTAATCCTCTGGCAGCAACAGACGTGGCAACAATCACAGGACACTGTCCAGAGCGGAAGTCGCCCAGAGCTTTCTCCCGCTCTCTTTGCTCTCTGTCCCCGTAAATGCTTGTGCAGGGGATTTTTTCTTGACAAAGAAATGTTGCAATTAAATCCGCCATCTTTTTGTTTTTCACAAAAACCATCGTGCGCTCATGGCCTATGAGTTGTAAAAGTTCCAGCAGTTTAGCCTGTGACGAACTGCGACCGCCGCGGCCACAATACGTCACGAAACCGTAACAGATTCTAGGTCTTGGTTATACGCAGAGGGTAAATTCACAATGCACTCAGAGACAGGTTGTACCTTTCCTCAGAAATAGCGTACACTGTTCTTTTAGAACTCCTGTCTGGCTTTCTATCCCAAGGCCCGGATGCCTAAAGGGTGGCTTAAATCCTTGGTAAAATATATCTTCCTCAGGTATTAGATTCTTGCTTTATTTTCTAATGCATCTGCCCATCAGGGTTACTTATCTTTCCCTGGGATTTCCTTACTTGTCTGTTGAAGGACTGTGGGTTAGTGATTATTTAGTGACATTTTAGTAGTTTTAAATTTAATTTTGTTGTGTTATATAATATTAGTTTATGTAGATTAAAGAGTTATTGTGCATGTCTGTTGTTTGATATTACTGTGGTTTTTGTTGTCCCATTATTATTGTTACTTTTATGATCTTCATCACCTGCTATATAATTGTAGGGTGCAGTGTTTCATGACTTTCAAAATTGCTCCGTACCATTTTTGTGTCAAATATAAAATATTTGCCCTGGGGACAAAATGGCTCATTAACCGTGGTCTAATAGCTGATCTACTAGTCCAGAGCAGCTAGCCAATTATATAAAATAAGGCCTTTTCAGGTATTTGTCAAACACCTGCTGTCTAGATCTCTCCTATTGGACGTATTTCAAAGACATAAGCATTGCTGCTACGTAGCTGAAGGGGGGGGGGTAAGTAGGTGTCATGTGGAGGTGACAAATGCTAAAAAAGACTGTACGACAGCACCTGTCGCCTTAGAGGTGAAGCAGGGAACACCAGTGTTTTGTTCCCCTGCAAGCGCTGATATTGGCTGTTACAACTCTACAGCCAATTAAATAAATTCACATATGTGGTGGTGTTCAGGTGAATTATATGCTAAAAGTGGAACTAAATGTGGGGTGCATTTAGTCCTGTAACCACTTATTTAATAAAAAAAATGTGTGTAAATTCATTATTTATTTTTTTCGTCAATTTGAACGGTTTTTTCTAGAAGACAATCGTTGGCTCATTATGTAAAATTGCGGATTGATCTAATTGCTTAGTATATTCATTGAGGGGTGTAGTTTGCCTAATTAAATAACTTTGTTTTGTTTTCAACTCTAGGGTCACATAAGGGTGTCTTCTCTTAACATGCGACATAGCTTCCAATTACCATTAATTTAAATCCTTTAGCCTAAAGCCATATTGTGCTCCTTGCAGTCGGAAGCCTGCTGTGCGACCAAAGTTAAGGGTTTTGTGCACAACTGTTTGTAAATATACATATTGTTTGTAATACGTTTAAGATTTTTTTATGATTTAAACACTACAATGTTTTCAAATAAAATAGTTCATAATTTATAATTTGTTCAAATTATTTTGATTTTTTTAGCATTTTAATAGATTACTGTTGGACAATTAAATCGTTAACAGACTTTATAGGATAAATTTGGATTAAATAGAGGGTGTGTGGTTTCTGAAATGGGGTTATTTATTTGTCGCTGACACTATGTAGGCCTCAAAAAGTGACTGCATAACCAAACTGTTATTGTTAATTATATTTCTGTTAATAAATTATATAAACATGATATAGGCATATGGCGATTGTAAACTTATACATTTATTTAATCTCTATTAATCTATATTGTAGCATCAATTGAAATTTTTATTTTGATTATATAATTTTATTTCTAATATTTTTTTTAGATTAGTTACTTCGTTAACAAAGATGCCATTAAAATTTTGACTACGTTTTACCACTGTCATGAAGTACAATGTGTAACGATAAGATAGAACTATGCCCGTGAACAGTAAACTCGTTTTAAAGTTATTAGCACAAACATAGATACCGTTTAACATTTAAGAAAAATGTTTAATTAGCGTTAAAGTAGAAATGGGCATGGGGTACTGAGGGTTAATGTTTCTAAATATGTGATGTATACATAATTACAATGATGTGTGCACATATTTACCCTCCTGGTGCGGGGTGGTAACCAGCGCCTGATCCTCTTCCTCAGGAGCTGGGGTGGTGGTATCCTCCTCAGCAGGAGCTGGGCCAGACGTTTTTGGCCCTTGAGAGGGTCCGGGCTCGTCTGACACCTCCACAACAATCCCCACATCAGGTGGGTTGGTGGCACCTCGAGGACTGTGGGAGGGGCCTGCCTGCTCATCCTCCTCTGTGGAGACCTCCACTACATCCAAATCCGCCGTGGTTAGACGGCGACGGACCGTTGGCGCTGGAAGCCCTGAAATCACACAACATTTGGATTTAGGCTCAATTTAAATGTCCGTAATGTCTTTTTCATATCCACCCACACAAAAAAAAAAAAGGACACCGGCAATGTGCGTGACGCATTTTGAAGACCGCACGTCAATGTCAATAATATAATATGACTATTCTTGGCCTCAATTGAGGACAATAATACAAGGATTATTAATAAATATCATCAGAAATACAGCAAAAAGTATTTGTTAGAAGGTGTAAATATTATATTTAATGTTCATGTTATAAGATCGGATTGTATTGCGATTCTATGTGTGTGGGGTCTGAGCAATCGGATATTGGCCAGCTGAGCTGATATGTACCTGTCTAGGGTACTTATTACAACAATGATGAATATCTAATCAGACATCATAAAAGACGAAGTTATATTTAGTGCAAAAATTAAAAAAAGAACTGAAATGTGGACCCAGAAGTGCGGGTCCGCTTTTCTGAAGACGGGACGCACATCGTGCGGCCCCCTTAGAGATGAATGGGTCCTCAAGTCAGTTCAGAAAAATAAATTATGAAATTGAGCACTTGTGAATCGGGTCTTGGCTGTCATTCACGTAGCGGATGTCACGCACGGCATCTGCTCGTGTGAAACAGCCCTAATACAGATTGATGATTGCTGTTTATCTAGATATACACACACGCACACACATATATTTATTATTATGTGTGTGTGTGTGTGCAAAGTACAAAATCAGCCGGTTACATCATACATCACTACCGCACTGTGTGGATAAATATATATATACACTCACAGCGAGATAGAGATATATGAGGTAAAGGGATGATTTGCTATGTTTCACAACAGGTAAAAATAAGTAATAATTTGTAACGGGTGATAAAAAAAAAAAAAGTACCAGGGCAGACTCTCTCACTGAGCTCTTTGACCCAGTCCGGGTGCCTCCTTTTCAGGTCTGACCATTTTTTAACAATTTGCATTTCGTCGTGGGTCCGCCCCGATTTTTTTTGTAAGGCCTTGACGACCCCCACGACAATCGCCCTCTTCTCGGCCTGCTTCCGGGTCCGGTCATAACCCTTCTTCAACATGCGCTGCAGGATAAAGATGCAAACATGTATTACAAAATTTAGGAAATACAAGGATTATTAATAAATATCATCCAAAACACAGCAAAAAGTATTTGTTAGAAGGTGGAAATATTATATTTAATGTTCACGTTATAAGATCGGATTGTATTGCGATTGTATGTGGGTGGGGTATGAGCAATGTGATATTGGCCAGCTGAGCTGATATGTACCTGTCTAGTGAAGCGACGGTACGATATGGGGTGCACCCTGGGTAACGCTAAATGAACCAGCAAATAATGGCAGGAAGAAATTTGTAATTTTTCTCCAGACCAATAAGACATGAGGCCAGATTTATCATTAGCTCAAGTCAGAATAATGGAGTGAAAAAGTCGCAAGAAAATGAGCAAATGCTAAAACTGCGCACAAATTTGCGAGTTTCTCCTGCTCTGCACTATGCTCGCCAGTTTTATGAAAGTGGACGTGTTTTCTTATGTAGATGAATCTCTAGACACATTTACTATTGGAACAATTTAAAAAGTTGTTAAAAAAAAAATATGCGCTAGTTCACTCCAGTGAGGACCATGCTTATCTTAGGGCTCTTTCACATCTGCGTTCTTTTATTCCGGCATAGAGTTCCGCCGTCGGGGCTCTATGCTGGAAGAATACTGATCAGGATTATCCTAATGCATTCTGAATGGACAGTCCGTCCTTCAGGATGCATCAGGATGTCTTCAGTTCCGGAACGGAACGTTTTTTGGCCGGAGAAAATACTGCAGCATGCTGCGCTTTTTGCTCCGGCCAAAAATCCTGAAGACTTGCCGCAAGGCCGGATCCGGAATGAATGCCCATTGAAAGGCATTGATCCGGATCCGGCCTTAAGCTAAACGTCGTTTCGCCGCATTGCCGGATGCAACGTTTAGCTTTTTCTCAATGGTTACCATGGCTGCCGGGACGCTAACGTCCTGGCAGCCATGGTAAAGTGTAGCGGGGAGCGGGGGAGCAGCATACTTACCATCCGTGCGGCTCCCGGGGCGCTCCAGAGTGACGTCAGGGCGCCCCAAGCGCATGGATGACGTGATCGCATGGATCACATGATCCATGCGCATGGGGCGCTCTGACGTCACTCTGGAGCGCCCGACTATAAGTATACCGCTCCCCCACTCCTCGCTCCTACTATGGCAACCATGACTTTAATAGCGTCCTGGCTGCCATAGTAACACTGAAAGCATTTTGAAGACGGATCCGTCTTCAAATGCTTTCAGTACACTTGCGTTTTTCCAGATCCGGCGTGTAATTGCGGCAAGTGGAGTACACGCCGGATCCGGACAACGCAAGTGTGAAAGAGGCCTTATGAGAGTTTTTAATAGAACATGCGACTTTTTCGTAAGGATGTGCGAATTTTGTAAAGCTGCTTACTGACGGATAAACTGCTACCGTAAAAAGGGATGATCATAAATCTGGCACTATGTGTTTGTGTGTGGTATGCAGTGTGTGGCAGGAAAATGTATATGCAATGTGCATGATATTTCTTTGCTGTCCATACATACATACATACATACTTCTTACAAAGTGCTGTGATGTCAAAACAATACTTATTACAATAATGATGATTATCTAATCAGACATGATTAAAAATAAAGTTATATTTAGTGCGCATATATATGCGCATAACTGCGCATGCGCGAATATGTAAACATACTATTGCTTAATAATTACTATACTATACAGATATGGTGCGAACATGCATTCAAAATGTTATGACATGAAGTGTTGTACTTACGGTTAGCAGGAGTTCATGCTCTTCGTCATGGAATCTTGTGCCCACCATTTTCTCTTGTCAGGAGTTGAAGATTCACTCTTAAAATGGAGTTGACGTACTCGCGATAAACCACGCCTATGATGCGCGCGCGGGTGCGCGCGCACAATCTCAACACACTGACTTAGGTGGTGTATGTAGCGAATAAACGAATAGAGAGAATAAGCGAATATATCGAATAGGCAAATTATCTAACAGGCAGCGGTTGGGCGAATATTTGAAAAATGCTACTGATTGACCCTGACGTACTCGCGATAAACCACGCCTATAATGCGCGCGCACGTGCGCGCGAACAATCTCATCACACTTCATATTTTAGGTGGTTATGTAGCGAATAAACGAATATAGCGAATAGGCGAATTATCTAACAGCCAGCTAATAGGCGAATTTTTGAAAAATGCTATTAACCCTAGTTAGTTAAAATATACCATCGGAACTGAGTTTTCACTAACGTACGGAAAACTTAGATCCGATGGTATATTTTGACAACACAGTGAAGTGAGGCTTGTCGGGTTAGGCTAGGTCTACACAACGACATTTGTTGCGCGACAAAAAGTTGCGCAACAGATAGGGCGCAACATTTGTCGCGCAACATTTTGTTGCACTAATGTCGCGCGACAATTTTTATAATGGCAGTCTATGGTGTCGCACTGCAACATGCGACATGCTGCGACTACGACGCGACAGTCGCAGAAAAATCCATCTCTAATGGATTTTCTGCGACTGTCGCGTCGCAGTCGCAGCATGTCGCATGTTGCAGTGCGTCACCATAGACTGCCATTATAAAAATTGTCGCGCGACATTAGTGCAACAAAATGTTGCGCGACAAATGTCGTCGTGTAGACCTAGCCTTAGTGTTAAAATGTATCGCATAATATGTATTATGCGATGCGAAAATTCGAATTATCGCATATGCGAAATAATAACGAATTCGAATATTCGCGAATATTTTACTTATATTCTTTCGAATATTCGCGAAATTTCGCGAATTCGAATATGGGACATGCCGCTCAACACTAGTGGTACAATGACAGAGTGTGGAGGTGGCAGTAACAGCATGAGGAGGCCACACAGTGGCAAGGTGACATAGTGTTGAGGTAGCAGCAGCATCAGGAAACCACAGAGTGGAAAGGTGACATAGTATGAAGGTAGCAGAGGCATCAGGAGACCACAGGGAGGAACAATGACATAGTGTGCAGTTGGCAGCAGCAGCATGAGGAGACCACAGAGTGGCAAGGTGACATTGTTATATAGCGTGGAAAAGGCAGCAGCTGCAGCATGAGGAAGCTACAGAGTAGTACAATGACAGAGTGAGGAGGTGGCTGCAGCAGCATCAGGAGACCACAGAGTGGCAAGGTGACATAGTGTGGAGGTGGTAGCAACATCAAGAAACCACAGAGTAACAAGGTAACATAGTGTGGAGGTAGGAGCAGCATCATGAGACCACAGAATGGAACAATGGCAGAGTGTGGAGGTGGCAGCAGCAGCATGAGGAGACCACAGAGTGGCAAGGTGACATAGTGTGGAGGTGACAGCAGCATGAGGAGACCACAGAGTGGCAAGGTGACAGTTTTAGGTGGCAGCAGCATCAGGAGGCCACAGAGTGGCAAGGTGACACAGTGTGGAGGAGGCAGTAGCATCAGGAGACCTCAGAGTGGCAATGTGACATAGTGTGGAGGTGACATTAACATCAGGAGACCACAGAGTGGCAAGGTTACATAGTGTTAAATAGCATGGATGAAGCAGTAGCAGCAGCATGAGGAAGCCCCAGAGTGGTGCAATGACACAGTGTGGAGGTGGCTGTAGCAGCATCAGGAGACCACAGGGTGGAAAGGTGTCATAGTGTGGAGATCAAATCAGCATCAAGAGACCACAGAGTAACAAGGTGACATAGTGTGGAGGTAGGAGCAGCATCATGAGACCACATAATTGCAACATGGCAGAGTATGGAGGTCGCAGAAGCAGCATGAGGAGGCCACAGAGTGGCAAGGTGACATAGTGCTGAGGTAGCAGCAGCATTAGGAAACTACAAAGTGTCAAGGTGACATACGGATGTAGAAGAGTTAACACTCATGATTTATGAGACACAATGAGTTAAGAAATTTGAGTTAAGAGCTTGAGTGCTAACCATGCTACATCTGTAGTGTGGAGGTGGCAGCAGCATCAGGAGACCACATAGTGGCAAGGTGACATAGTTTTAGATGGCAGCAGCATGAGGAGACCACAGAGTGGCAAGGTGACATACATTTAGGTGGCAGCAACATCAGGAGGCCACAGAGTGGCAAAGTGACATAGTGTGGAGGTGGCAGCAGCATAAGGAGGCCACAGAGTGGCAATGTGACATACAGATGTAGCAGGGGTAACACACACACTGAACTCTAATTTTTTATCTCATGAAAAAAAAAACTAATTTAAATGCAATTGCTTAGCACATTTAGTTGCATTTAGTTTAGATAACATATATCATAAAGCATGTGTGTTAAGTCTGCTACATTTGTAGTGTTGAGGTAGCAGCAGCATCAGGAGAACACACAGTGGCAAGGTGACATAGTGTGGAGGTGGCAGTAGCATCAAGAGACCACAGAGTGGCAAGGTGACATAGTATGGAGGTAACAGCAGCATCATGAGACCACAGAGTGGCAAGGTGACATAGTGTGGAGGTAGAAGCAGCATCAGGAGAGCACAGGGTGGCAAACTGGCCGAGTGTAAAGGTAGCAGCAGCAGCATAAGGAGGCCACAAAGTGGCAAGGTGACACATAGTGCTGAAGTAGCAGCAGCATCAGGAGACCACAGAGTGGCACAGTGGCATAGGGTGAAGCTGGAAACAGCAGCATGAGGAGGTCACAGAGTGGCAAGGTGACATAGTGTTATGGTAGCAGCAACATCAGGAGACCACACAGTGCAAGGTGACATAGTATGGTGGAGGCAGCAGCAGCATGAGGAGGCCACAGAGTGGCAAGGTTACATAGTGTTGAGGTAGCAGCAGCATCAGGAGAACACAGAGTGGTAAGGTGAAATAGTGTGGAGGTGGCAGCAGCATGAGGAGACCACAGAGTGGCAAGGTGACATAGTTTTAGGTATCAGCAGCATCAGGAGGCCACAGAGTGTTAAGGTGACATAGTGTAGAGGTGGCAGTAACATCAGGAGACCACAGAGTGGCATGGTGACAGTGTTAAATAGCATGGAGGAGGCAGCAGCAGCATGAGGAAGCCACAGAGTGGTACAATGACACAGTGTGGAGGTGGCTGTAGCAGCATCAGGAGACCACAGAGTGGCAAGGTGACATAGTTTTAGATGGCAGCAGCATCAGGAGGCCACAAAGAGGCAAGGTGACATAGTGTAGAGGTCACAGCAGCATCAGGAGGCCACAGATTGTCAAGGTGACATAGTGTGGAGGTGGCAGCAGCATCAGGAGGCCACAGAGTGTTAAGGTGACATAGTGTGGAGGCGACAGCAGCATAAGGAGATGACAGAGTGGCAAAGTGACACACATTTAGGTGGCAGCAACATCAGGAGGCCACAGAGTGGCAAGGTGACAAAGTGTGGAGGGGACAGCAGCATAAGAAGGCCACAGAGTGGCAAGGTGACATACAGATGTAGCAGGGGTAACACACACACTCTTAACTCAAATTTCTTATCTCATGAAAAAACCCTCATTTAAACGCAATTGCTTAGCGCATTTAGTTGCATTTAGTTTAGATAACATATCTCATAAAGCATGTGTGTTAACCCTGCTACATTCGTAGTGTTGAGGTAGCAGCAGCATCAGGAGAACACACAGTGGCAAGGTGACATAGTGTGGAGGTGGCAGTAGCATCAAGAGACCACAGAGTGGCAAGGTGACATAGTATGGAGGTAACAGCAGCATCATGAGACCACAGAGTGGCAAAGTGACATAGTGTGGAAGTAGAAGCAGCATCAGGAGAGCACAGGGTGGCAAACTGGCCGAGTTTAAAGGTGGCAGCAGCATAAGGAGGCCACAGAGTGGCAAGGTGACACATAGTGTTGAAGTAGCAGCAGCATCAGTAGACCACAGAGTGCAAGCTGCCATAGTGTGAAGTAGGCAGAAGGAAGTCACAGAGTGGCACAATGACAGAGTGTGGAGATGGCAGCAGTAGTGATGATCGAGCATGCTCGGCAGAACACCAGTTCGGCTCACGTGGCGGTATTCGGCCGAATACTGCATGTGCTAGAGTGCAATGTTCGAGTCTCCACCCGCACGGTTCTTGGCTGCTGTGCTGCCAATAAATGTGCAGGTAAGTACTGCCCTCACTGTAATGCTGGCATTACAGTGATTGGCTGGCTGGAATGAATCATTGGGTGCTATATAACACCCGATGACGCATGTTTGGTTCGTTCTTAGTCAGGGAGAGCTGTGCTGAAGAAGGGACAGACAGTGTAGGGAGTGATTTAAGAATATTTTTACCACCAAAACTTTTCAGAGACCCAAAAGTCCTTTTAAGGACTATTGTGTGTGGCAGCAGCAGTCTATATTTTTAGTGCAAAGGGGGCTAAATTGCTAAAACTTTGCAGACCCAAAAGTGTATCTAAGTACTATTGTGTATGGCAGCAAAATCTATTTTTAGCGCATCCTGAGCTAAATAGCATACAATACGTAGTTAGGCCGCTGCAGACAGCGACATTAGCTGTGCCACATCTCCAGTGTAAAGTATGCACATCCCAAAAAAATCTGTGACATCTAGTATACTTTTTGCACTTTTTCCATAGATGGTATCCACTGCGGACAGTGACATTAGCTGCACCACATCTCCTGTGTAAAGTGTGCGCATCCCTAAAATATCTGACATACAGTGTATTTTGTCACTAGACAGTGTCCGCTTCTGACAGTGACATAACCAGTGCCACATCTGCAGTGTAATGTGTGCACTAAAAAAATGCATCTGTGACATACAATGTCCTTTTTCCGCAGACGGTGTCCGCTGCGGACAGTGATATTAGGTGTGCCACATGTTCTGTGTAAACTGTGTGCATCCAAAAAATATCTGTGACATGCAGTGTCCTTTTTCTGTAGACGATGTCCGCTGTGGACAGAGACATTAGCTGCACCACATCTCCAGTTTAAAGTGTGCGCATCCCAAAAATATCTGTGACATACAGTGTCCTTTTTCTGTAGACGGTGTCCGCTGGGGACAGTGATATTAGCTGCACCACATCTCCAGTGTAAAGTGTGCGCTTCCCAAAAATATCTGACACCCAGTGTACATTTTCCATAGATGGTGTCCGCTGCGGACGGTCACATTAGCTGCGCCACATCTCCTGTGTAAAGTGTGCACATCCTAAAAATATCTGTGACATGCAGTGTACTTTTTTAATAGACGGTGTCCGCTTCTGACATTGACATTACTAGTGCCATATCTGCAGTTTAACGTGTCCGCTGGAAAAAATTTATCTGTGACATACAATGTCCTTTTTCCTTAGACGGTGTCCACTGCCGACAGCGACATTAGCTGCTCCATATCTCCAATGTAAAGTGTGCGCATCCAAAGAATATCTGACATCCAGTGTACTTTTTCCCTAGATGGTGTCCACTGCAGTCACATTAGCTGCGCCATATCTCCTGTGTAAAGTGTGCACATCCAAAAAATATCTGAAATCCAGTGTTCTTTTTCCCTAGATGGTGTCCACTGCAGTCACATTATCTGCGCTACATCTCCTGTGTAAAGTGTGCACATCCAAAAAATATCTGACATCCAGTGTGCTTTTTCCGTAGACAGTGTCGTCCGCTGTGGTGAGTGACATTAGCTGCACCACATCTCCTGTGTAAAGTGTGCGCATCCAAAAAATATCTGTAACATACAGTGTACTTTGTCAATAGACGGCGTCCGCTTCTGACTAGTGATCGGCGGGAAGTTTCATGAACGCGATCGTGCAAACACAATGAAATGTTCGCTAAGCCAAGTTTGCGGCAGGCCCCATTTACTTTAATGGCAGGCAAACCTGATAAACCTTCAGCTCATATTTGCAGCCACCAAATACTTAGTAGAAGTGTACATTTAGTCCCACAACATGGACAGTTACATACTAGAGGGGGATCAATGACAAAAAATTCCCACAAAAAATGTTTTTTAATTAGTGGCTTTTTTCTGCATCTTAAAGGGACATTCTCTGAAATGTGCCCTGTTGGAGTCTAGAAATGTTTTATTTTAGGCCATAGGAGTATGGGCCTTTAAAATTAGGCATTCAGCTGACATAAAAGAAATTGTGATTATGTGGCTCAAAGTAAATTATGCGGTCACTGAATAACAATTTTACTGTAGCCCACTTTCTTTTCCCTTTTTTGGGGGGCAACTGGTATATCACACCAGTAGAAATTATTTGTTCCAATTGCGTTTGCCACTATCTGTAGCTGAGGTAACACAAACAAATGCTGCACTACCCAACTGCACTACATAGAAAGTAAATAATTGGTGTATAACACCCCTGCTTCAATAATTTTTTGTGTGGGGCAACTGGTATATCACACCAGTAGAAATTATTTGTTCCAATAGCTTTTGTCACTATCTGTAGCTGCAATAATGCATCAAAACCGAAGATAAATGCTGCACTACCTAAATGCACTATATAGAAAGTATATTATTGGTATATAACACCCATGCTTCAATCAGTTGTTTTGGGGGATACCTGATTTATCAAACCAGTAGAAATTATTTGTTCCAAAGTCGTTTGTCACTATCTTTAGCTGCAGTAATGCAACAAAACCACAGACAAATGCTGCACTATATAGAAAGTATATTATTGGTATACAACACCCCTGCTTCAATCAATTTTTTGGGGGGACAACTGGTAAATATAAATTTAGTTTCAGCAGTAGAAATTATTGTTTCTGATAGCGTTTGTCACTCTGTGTAGATGCAGTAACGTAGCAAAACTGCAAACAAAAGTGCAATCTAAATGCACTATATAGAAAGTATTTTATTGGTATATAACACCCCTGCTTCAATCAGTTTTTTGGGGGAGCAACTGGTAAATCACACCAGTTTGTATATCACAGCCACTCTTGGCGGTCTTTAGACCCCCTCTTTGCCACAACTGGTGTTATTTCATCTGTACCTCTACCCTCCACCGGCACAGTGCCTGACGAAGGCTGAATTATCGGCCGAAAACATTCACACTAACTTAGCCACATTTCATGTTTACTGAATGAAAATAAAAATATTATTTACCTTCACAAATACTTTTGCTGTGATTTTACACCCCTCTGCATGTCACACCTATCGATAGCACACCTACAGACGTGGACAAAATTGTTGGTACCCTTTGGTCAATGAAAGAAAAAGTCACAATGGTCACAGAAATAACTTTAATCTGACAAAAGTAATAATAAATTAAAATTCTATAAATGTTAACCAATGAAAGTCAGACATTGTTTTTCAACCATGCTTCAACAGAATTATGTAAAAAAATAAACTCATGAAACAGGCATGGACAAAAATGATGGTACCCCTAACTTAATATTTTGTTGCGCAACCTTTTGAGGCAATCACTGCAATCAAACGCTTCCTGTAACTGTCAATGAGACATCTGCACCTCTCAGCAGGTATTTTGGCCCACTCCTCATGAGCAAACTGCTCCAGTTGTGTCCGGTTTGAAGGGTGCCTTTTCCAGACTGCATGTTTCAGCTCCTTCCAAAGATGCTCAATAGGATTGAGGTCAGGGCTCATAGAAGGCCACTTTAGAATAGTCCAATTTTTTCCTCTTAGCCATTCTTGGGTGTTTTTAGCGGTGTGTTTTGGGTCATTGTCCTGTTGCAAGACCCATGACCTGCGACTGAGACCAAGCTTTCTGACACTGGCTAGTACATTTCTCTCTAGAATTCCTTGATAGTCTTGAGATTTCATTGTACCCTGCACAGATTCAAGACACCCTGTGCCAGACGCAGCAAAGCAGCCCCAGAACATAACAGAGCCTCCTCCATGTTTCACAGTAGGGACAGTGTTCTTTTCTTGATATGCTTCATTTTTTCGTCTGTGAACATACAGCTGATGTGCCTTGGCAAAAACTTCGATTTTTGTCTCATCTGTCCACAGGACATTCTCCCAGAAGCTTTGTGGCTTGTCAACATGTAGTTTGGCATATTCCAGTCTTGCTTTTTTATGATTCGTTTTCAACAATGGTGTCCTCCTTGGTCGTCTCCCATGTAGTCCACTTTGGCTCAAACAACGACGGATGGTGCGATCTGACACTGATGTTCCTTGAGCATGAAGTTCACCTTGAATCTCTTTAGAAGTCTTTCTAGGCTCTTTTGTTACCATTCGGATTATCCGTCTCTTAGATTTGTCATCAATTTTCCTCCTGCGGCCACGTCCAGGGAGGTTGGCTACAGTCCCATGGATCTTAAACTTATGAATAATATGTGCAACTGTACTCACAGGAACATCTAGTTGCTTGGAGATGGTCTTATAGCCTTTACCTTTAACATGCTTGTCTATAATTTTCTTTCTGATCTCTTGAGACAGCTCTTTCCTTTGCTTCCTCTGGTCCATGTCGAGTGTGGTACACACCATATCACCAAACAACACAGTGATTACCTGGAGCCATATATATAGGCCCAATGGCTGATTACAAGGTTGTAGACACCTGTGATGCTAATTAGTGGACACACCTTGAATTAACATGTCCCTTTGGTCACATTATGTTCTGTGTTTTCTAGGGGTACCATCATTTTTGTCCATGCCTGTTTCATGAGTTTATTTTTTTACATAATTCTGTTGAAGCATGGTTGAAAAACAATGTCTGACTTTCATTGGTTAACATTTATAGAATTTTAATTTATTATTACTTTTGTCAGATTAAAGTTATTTCTGTGACCATTGTGACTTTTTCTTTCATTGACCAAAGGGTACCAACAATTTTGTCCACGTCTGTATACCAGTCCTTAAAAGGACTTTTATGGCCCTATTAGCTAGCGTTTGATATCCTTACCAGTCTGTCCCTGCTCCACACAGCAACCTCTCCCTACACTGTCAAAAGACTGAATGTAAAATGGCGGCCAGATCAGGTTTATTTATAAGGTAGGGGGTATGTCCATGTGCTTAAACGTCTCAATTGGCTGTCCTGTACCACCTGACGGATGTGTCATGGGTCAAAGTTTTCACAATGTAAAAGAATATGGTGGACGCAAATATCGCCATATGTTCGCATGATTGGCGAATCATGAACGCGCAAAGTTTGCCACAAAATGACCGCCGGGCAAACCACAAGGCCATGTCTACTTCTGACAGTGACATTACCAGGGCCACATCTGCAGTGTAACATGTGTGCTTCAAAAATTGATCTGTGACATACAGTGTACTATTTTGCATAGACGCTGCGGACAGTGACATTACCGGTGGTACCTTTCTTGTATAACGTTTCCTCATCCCAAGTGCCAGTGACATTCCCTGTAATTTTTCATTAGCTGCTGGTAACTGCATTAACATTACCTGCGGGATATCTCCTGTATGACGTTTCCAGATCAAAAATACCTTTTTAAATGTATTTGCGCATACACTTCCAAATCCTAGGCTACTGTACATGTAACAGACATGTTTCAATCATATATACCATTTAATATGAAGAAGGCGAGCAGTAAGGGACGTTGCAGTGGCCGTGATACTGATGGTGCACGCAGAGGCTGTGGCCCTGGGAGCGTAGAAACTGTGGCTGCTGCCAGAGCACAAGAAAAACAATCATCCATGATACCTAGCTTCATGTCCCAGTTTGTAGGGCGGCACAGTACTCCATTCTTGAAGTCAGACCAGAGCGACCAGGTGGTCAGTTGGATTGCAGCAGACAATGCTTCCAGTCGGATAAGCACCACCCTGTCTTCCACTAAGTCCAGTCTGAGTAGTCAAGAGTCTGCTCAACCCAATTCTGACCCAGATCCTCTTTCCTCCCACCATGGAGAGTCTGGGCAAGCAAGTGATCCCACACTCGGATATTCCGAGGAGCTTTTTTCAGCGTCATTCCTTCATT
Source organism: Bufo gargarizans (assembly GCF_014858855.1). Classification (NCBI taxonomy): domain Eukaryota; kingdom Metazoa; phylum Chordata; class Amphibia; order Anura; family Bufonidae; genus Bufo; species Bufo gargarizans. Next base: position 230,301,068 of record NC_058085.1, on the reverse strand, counting down.
TGGGCCTCTCGACAAGTCCACTTGAAGAGGGACAGATCTTGTGCCCTGATTCCCAAACTTTTGATCATCCACAACCACAAAAAGATGACGGTGGGGAACGGCAACACTGCAGCAGCGCTTGAAATTTCCAGCTGACCGGCTGTTGTGCGAAGTGAGCACGCACTGGAACGCTATGTTTCTCATGTTTTCCAGGCTTTGTGACCAGCAGAGGTCATTAGTGGAATAACAGCTGCAACATGGTCCTCGCCTTTCCAGTCAGCATCTGCTATTCACAAGCGAGGAGTGGGCATGGATGTCTGACCTCTGTGAGGTTTTAAGAAACTTTGAGAAATCAACACAGATGGTGAGCAGCAATAACACTATTATTAGCGTAAATATCCTACTTCTGTGTCTACTCAAACGCCTGCTGTGCACTATTAAGGACAGCACTTTGCATGTGGAAGAGGTCAAAATGGGGGAAGACATTACACAGGGTGATAGCCAGACCACTGTCAGTTTGTCTTCTCAGCGCAAATTGGACGATGAAGAGGAGGAGGAGCAGAAGACGGTTGCCTCTGCTACAGGAGGTAGTACCTATTGAAGTTTAATTCCATATGTTCTGCGTGGGTGGGCAGAAGCGGAGGAAGAGGATGAGGAGATTGAAAGTCATCTTCCTGATGAAGACAGTGAAGTCTTGCCTGTTGGTACTCTGGCACACATGGTTGACTTCATGTTAGGCTGCCTTTCCAGCGAGCCACGTGTTATACGCATTTTAGACAACACGGATTACTGGTGTTAACCCTTCTCGACCCCTGCTACAAAAGAGAATTTCTCATCTCTCATTCCTCCGGTGGAGAGGGTAAGCAAAATGTGCAATACCAGAAGGTCCTTGTTGAAAAATTGCTCCAAAAATTTCCATCTGACAACGCTGGCGGCAGAGTCCATAGTTCCTTGGCCAACCGAGTAGGGGAGACAAGGGGAACACACAGCAGTTCCAACATAGGCAGGGAAACACTCTCCAAAGCATTCAACAGTTTCATGACACCCCGCCAGCAGCCTCACCATGATGCACGGCCTACTGTGACAAGGAGAGAAACATTTTGGAAAATGGTGAAGGAGTACATAGCAGACCATGTCAGCATCCTCAATGATCCCCAGTGCCTTACAACTACTGGGTGGCACGTACTGGCGCTCTACGCCTTGGAGGTGCTGGCCTGCCCTGCCGCCAGTATTTTGTCTGAGCGGGTATTTAGTGCTGCTGGTGGCATTATAACAGATAAGCGTATCTGCCTGTCAACTGAAAATGCTTACAGGTTGACTCTTATAAAAATGACAAAAAATGTAAAGGATGGCTCTCCTTTTCCTGGTGATGCAATGGTGCTCCAAACTGGTGCTACACCCTGGTCACAAAAAATGGAAGTTGAGGTAAAGGAGGTATGGATGGGCACTTATATATTGGGAATCACGTGGAATCTATAAAAAAAAATGTTTATTATGAGCTGAATATATCACAAAAAATATATTAACAATGGATATAAAAAAACTGTGCATAAAAATATATGGAACATATATACACAAGTAGATTGTATGTTCTCTAGCTGTTAGATAAATGCCGATATATATACGGTAGACTAATGCGCTGCCCTTGAGTATGTTAGTATACCTTAGAATTGCGTAATTCTAGTTGGTATATTACACTGATGGTAATGCGCTATTGGGTCGGTGCGTAAGATCAATATAAATATGAAAACAACTGTAAAGCAACATATAAAATAGATAAGCATTGGATAAGAGTACACATTGAAAACACATAGCAGTATTTCTGTGTTCTCAAAAAGTCTGCTGTTGTAGTATCAGGTTGTCGGGAATTGCCAGTTATTCTGTATTAGTCAATACCAATTCTATATTAGTCAATACCAATCCATCAGATCTTGTGATTGGTGCAGCAAGGTACAGTCCATACAGTTCATTTGTAGAAGGTCTTCTCTAAAAATATGTTTCCTATATTGTGTTAGTTCTTATTGCAAGGTGTTCTTAAATATTCTCCATATGCTTCTCTAGTATTTGTTAGTCAAATAGGATTCATGAATCAGGATAAATATTCATAATTTGTTTAGTAATGTCTGTTGTACTCACTGTTGTGAGATCTGTATCCATTTGTGGCATCCCACGTGGTGGTCGGATCGGTAAGCTTATCTCAATTGATGCAATGAGTCGTGCTGAGTAGGAAGGGTAATAATTCCTTACTTGGATTATTTGCAAGGCAGGCGAGTTCCGCTGCTTGTCTGCGGCGGCCCCGATGTCTCTGCTGATTGGGCTCTGCACTGCGTGTGCTCGGCGTCCCGCGTGTCCCAGATTTCGCAAACACTTGTAATGGGAGTCGGCTAGCTGGTTGGTTCTTGTTGTACAGTACCGGCTCCGAACTTCAGTCTTTTCTAAGTATCTCAATGAAGCGCTTCACAAATTTTCATAGTTGGGTAATGGACCACATAAGTTGGTGTTCTCCATGATATTCCCAGATATTATAACAACTAATCAAGCGTATAATGCACCCCAAATGTGTTTCGGATACTGTGCTTGCTCCTTCATTAGTGGCTACACTTGATATGTAAGCATAGCTGGATTTTATATGTGTGCAATCCAGGGTATATGGAAAAAATGGTCTGGATTTTAGGATAAGGATTACAGTTCCCGCTATGTTGCAGTTCTCATGCGGGTTTTCATGCTTTTTTTTTTTTTATAAACAATTTTTTATTGTTTTGTATTTTTTCCATACATAAATAGTCCATACATACAGATAATGTAAAATATCACAGTATAGTGCAAAGACATTATATGGCTTGGGTTACAATCGTAGCATTTGTATAGAGACCGTATGTAGATCTCAAGTACAGACATTTTTGTATACATATGTCAGAAAAACCTGAGAGTAGAACAAAGAACTACGGAACAAAGAACTTCGGAACACCTGGATATAGAGTATGAGATATTAAGTAAGGTTTCTATATGACTTCCATAAAGACCAGATACTAAGGAAGGTACTTCTAGATTTCAATTCCCAGTGTGAGAGTTCTTCCAGGCGGTAGAACTGATCAACTTTGGCTGTCCAATGGTCTATGGTTGGAATGACTGAACTGCGCCAATTGATGGGGATAAGTAGTCGTGCAGCTGAGATCAGAAAGGAAAAGAGGGTTTTTTTGTGGACGTCCACACCCTTTATGCCAAAGGACAATAGTGCGATCTCGGGGGAAGCGGGGAAGTTGGTCTTGCATATGCTATTACTTAGGTTGAATATCCTCTCCCACCAGGGTTTTAGCAGGGGGCATTCCCACCAGATATGGAAAAAAGAACCTTTATTTTTGTCACATCTCCAGCATGTGTCTGGGACATTTGGGTAGTACGAGGAGATCTTGTCTGGGGTTCTGTACCACCTAGATAGTACCTTGTAACCGTTCTCCTGCACTCGCACACATCTGGAGAGCTTGTGTGGAGTACAGAAGAGTCTAGTCATTTCAGAATGAGAGAATTGTCTTCCCAGGTCCTTTTCCCATTGTACTATTGCTGTCGGTTTAATATTTGAAGAGGAGAGGGAAAGCTTTTTATAAAGAACGGAAATTAACTTAGATGGGTAGTTTGTAGATTTCAATAGATTTTCAAACCAATCTAGGGGTTTTTGCATGTTTAGGGATTTAGCTCTAAGGCTGATTTCTTTACTCATATAAGTAAGGAGTAAGGTATGTGAGGGAGTAGCTTCCAGTTTGTTTAAAAGAGACTCCCCTGTGAGGACACACCCGTTAACATCCAGAAGATCAGTCATTAATTTAGTGGAGGATCTGATCCTTAAAGGGCACGAATCTTTCAGCTCTTTTGGAGCTAATGAGATAATATCTCCTATCTGGAGGAGAGGAGAGGGCAGAGGTAGGGCGCAGCTATTGGCGGTAAACCACTTCCATACCTTTAATGAGGTGCGAACTATGGGATTTGGAATAGAGGAGAAGGCGGGAAGTGGGCTGTCCGTCAGCAGCAGGGCTCTAATAGTAGAAGGAAAGAAAATATTTTCTAACGGTAACCATTGTTTATGATTTGTGGGCCGAAGCCAATCAATCACTCTAGTTAAATGAATAGCCTTCATATAAAGCTCAGGGTCGGGCAAACCTATCCCACCTAGATGTTTAGGTTTTGTTAGAGTAGCAAAGGAAATTCTAGGTTTTTTACCTTGCCAGATAAACTTCCGTATCTGGGAGTTCAAAGACCTAAAAAAGGACCTGGGGATGGCAATTGGGAGGACCTGCAGGAGGTAAGTGAGTCTTGGAATCACCAGGGACATTACCAGGTTCTTTCTACCAAACCAGGACAAGTAAGGGTGGTCCAGGGAATCAAGCTGAGCAACAATGGCCTTCAGGAGGGGGGCATAGTTGAGCTGAAATAGTTCTGAGAGATGAGAAGTTAATTTAATGCCCAAGTATGTCAAAAGACTATTAGACCAGTTAAAGGGGGAGTTTACTTGAAGAGCAGAGATTTGAGTCGGGGACAGTCCAATATGAAGGATCTGGGATTTATTGGGATTAACTTTAAAGTTGGAGAGGACACCAAATCTATTTAGAAGGGATACTATTAGGGGCATTGATTTAGTGGGATTTGTTGTAGTGATAAGCAGGTCATCTGCAAAAGCCGCTAATTTAAATTCCTTCAGGCCTAATTTTAGTCCCATAATGCCCTCATCTTGTCTCAATGCCTGCAGAAGAGTCTCCATCACTAGAACAAATATAAGGGGGGAGAGAGGGCATCCCTGGCGTGTACTGTTTTTAATTAAGAAGCGGGTAGAAATAAGGTTGTTGACCAGGACTGAGGCAGAGGAATTAGTATACATTGCAAAAACCGCATTGATGTAGGGGCAAGGGATATGAAATTTAAGTAGGGTATGTCTAATGAATGACCAGTCTATTCGGTCAAACGCTTTTTCAGCGTCAGTGCCGAGTAATACTAAGGGTCTTTTTTTATAAGAAGCATAAAAGAGAGCATCAAGAACTTTAGTGGTGTTTTCCTTTCCCTCCCGACCTTTCACAAATCCCACTTGATCTGGGTGGATTAGATTGGGGAGAAAAGACTGAAGTCTTGTGGCTAACATTTTCGCCAAAATTTTCAGGTCTGTATTTAGTAAGGATATCGGGCGATAATTAGCGCAAGAGGTGGGGTCCTTACCTTCTTTAGGTATTATAGTTATTAGGGCGTTAGTCATGTCAGCTGATAAAGGTTGGTTGCAGAGAGAGAGGTTACAGACCGGGAGGAAGTAGGGGATCAGAGAGTCTTGGAAGGTGGTATAATAAGTGGAGGGAAAACCATCCGGGCCTGGGCATTTATCTTTTGGGGAGGCTTTAAGGGCTGCCGCTAGTTCAGATGAGGCAAAGGGTTTTTCTAGGGCTTTTTGTTGATCTGGGGATAATATAGGCATGTTTAATGTGTCTAGAAAGGCCTTAACTGAAATTTCTCTATTCTGGGAAGTAGAGTCTTCTACAGGAGGGGGTAAGTTATACAGAGTTTCGTAAAAAATCCTAAATTGCTCCGCTATAGCCTCAGAGGAGAAGAGCTGTTGGCCTTGGGAAGTTTTGATGGAAGATACATGTCTAGCTAGTTTTCTACGTTTGATTTGTTGCATCATAAACTTAGAGGCCTTATTGCCATGGGCAAAAAATTTATGTTGGGAAGATAAATAGTATTTAGCGGCTTTGGCGTTTAGTAGATTCTTAATCTCTGTTCTAAGGGTGGTCAATTTTTCTAAGTGATGGATTGCAAGGGATCTCTTGTGGAGAGATTCCAATATGTGAATCTGGTCCAAAAGAGAGGATAGGTGTTTTTCTGCTTGTTTCTTCAGATATGAACATTTACTAATAAAGTATCCTCGTATATATACTTTATGGGCATCCCAAAGGGTCTGTGGGGAAATATCTGTAGTGTTATTAAAGGAAAAGTATTCCTCTATAAGGGATTTAAAGTACTTTCTAAGGCCATCGTTGCTCAGCACGGATTCATTAAGTCTCCAAATAGGAGTCCTACCTGGTTCAGATGACGGTCTTATAGTACAAAATATAGGGGAGTGATCTGATATGGTGATGTTACCAATTTTTGCATCCAAAAAGAAAGGTATCTGGTCCTTCGGTACAAGTATGTAGTCTATCCTGCTATAGGAATGACCTGGAGCGGAATAAAAAGTATAGTCAGCATGATTAGGATTATGACATCGCCATATATCTATAAGTCCTAGATCATATAAACCTAGAATTCAACTTTTTGAGAGATTTAGCTGAGAAGGAAGACTTTTTGGAGGACGTATGAACAAGGGGCTGTAGGGCGACGTTAAAGTCACCTGCCAAGACGAGGGTTCCCTCCTGCAAGTCCTCTACCAGGGTCAAAAGGGAGAGGAGCCAATCAATCTGATCAATGTTAGGGGCGTAAACATTGACAAAGGTGTACATTTTACTACCAATAGTACCCTTGAGTATTATGTATCTGCCATCTGGGTCTTGCGTATGTGCAGTATAAGTGAAAGGAACATTTCCCTTGAAACCTATGCTCACTCCCCTGGAGGCCGCTCCTCCCGCTCCACAATGATACCAATTTGGATATTTTGAATAGGAAAGGTCAGGATATTTGCCATGTTTATAATGGGTTTCCTGTAAAAACACGACTGAACATTTTTCCTTCCAAAGGAGGGAGAAAATTTGTGATCTCTTAGATGGGGATCTTAAGCCCTTCACATTGAAGGACGCTAGTTAGAGGTCATTCATGGATAAGCAATTGGGCCATTGTAGCGGCCCCCAGAGAAGCGAGCACACCTTCCCCACTCAACAGACATATAAGTGACAAATATCCAGGGGTTCCACAAATGTAAAAACTAAAATAAAAAACATAAACCATAATAGAACAATAACGCGGCGTTAGAACACCTAGTTGCCGCCTTAATAACAATATGAAGCTAGATGGCTTCATCAGTAAAGGGGGGAAATGTGGGTTCAACCCAATTTTAGGATCCTGCTATCAAAGGGGACAAATGAGGCATTTGAATATACACTCCAGATACAGAAATGGTGGGGGGGGGGAGAGAAGGGGGGGGGGGGAGAGAATGGGTAGAGAAAAAAAAAAACGACATGTTAAAGGGGGGGGGGGGATGAGAGAGGGGTAGAAAGGTGGGTTCATCGGAGAGCAAAGACAGAGACATTACTTATATTGTGTCAATATTATCCGAATGGAAGAGCTATGGCACAGTCTCAGTTATCCTCCTTGGGGTCAGATGTCCGCTGCGATGCTTCGTTCGTTGTCTTTTAGGAGTAGCAAACTTCTCCCAAGGGGTCAGCTTCGGAAGCTCAGGCAAAATGGAGATCTCAGACACTGCGTCCCAGCATGTTATGTCCATTGGGGGAATGCCCATGAAAGAAAGAGCATCCTGAAGGTCCGTGTGGGATGAAATCTTGATCTGCTTTCCTGCATATTTAAAGGACAGACCAAAGGGGAAAGTCCATCTATATAAGATATTCTTGTTGCGCAGATGGTCTGTGAGGGGTTTCAGGATCTTCCTCTTGTTCAAGGTGACTGGGGAAAGGTCTTGAAATATCTTGATAGAAGAATCACCAAAAGATATGGCATTTGAGGCTCTGGCTGCAATAAAGATTTTCTCTTTGTCAGCATAATTCAAGAAACGGCAAATAATGTCTCTGGGAGGTTCTGTGTCCTTAGGCTTCTGTCTGAGGGCTCTGTGAGCTCTTTCTATAATCATGCCAGACAGGTCTTCCCTTCCCAGGAGAGTTGCAGCTATTTGTTTAATGACAGAGATAAGATCCTCATTAGGCACAGATTCTGGTATGCCTCTGAATCGAAGGTTATTCCTCCTCCCCCTGTTTTCTTGGTCCTCCATGGCTGCGTGCAGCTGATTTATATGTTGCTGACAGGAGGAGAGGGATTGGGAGACTGCAGCGCTATGCTCCAGCGTGGCCTGGCTGATATTCTCCAGAGATTCAACCCGGTGACCTATGTGCTGAATCTCCTGGGTGAGTACAGAGATTTCCTGCCTTAGAGGAGATAAGGCTTCAGCAAGGGCTTGTTTGATTGAAACGCCGTGACACAGGCAGGGAGCGGGAGCTAAGAGACTCACCCCCGTCGCTTTCTCCCTCAGACATGCCACCTTCAGCTCCAGCTTCAGAGCGCTCGTCAGCCGGCGCCATCTTGGATTCTTTGACTGCAGGCGAAGCGGTCTGTTTTTTAAGATATTTCACCATTCCCGAACCTGGATTAGGGCATTTCGGGATCACAGCTTGATCTAAGTTCTTCTGCCCTCCGATTTTCACCATTTTTGAAGTGCTCAGGCTAGCATAAGCTGGTCCCTTTTGCAGGCACATAACCGAGCTCAGCAGAGCATGTCTTCACAGCTCAGCCGTTAGCTCCGCCCCCCCGGGTTTTCATGCTTTTTTACTTATTGTGTGTATCAGCTGTAAAATATATTTATATCTTATTTCCTGCTGCACATGTTGCTTTGATGTTACAATAGCTTTTCAGTAGAATCAGATCTATAGAGACTGACGACAGTAACTATAATATGGCTTGGTTTTGTATTGCACCTCTTTCTAGGTCTGTCGCGATGGGGAATATTTAGATATATTTTTTATAAAAACATGATGCATGTTGTATAGACATATCTGTGGAGTAGTCTACATTTTGTGTGAAGAAATGGTCAGGTTTTTGTACCTGTGCAATTCAGGATAAATGAAAAAGAGTGGGTGTGGGTCACTGCTGCCGCTTTATTGCGGTTTCCATGTGGTTTTCATGCGTTTTTAAAATGCTGATATGTTTTTGGCTCCTTAGTGTATATACCATCTGTAGTGTACTTTTTATAGTTAATTTTCAGCTGCACACATTACCTTGAAACAGAAACGTTTTTTCAACAGAATCTGTGAAAAACTGGAAACGGTTGCTATAATAGAGAGTACCTTTATATTTCATTGTTCTAAGTACGTAATTTTGGGGGGATGTTTCACTGTGACTTTATCTAGAATATATATATATATATATATATATATATATATATATATATATCTAGAATGAAATATAAAGGTACTCTCTATTATAGCAATTATAGTGATTCCCAATATATGAGTGCCCATCCATACCTCCTTTACCTAAAGTGGCTGAACATAAAGGCACTTTAAATGTGTTGTTTATAATGTACTGAATACACTGTATCCCCATGCACCCCTTTCACCACAAACAGGGGTATATGGTTTAATAATCCTTTTCTCATCCTCCACCTTCTCTTTAATCATAACAACATGCTTAATTTTTGCATATAATGCCCTCGCATATAATGTTTTACAGGGTTCAGCTCAGCTGCATGCCTTTGCATATAATTTTTTTAGAGTGTCAGCTCAGCTGTAGGCCCACGCATATAATTTTTTAGAGGGTCAGCTCACCAGCAGGCCCTCACCTACAATCTTTTACAGGGTCAGCTCACCTGCAGGCCCTCACATATAATATTCTAGAGGGTCAGCTCACCAGCAGGCCCTCACCTATAATCTTTTACAGGGTCAGCTCACCAGCAAGCCTGCACCTAAAATATTTTACAGGGTCAGCTCAACTGCAGGCCCTCACATAGAATGTTTTACAGGGTCAGCTCACCAGCAGGCCCGCACCTAAAATATTTTGCAGGATTAACTTACCAGCAGGCCCGCATCTAAAATCTTTTACAGGGTCAGCTCACCTGCAGGCCCTCGCATAAAAAAATTTTGAGGGTCATCTCAGCTGCAGTCCCTTGCATATAATTTTTTTAGAGGGTCAGCTCACCAGCAGGCCCTCACCTACAATCTTTTACAGGGTCAGCTCACCAGCAGGCCCACACCTAAAATATTTTATGGGGTCAGCTCACCAGCAGGCCCAAACCTAAAATCTTTTATAGGGTCAGCTCACCTGCAGGCCCTCGCATATATATTTTTTCAGGGTCAGCTCAGCTGCAGTCCCTCGCATATAATGTTTTAGAGGGTCAGCTCACCAGCATGCCCTCACCTACAATCTTTTACAGGGTCAGCTCACCTGCAGGCTCGCACCTAAAATATTTTACACGGTCAGCTCACTTATAGGGCCAAGCATTTAATTTTTTAGAGGGTCAGCTCACCAGCAGGCATTCACCTACAATATTTTACAGGGTCAGCTCACCACTAGGCCTGCATCTAAAATATTTTACAGGGTCAGCTCACCTACAGGCCCTCGCATATAATTTTTTAGAGGGTCAGCTCACCAGCAGGCCATCAATCATAAATTTTCAAGGCTGTATAATGCCCTCCTTTATTTTTAATAAAGGCTGTATTGGAGCGCCGGTTCCTTGTCATTTTTGGCAGCCCTTTCACTTAGTGCATAGGATTTATGAGTGTAGGAGTCCCACAACCTGAGCAAGTGTACAACAATGTGAATGAGGCCTTCCTTTATGTGAAATACAGGTTGTATTAGAGTGGCTCTTCCTTGTAATTTTTGGCTGCACTTGCATTTATATACAGGTAAATATACAGTAAAGAATGTTACCTAACAAATTTTCCTCCGTCTAAAATCGATTTTATCTTTGGTTTGGAGCGTATTATTGTCAGTGTGTAAAAGTGATGTACTACTCGGACAACATCATTCCCAGCACCGACCTTGGAGTCCAAGATACATCCACCCAATGCTGTTTCCAATTTTTTTTAGTGGTGTTTCCATCAATTTATTACTTTTTCCTATGAACCAGGCACCCCCTCCTCCTCCTCAGAGCAGAGGGTGCCTGGTTTAATGCTCGGGTTCTCCCATTAACTCCCATTATACTCTACCGAGCACCCGAGAATCCTGGTGTTTGGGCCAGAGCCCCCGAGCACCTGAGCACTATGTTGCTCGATCAACACTACTCCTGAATTTAAAACAGTAGTTCGGATAGCCTTTGAACTTACTATATAACACATGATAAACTTTTGGGCTTTGAAAAAGTCTGTGTGGTATAGCTTTCTTTGCTGTTCTTCTGGATTATAGTTAAGGCATGTATTCTCCTTTGGGTGAAGTGCATTACAGCTTTATTGCTTTACTCACCTGCCATATGGGGACAAAAATCTCTACTGTGAGCCCCGAGCACCCAAGCACTATGGTTGACCTTAAATGAGTAGTTTGGATAGCCTTTGCACTTACTTTCTCCCATTGACTTCTCCCATTGACTTCTACTGTGCTCGATCAACACTACTTATTAGCCGTTGTGTGGTGAAGTGTGAAAATTACAGCCTTTTTTGTTGTGTATTAGTGGCAGAAAAAAATATATATAATTTGCCGTTCAGCAGTGAAGTTATATGTTCTGAAGCCCTTTTTGTCTTGTATTATTGGCAAAAGAAAAATATATTTGACATTCAGCTTTGCAGTTATATGTTCTAAAGCCATTTTTGTTGTGTATTATTGGCAAAAGAAAAATATATTTGCTGTTCAGCGGTGCAGTTATACGTTCTAAAGCCCTTTGTGGAGTGTATAAGTAGAAAAAAATAATGGCTATTTGCCGTTCAGCTTCGCACTGATATGGTCTAAAGACATTTTTGTTGTGTATTAGTGCAAAAGAAAAATATATTTTCTGTTCAGCAGTGCAGGTATATTTTCTAAAACCATTTGTCGTGTATAAGTGGAAAAAAATAAGGGCCTATTTGCTGTTCAGCTATGCAGTTATACAGTGCCTGTCCAAAAAAAGCTTAAACCCCCTTAATGACCAGACCACTTTTTACAATTCTGCACTTCACTACTTTCACAGTTTATTGCTCGGTCATACAACTTACCACCCAAATGAATTTTACCTCCTTTTCTTCTCACCAATAGAGCTTTCATTTGGTGGTATTTCATTGCTGCTGACATTTTAACTTTTTTTGATATTGAACAAGATGACCAAAATTTTGGCAAAAAAACAAAATTTTTCACTTTCTGTTGTAAAATGTTTCAATTAAAACTACATTTATATATAATTTTGTCTCTAAATTTATTGTTCTACATGTCTTTGATAAAAAAAAGAAAAAACATGCAATAAGTGTATATTTATTGGTTTGGGTAAAAGTTATAGCGTTTACAAACTATGGTGCAAAAATGTGAATTTACACACTTTGACTTTCTGAGCACCTGTCATGTTTCCTGAGGTTCTACAATGCCCATACAGTAGAAACACCCCACAAATGACCCCATTTCGGAAAGTAGACACCCTAAGGTATTCGCTGATGGGCATAGCGAGTTCATGGAAGTTTTTATTTTTTGTCACAAGTTAGCGGGAAATGATTTTATTTTTATTTTTTTTATTGCAAAGTCTCATATTCCACTAACTTGTGACAAAAAAATAACATTTTACATGAACCCACCATACCCCTCACGGAATACCTTGGGGTGTCTTCTTTCCAAAATGGGGTCACTTGTGGGGTATTTATACTGCCCTGGCATTTTAGGGGACCTAAAGCGTGAGAAGTAGTTTGGAATCCAAATGCGTAAAAAATGCTCTGTGAAATCCTAAAGCTGCTCTTTAGAATTTGGGCCCCTTTGTGCACCTAGGCTGCAAAAAAGTGTCACACATGTGGTATCGCCGTACTCAGAAGAAGTAGTGCAATATGTTTTGGGGTGTATTTTTACATATACCCATGCTGGGTGAGAGAAATATCTCTGTAAAAGACAACTTTTCCAATTTTTTTATACAAAGATGTCATTTTACAGAGATATTTCTCTCACCCAGCATGGGTATATGTAAAAATACACCCCAAAACACATTGCCCTAATTATCCTCAGTACGGCGATTTTTTTGGCGGCACAAGTTAGCGGAAATTATTTTATTTTTTTCTCACAAAGTCTCCCTTTCCGCTAACTTGTGACAAAAAGTTCAATCTTTCATGGACTCAATATGCCCCTCAGCGAATACCTTGGGGTGTCTACTTTCCGAAATTGGGTCATTTGTGGGGTGTGTTTACTGTTCTGGCATTTTGGGGCGGGGCAAAATTGTGAGCAACCCTGTAAAGCCTAAAGGTACTCGTTGGACTTTCGGCCCCTTTACGCACCTAGGCTGCAAAAAAGTGTCACACATGTGGTATTGTCGTACTCAGGAGAAGTAGGGCAATGTGTTTTGGGGTGTATTTTTACATATACCCATGTTGGGTGAGAGAAATATCTCTGTAAATTGACAACTTTGTATACATTTTTTTTAAAAGTTGTCATTTACAGAGATATTTCTCACATACAGTAACTGTATATGTAAAAATACACCCCAAAACACATTGTCCTACTTCTCCTGAGTACGGCGATACCACATGTGTGACACTTTTTTGCAGCCTAGGTGTGCAAAGGGGCCCAAATTCCAATGAGTACCTTTTAGGAGGGAATTTATAAGCATTTGGATTCCAGACTTCTTCTCACGCTTTAGGGCCCCTAAAATGCCAGGGCAGTATAAATATCCCACATGTGACCCCATTTTGGAAAGAAGACACCCCAAGGTATTCCATGAGGGGCATGGCTAGTTCCGCTAACTTGTGCCAAAAAATACATATATTCTAGGAACTCGCCATGCCCCTCACGGTCACTTATGGGGTATCTATACTGCCCTGGCATTTTAGGGGCCCTAAAGCATGAGAAGAAGTCTGTAATATAAATGTCTAAAAATGTTAACGCATTTGGATTCCGTAAGGGGTATGGTGAGTTCATGTGAGATTTTATTTTTTGTCACAAGTTAGTGGAATATGAGACTTTGTAAGAAAAAACTAAAATACTAAACAAAAAACAATTTCCGCTAACTTGTGCCCAAAAAAAAAAAAATCTTCTATGAACTCGCCATGCCCCTCAAAAGTGATCTTTATAGCGCCGCAGCGATTTTACATGTGTTTTTGCAGTGATCAAAAAATAATAATATTTCTGTCACTGCGGTGGGGCGGACTGAACGCAAGTGTGCGCACAAGATCAGGCCTGATTAGGCGTTTTTTGCAGAGCCTATAGAACATGTCCTATTCTTGTCCGCAATTGCAGACAAGAAAAGGCATTTTCTATATAGTTCTGGCAATGTGCATATCCGCAAAATGCGGAAAGCACATTGCTGGTGTCCGTGTTCTGCAAATCCGTGGTGTCCCTATTTTGCGGATCCGTGGATCCACGGATTTGCGGATCCGCAAAACACATATGGACGTCTGAATGGAGCCTTACAGGGGAGTGATCAATGACAGGGGGTGATCATGGGTTAATAAGGGGTTAATAAGTGACAGGGGGGGGTGTAGTGTAGTGTGGTGCTTGGTGCTACTTATTACAGAGCTACCTGTGTCCTCTGGTGGTCGATCCAATCAAAAGGGACCACCAGAGGACCAGGTAGCAGGTTTATCAGACGCTGTTAACAAAACAGCGTCTGATATAACTTTCAAGGGTTAAACAAATTGCATCTACAGCCTGCCAGCGAATGATCGCCGCTGGCAGGCTGTAGATCAACTAGTTTGTCTTCCGCTCCTGTGAGCGCGCGTTCACAGGAAATCTCGCGTCTCGCGAGATGTTGCGCCGGCGCGTCAACAAGAAATAACCCGGCCGCCCGCAGGACGCAATTCTGTGTTAGGCGGTTTGGTAGTAGTTAAACAATCATGTCAAAAGACACATCTCGTGGTCATGGAAAAGATTTTAATCTGTTTGAGAAGGGTCAAATTATTGGCATGCATCAAGCAGAGAAAACATCAAAGGCTACGTTCACATCACCTTTCAGCCTTTCCGTTCTCCTGCTCCATTTAGGGGCAGGAGAACGGAAAGGACAGATAAGCACATAACTGACACCAAACTGAGTCAAACGGAGCCTGAGGACCCCATAGACTCTAATGGGGTCAGTTATGTTTCCGCTCAGAAGATGATTTTTAAGCGGAGACAAAAGTCCTGCATGCACAACTTTTGTCTCTGCTTAAAAATCATCTTCTGAGCGGAAACATAACTGACCCCATTATAGTGTATGGGGTCCTAAGGGCTCCGTTTGACTCAGTTTGGTGTCAGTTATGTGCTTATCCGTCCTTTCCGTTCTCCTGCCCCTAAACGGAACAGGAGAACGGAAAGGCTGTACAGTGATGTGAGCGAAGCCTAAGGAGATTGCAGACTACTAAAATTGGGTTAAGAATAGGTTGAGCGAACCCCAACTGTAAAGTCTGGGTTCGTACAGAACTTTAGGATTTTTGGACCCCCGGACCTGAACCCGAACATTTCAGTAAAAGTTTGGGTTTGGGTTCAGTGTTCGGCGATTTCTTAGCACTTTCTGAAAGGCTACAGAGCAGCCAATCAACAAGCGTTTAACTGTGTGACCTTAGAAGCCATCACAGCCATGCCTACTAATGGCATGGCTGTGATTGGCCAGTGCAGCATGTGACCCAGCCTCTATAAAAGCTGGAATCATGTAGCGCTGCACGTCACTCTGCTGTTACTAGTGTAGGGAGAGGATGCTGCTGGTGCTTTCAGGGAGAGAATGGGACAGTATCTGTGATCAGAAGTCCAATGTAACTCAGTGATCTACATAGATTTAGTTGTGTATGTGCAGTGCACAATCTTTTTACCCTGCCCTGAGCCCACTGACAGAAAAAAATAACTTTTATCCGTCTGTTAGTTATGTGGGCGGCGGCGGCGGCCATTTTATGCAAACTAAGTGCACTAGCACTGCATCTGAGCTTTTGTGTTTTAAAAAAAAACACCATTTTTTTTGCAATATACAACATCTTGTGCATTTGCAGGATTAGTCAGTGTGCAATTTAAGCTAGAAATGCAGCCATAATTTTCTAGGTTTAAAAAAAAAAAACTTTTTGTGCAAAATACACTATTTTACAGCCCTAGCTGCATCTGCACGTGTGAAATTCAATCGTTATATACAGCTTTCCTATTCTGTTATATAAAAAAAATAAATAAATAATAATACTTGCTGCATCTGCAATTGTTAAAAACAAGTTTTACAAAAATGTAATAATTTTCTGGCTTTGAAAAAACACAAATTTTGGGCAATATCCAACATCTGGTGCCTTTGCAGGATTATTCAGTGTGCAATTTAAGCTAGAAATACATCCATAATTTTTGGGTTTTTAAAAACATCCTTTTTTGGCAAAATACACAATTTTACAGCCCTTGCAGCATCAGCACGTGTGAAATTCAAGGGTTATATACTGCTGTCATATTCAGTTATTAAACAAACACCTGTTTTGGGCAAAAAACGTAATTTTGCTGCATATGTCATTGTGATATACAAACTTTAGATACTGTGGTTATATTCAGTTTTTTGAAAAACAGCCATTCTATGCACAAAACTTAAAATCCGGCCTAGTCTGGAACAGTACGTGTGAGATACACACTTTAAATACTGTGGTTATATTCTGTTATTTGAAAAACAGCCATTTTGGGCCAAAAACTTAATTTTGCAGCCTTTGCTACATATGTCATTGTGAGATACACACTTTAGATACTGTAGTTATGTTCAGATATTTGCAAAACAACAATTTTGGGCAGAAAAATGTAATTGCGGCCTAGTCTGTATCAGGACCTGTGAGATACACTTTTTAGATACTGTGGTTCTATTCAGTTATTTGAAAAACAGCCATTTTGGGCAAAAAACTATAATTGTGGCTGGTCTGGATCAGGACGTGTGAGATACTGTGGTTATATCCTTCTATTAATAAAACACCCTTTTTGGGCAAAATGCACAATTTTACAGCCTTTGCTGCATCCGAACGTGTGAAATTCAAGGTTATATACTGCTGTCATACTCTGTTATTAAACAAACACCCATTTTGGTCCAAAAACTTAATTTTTCAGCTTTTGCAAAACAGCCATTTTGTGCAAAAAACTTAAATTCCTAGTCTGGATCATTACGTGTGAGATACACTTTTTAGATACTGTGGTTCTATTCAGTTATTTAAAAAACAACCATTTTGGGCAAAAAACTTTTATTGCGGCCTAGTCTGGATCAGATACACACTGTAGATACTGTGGTTCTATTCAATAATTAGAAAAACAGCCATTTTGGGCAAAAAACTTTAATTGAGGCCTAATCTGGATTAGGGCGTGTGAGATACACCCTTTACATACTCTGGTTCTATTCAGATATTTGAAAATCAGCCATTTTGGGCAAAAAAACTTTAATTGCGGCCTAGTCTGGAACAGGAGGTGTGAGATACAACCTTTACATACTGTGGTTATATTCTTCTATTAATAAAACACCCTTTTTGGGGAAAAACCTTTAATTGCGGCCTAGTCTGGATCAGGACGTGTGAGATACACACTTTAGATACTATCGTTCTATTCTGCTATTAATAAAACACCCATTTAGGGCAAGATCCTAAATTTGAGAAATATGAGGAGAGCGTCAAATAAGGGACGTGGCCCAGGTTGTGGTGCTGCTAGTGGCGCTACTGTTGCAGGGAGAGGACATGGTCGATCTGTGCCAGCTACACGCACAAGTTAAACCCCTTCCTCAGGTGAGAGTAGACGACAGAACCTGCAGCGATATTTGGTTGGGCCTAATGCGGCTCTACGAATGGTGAGGCCAGAACAAGTACAGGCGATAGTAGATTGGGTTGCTGACAGTGCCTCCAGTTTCTTAACATTGTCTCCCACCCAGTCTCCTGCTGAAAGATCAGAGTTAGCACCTGCAGCTGATGTCCATCAGTCTTTCACCTCACCCCCTTGCAAATCAGCCAAGCAATCTAAGCCCCAAGTCAAGCAGCAGTCTCTTCTGCTTTTTGATGACTCTGTTAGCATGGTTTCCCAAGGCCATCCACCTATCCCTGCCGCACAAGTGGAAGATATTGAGTGCACCGATGGCCAACCACTTATGTTTCAAGATGAGTACATGGGAGGACTATCGCAGCACGTCTTGGATGATGACGAAACACAGGTGCCAACTGCTGTGGCTTTCGAAAGTGTGCAGACCGACAAGCAGGGCAGGGGTGAAGACTGGGTGGAAGATGATGTGGAGGACAATGAGGTCCGTGACACCACATGGAATGAAGATCATTCAAGTGATCTATGTAGTTCAGAGGAAGAGGAGGTGGTCACACAGAGCCACCAGCACAGTAGAAGAGGGAACGGTGTGCAAAAGCGCAGCAAGGGACCGAGCACACCAAAGCCAGCTCCAAGGAATTCCTTGGCGTGGCAGTTCGTTGACGAAGAGACACGAGTGGTTTGCACGCTGTGCAATCAGAGCCTGAAGCGAGGCATGAACGTTCTCAACCTGAGCACAACCTGCATGTCCAGGCATTTAGGTGCAAAGCACGAGCTGCAGTGGAGTAGACACCTCAAAAAACAGGAAAGGTCTCTGGCTCCTTCTGCTTCCTCTTCTGCTGCAGTTTCGGCCTCTTCATCCACCTCTAGAGTGACATTGCCACCTGCCACCCAGCAAACAAAGGATCTGCGAGCAACACCACCACCTGGGTCACCAAGCATCTCCACAATGTCCCACTGAAGCTCCCAAACACTGGAGAGGGAGAGGAAGTACCCCCTACTTACCCGTGATCCCTAGCTCTGAATGCTAGCATTTCAAAATTACTGGCCTTTGAAATTCTGTCATTCTGTCTGGTGGAGATGAATAGTTTTAAAGGCAATATAGTGGTGGCTGTCCCACAGTATGCCGTGCCCAGCCGCCACTACTTTTCCAGGCGAGCCAATCCTTCCCTGCACAACCAAGTGGATGACAAAATCAGGTGTGCAATGTTGCAGGGTGTTTTAGTTTGCATCCTGTTGCTTCCTTCTCCTACTCCACTTCCTCATCCTTTACCGGCTCCTCATCCAGTCAGCGTAACACCTTTACCATCAACTTCAGCACAGCCAAGGGTAAATAACAGCAGGCAGCTTTAAAAATGATCTGTTTGGGGGAAAAAACCCACACCGCACAGGAGCTGTGGACGGGCTTTGAACAACAGACCGATGAGTGGTTTGGGCCAGTGAGCCTCAAGCCCTACCTGGTGGTGTGCGATAATGGGCAAAATCTCGTAGCTCTTGGACTAGCCGGTTTGACGCACAAATTCCTTTGCGTGGCACATGTGCTGAATTTGGTGGTGCAGAGATTTCTTAAAAATTACCCACATATGGGTAGAGCTGCTGCATAAAGTGCGCTTTTGGCGTTCTCACCCTGCTGCTGCTCGCCTGTCAGCGCTGCAGTGTAACTTTGGCCTTCCCACTCACCGCCTCATATGCGACGTGCCCACAAGGTGGAACTCCACCTTGCGCATGCTGGCCAGACTGTGCGAGCAGCAGCAGTCGATAATGGAGTTTCATCTGCAGTCGCTCTGCAGAACAGCACCACTTCACCACCAATGACTGGGCCTCCATGCGAGACCTGTGTTCCTTGTTACGCTGTTTCGAGTACTCCACCAACATGGCCAGTGCCGATAACACCGTTCTCAGTGCTACTATACCACTTCTATGCCTCCTTGAAAAAATGCTGCTGGTGATGATGGAACAGGATGTGGCACAGGAGGAGGAGGAAGAGGAATCATTTTATAGGGTTTCCTGCCAGTCATTCACAAGTGCCTCCAAGTTCCTGCACCCACAAACGCCAGGTACACTATTGTCCAGCCAGGGCACAGTTCTGGAGGATGACGAGGTGGAGGATAGATGGAGGAGGGGCAACCTTGTTCACAGCAGGGTGGCACCCAGACCAGCTCATGGCCATCACTGGTACATGGCTGGGGGATACAGAGGACACAGACGATACACCTTCCACAGAGGACAGCTTTTCGTTGCCTCTGGGCAGCCAGGCACACATGAGCTTTTACATGCTGCAGTGTCTCTGCAATGACCGCCGAGTTGCCCACATTCGAACTTGTGCTGATTACTTAGTGGCCACGCTGCTGGATCCTCGTTACAAGGACAACATACCATCCTTAATTCCCTCACTGGAGTGTAATCGTAAGATGTGCGAGTACAAGCGCACTCTGGTAGACGCACAGCTGGTGGCATTCCCACCTGACAGCGGGGGCACAGTGGAAGCACAAGATGAAGGAAGAGGAAGAGGTCACCAACGCAACTGGGGCACCGCCAGCACCTCAGAAGGCAGTTTTAGCATGGCCAAAATGTGAAAAGCTTTGTCACCACGCCACAACAACCAGCACTACAAGCTGATATGGAACGTTTTAGCAGGAGGCAGCATTTCACCAACATGGTTTAGCAGTATGTGTGCACACGCCTACACAGTACTGAATGACGGGTCTGCCCCCTTCAATTTCTGGGTCTCCAAATTGGGCACATGCCATGAGTTTGCCCTTTACGCCTTGGAGGTGCTGGCATGCCCTGCAGCCAGTGTATTATCTGTACGTGTGTTTAGCACAGCAGAGGGCATTATCACAGACAAGCGCACCCACATGTCCACATCCAATGTGGGCAAGCTCACGTTCATTAAAATAAACCAGGCATGGATCCCACAGGACTTGTCCAAAATTTGTGCAGAATAGATATGTATACCGGCCTTAACAAGCCATTGTTATACTGCAGCACAATCGCTCATTTTTGTATTTTGGATATTTCACACTATTTTGGTGTGTACCCAAATAAAAAAAGATATAAAAATTAAAACCAAAAACCAGCGTTGGCTACCTCATCCTCCTCCATCGCTGCTTCCACCTACACCACTACGTCCACCGCCTCCTCAAACTCCTACTCCATATGAACCTCCACCTCATAAATCAATTTTCTTTTTTTTGATTTGTACATATTTTATTTTATGTCATTTTACTACTTTGTTACATTTTCAGGTGAGATTCACAATTTTTGGGGAGTGATATACCACTGCTATACCTGGTAGACAGGTTAAACAAATTCCCAAATTTGTCTGTTACATTTTCGGGTGAAATTCACCAATGTTTTGGTGTGATGTACCACTGCTATATCTAGTAGACAGGTTAAAGAAAAAAATCACAAATTTGTCTGTTACTTTTTTGGGTGAAATTCACCAATGTTTTGGAGTGATGTGCCACTGCTCTACCTAGTAGAAAGGTTAAAAAAATTCCCAAATTTGTTACATTTTCGGGTGAAATTCACCAATTTTTGGGTGTGATATACCACTGTTATACCTAGTAGACAGGTTAAAAAAATTCACAATTTTGTCAGATGAGATTCACCAATTTGTGGGAGTGATATACCACTGGTATACCTGGTAGACAGGCTACTCAAATTCCCAAATTTGTCTGTTACATTTTCAAAAGAAATTCACCAATGTTTTGGTGTGATGTACCACTGCTATACCTAGTAGACAGGTTAAAAAAAATTCACAAATTTGTCTGTTACATTTTCGGGTGAAATTCACCAATGTTTTGGTGTAATGTACCACTGCAATATCTAGTAGACAGGTTAAAAGAAAATCACAAATTTGTCTGTTACATTTTTGGGTGAAGATCACCAATGTTTTGGTGTGATGTACCACTGCTCTACTTAGTAGAGAGGTTAAGAAAATTCCCAAATTTGTTTGTTACAGTTTCGGGTGAAATTCACCAATTTTTGGGTGTGATATACCACTGTTATACCTAGTAGACAGGTTAAAGAAATTCTCAAATTTGTCTGGTACATTTTCAGGTGAAATTCACCAATGTTTTGGTGTGATGTACCACTGCTCTACCTAGTAGAGAGGTTAAGAAAATTCCCAAATTTGTTTGTTACATTTTCGGGTGAAATTCACCAATGTTTTGGTGTGATGTACCACTGATCTACCTAGAAGAGAGGTTAAGAAAATTCCCAAATTTGTTTATTACATTTTCAAGAGAAATTCACCAATGTTTTGGTGTGATGTACCACTGCTATACCTAGTAGACAGGCTAAAAAAAAAATCACAATTGTCTGTTACATTTTTGGGTGAAATTCAACAATTTTTTCGTGTGGTGTACCACTGCTATACCTAGTAGAGAATTTAAAAAAATCCCAAATTTGTCTGTTACATTTTTGGGTGAAATTTACCAATGTTTTGGTGTGATGTACCACTGCACTACCTAGTAGAGAGGTTAAAAAAATTCCCAAATTTGTTTATTACATTTTCAAGAGAAATTCACCAATGTTTTGGTGTGATGTACCACTGCAATATCTAGTAGACAGGTTAAAAAAATTCACAAATTTGTCTGGTACATTTTCGGGTGAAATTCACCAATGTTTTGGTGTGATGCACCACTGCTCTACCTAGTAGAGAGGTTAAGAAAATTCCCAAATTTGTTTATTACATTTTCAAGAGAAATTTCTTCAATTTTTTGGTGTGATGTACCACTGCTATACCTAGTAGACAGGCTAAAAAAAAAATCACAATTGTCTGTTACATTTTCAGGTGAAATTCAACAATTTTTTCTTGTGATGTACCACTGCTGTACCTAGTAGAGAATTTTAAAAAAAATCCCAAATTTGTTTGTTACATTTTCGAGTGAAATTCACCAATGTTTTGGCGTGATGTACCACTGCTATACCTAGTAGACAGGTTAAAAAAAAATCAAAATTTGTCTGTTACATTTTTAGGTAAAATTCCTTAATGTTTTGGTGTGATGTACCACTGCAATATCTAGTAGACAGGTTAAAAAAAAAAATCACAAATTTGTCTGTTACATTTTTCGGGTGAAATTTACCAATGTTTTGGTGTGATGTACCACTGCACTACCTAGTAGAGAGGTTAAAAAAATTCCCAAATTTGTTTATTACATTTCCAAGAGAAATTCACCAATGTTTTGGTGTGATGTACCACTGCAATATCTAGTAGACAGGTTAAAAAAATTCACAAATTTGTCTGGTACATTTTTGGGTGAAATTCACCAATGTTTTGGTGTGATGCACCACTGCTCTACCTAGTAGAGAGTTTAAGAAAATTCCCAAATTTGTTTATTACATTTTCAAGAGAAATTTCTTCAATGTTTTGGTGTGATGTACCACTGCTATACCTAGAAGACAGGCTAAAAAAAAATCACAATTGTCTGTTACATTTTCGGGTGAAATTCAACAATTTTTTCGTGTGATGTACCACTGCTGTACCTAGTAGAGAATTTAAAAAAAAATCCCAAATTTGTTTGTTACATTTTCGAGTGAAATTCACCAATGTTTTGGCGTGATGTACCACTGCTATACCTAGTAGACAGGTTAAAAAAAATCAAAATTTGTCTGTTACATTTTTAGGAGAAATTCCCTAATGTTTTGCTGTGATGTACCACTGCAATATCTAGTAGAGAGGTTAAAAAAATTCCCAAATTTGTTTGTTACATTTTCGGGTGAAAATCACCAATGTTTTGGTGCGATGTACCACTGCTCTACTTAGTAGAGAGGTTAAAAAAATTCCCAAATTTGTTTGTTACATTTTCGGGTGAAATTCACCAATTTTTGGGTGTGATATTCCACTGTTATACCTAGTAGACAGGTTAAAAAAATTCACAAATTTGTCTGTTACATTTTCGGGTGAAATTCACCAATGTTTTGGTGTGATGCACCACTGCTCTACCTAGTAGAGAGGTTAAGAAAATTCCCAAATTTGTTTATTACATTTTTGAGAGAAATTCACCAATGTTTTGGTGTGATGTACCACTGCTATACCTAGTAGACAGGTTAAAAAAAATTCACAAATTTGTCTGTTACATTTTCGGGTGAAATTCACCAATATTTTGGTGTGATGTACCACTGCAATATCTAGTAGACAGGTTAAAAAAAAATCACAAATTTGTCTGTTACATTTTTGGGTGAAAATCACCAATGTTTTGGTGTGATATACCACTGCTCTACCTAGTAGAGAGGTTAAAAAAATTCCCAAATTTGTCTGGTACATTTTCGGGTGAAATTCACCAATGTTTTGGTGTGATGCACCACTGCTCTACCTAGTAGAGAGGTTAAGAAAATTCCCAAATTTGTTTATTACATTTTTGAGAGAAATTCACCAATGTTTTGGTGTGATGTACCACTGCCATACCTAGTAGACAGGTTAAAAAAATTCACAAATTTGTCTGTTACATTTTCGGGTGAAATTCACCAATATTTTGGTGTGATGTACCACTGCAATATCTAGTAGACAGGTTAAAAAAAAATCACAAATTTGTCTGTTACATTTTTGGGTGAAAATCACCAATGTTTTGGTGTGATATACCACTGCTCTACCTAGTAGAGAGGTTAAAAAAATTCCCAAATTTGTTTGTTACATTTTCGGGTAAAATTCACCAATTTTTTCAGATGAGATTCACCAATTTGTGGGAGTGATATACCACTGCTATACCTGGTAGACAGGCTAATCAAATTCCCAAATTTGTCTGTTACACTTTCGGGTGAAATTCACCAATGTTTTGGTGTGATGTACCACTGCTATACCTAGTAGACAGGCTAAAAAATGTCACAATTGTCTGTTACATTTTCAGGTGAAATTCAAAAAAAATTTGTGTGATGTACCACTGCTAAACCTAGTAGAGAATTTTAAAAAATCCCAAATTTGTTTGTTACATTTTCGAGTGAAATTCACCAATGTTTTGGCGTGATGTACTACTGCTATACCTAGTAGACAGGTTAAAAAAATTCACAAATTTGTCTGGTACTGTCACGAGGGTGTCAAGAGCCACGTCTGACTCCGTTATACCCGGGGTCAGGAAGTCGCAGCGGGTGGCTGCGCGCTCTATGTCTAAAGATCACGTTGTTTCTTAGTGATTGTTTTCTGTGTTTGCCTTGCAATCCTTTTTGTCTCACTCAGGGATCCGTAGCTTCTCCTCCTCAGCTGTTTCTTGTCTGCCACTCCCAACCTCCTTATATTCTCCTCTCACACTTCTCTAGTTGCCAGTTATAGAGCTTCCTGCCTGGACTTCTATACTGACCCACTGGAGCTGTGAATCCTGGTTGTTGTTCCAGAGTGCTACCCTCCGGATCCCTGTTGGGCTTTTTGTTGTCTCCTGTTGTCACCCACCTGGGATTATATGTTTAGTCTGTATTGTCTGTCCTCCCCTTGGTGTTTTCCTTTAGAGCTAGTGGTGCGGACTAGTGTTCCCACCGCCCTGATCACTATCTAGGGCTCATCTTAGGGAAAGCCAGGGTTTTAGGCACGTGATCGGCGTACGGGTGAGGAACCCGTCTAGGGACGTCAGGGCAGCCAGGTGCCAGCCGCAAGGTGAGTCAGGGGTCACCACCTTCCCTCTCACTTGGGCAGGGCCTTCCTCTTTCCCTCCCTCTGTGTCACGTATGTGATAGTCACGCCGATCGTGATAGGTACATTTTCGGGTGAAATTCACCGATGTTTGGGTGTGATGTACCACTGCTCTACATAGTAAAGAGGTTGAGAAAATTCCCAAATTTGTTTATTACATTTTCGAGAGAAATTCACCAGTGTTTTAGTGTGATGTACCACTGCTATACCTAGTAGAGAGGTTAAAAAAATTCCAAAATTTGTTTGCTACATTTTCGGGTGAAATTCTCCAATTTTTGGGTGTGATGTACCACTGCTATACCTAATAGTCCATTTTAAAAAAATCTCAAATTTGTCTGTTACATTTTTGGGTGAAATTCACCAATTTTTGGATGCAATTTACCACTGCTATACATAGTAGACAGGTTAAAAAAATCACAAATTTGTATGGCACACTTTCGGGTGAAATTCACAAATTTTTGGGTGTAATGTTCCATTGCTATACATAGTATACAGGTTAAAAAAATGCACAAATTTGTCTGTTACATTTTTTGTTAAACTCACCAATGTTTTGGTGTGATATACCGCTGTTATACCTTGTAGACAGGTTAAAAGTAATTACAAAGTAGTCTGTTACATTTTCAGGTAATATTCACCAATTTTTGGGTGTGGTGTACAACTATTATACCTAGTACACAAGTAAAAAAATAATTAAAAATCACAAATTTGACTGTTACATTTTTAAGTGAAATTCACCAATGTTTTGGATTGATGTACCACTGCTATACCTAGTAGACAGGTTAAAAAAAAAATCACAAATTTGTCTGGTACATTTTCGGATGAAATTCTCTAATTTTTGGGTGTGATGTACCACTGCTATAGCTAGTAGACAGGTTAAGAACATTCACAAATCAGTCTGTTACATTTTTAGGTGAAATTCATTAATGTTTTGGGGTGATGTACCACTGCTATATCTAGTAGACAGTTTAAAAAAAAAAATCACAAATTTGTCTATTACATTTTCGGGTGAAATTCACCAATTTTTGGGTGTAATGTACCACTGCTATACATGGTATACAGGTTAAAAAATTCACAAATTTTCTGTAACATTTTTGGTTAAATTCACCAATGTTTTGATGTGATGTACCACTGCTATACCTAGTAGACAGGCCAAAAAAATTCACAAATTTGTCTGATCAGTTTTCGGGTGAAATTCACCAATGTTTTGGTGTGATGTACCACTGCTCTACCTAGTAGAAAGGTTAAGAAAATTCCCAAATTTGTTTATTACATTTTCGAGAGAAATTCACCAATGTTTTGGTGTGATGTACCACTGCTATACCTAGTAGACAGGTTGAAAACATTCACAAATTTGTCTGTTACATTTTCGGGTGAAATTCACCAATGTTTTGGTGTGATGTACCACTGCAATATCTAGTAGACAGGTTAAAAAAATCACAAATTTGTCTGTTACATTTTTGGGTGAAATTCACCAATGTTTTGGTGTGATGTACCACTGCTCTACCTAGTAGAGAGGTTAAAAAAATTCCCAAATTTGTTTGTTACATTTTTGGGTGAAATTCACCAATTTTTGGGTGTGATATACCACTGTTATACCTAGTAGACAGGTTAAAAAAATTCACAAATTTGTCTGGTACATTTTCGGGTGAAATTCACCAATGTTTTGGTGTGATGTACCACTGCAATATCTAGTAGACAGGTTAAAAAAATCACAAATTTGTCTGTTACATTTTTGGGTAAAATTCACCAATGTTTTGGTGTGATGTACCACTGCTCTACCTGGTAGAGAGGTTAAGAAAATTCCCAAATTTGTTTATTACATTTTCGAGAGTAATTCACCAGTGTTTTAGTGTGATGTACCACTGCTATACCTAGTAGAGAGGTAAAAAAAAATCCAAAAATTGTTGTTTACATTTTCGGGTGAAATTCTCCAATTTTTGGGTGTGATGTACCACTGCTATACCTAGTAGACAATTTTAAAAAAAATCACAAATTTGTCTGTTACATTTTTGGGTGAAATTCACCAATGTTTTGGAGTGATGTACCACTGCTCTACCTAGTAGAGAGGTTAAAATTTTTTCCAAATTTGTTACATTTTCGGGTGAAATTCACCAATTTTTGGGTGTGATATACCACTGTTATACCTAGTAGACAGGTTAAAAAAAAATCACAATTTTGTCTGTTACATTTTTGGGTGAAATTCACTAATTTTTTCAGATGAGATTCACCAATTTGTGGGAGTGATATACCACTGCTATACCTGGTAGACAGGCTAATCAAATTCCCAAATTTGTCTGTTACACTTTTGGGTGAAATTCACCAATGTTTTGGTGTGATGTACCACTGCTATACCTAGTAGACAGGCTAAAAAAATTCACAATTGTCTGTTACATTTTCGGGTGAAATTCAACAATTTTCTCGTGTGATATACCACTGCTATACCTAGTGGAGAATTGAAGAAAATCCCAAATTTGTTTGTTACATTTTTGGGTGAAATTCACCCATTTTTGGGTGTGGTGTACCACTATTATACCTAGTACACAAGTAAAAAAAAAAAAAAACACAAATTTGTCTGCTACATTTTTAAGTGAAATTCACCAATTTTTGGGTATGATGTACCACTGCTATAGCTAGTAGACAGATTAAGAAAATTCACAAATCAGTCTGTTACATTTTAAGGTGAAATTCATTAATATGGGGTGATGTACCACTGCTATATCTAGTAGACAGTTTAAAAAAATAAATAAAAATTGTCTATTACATTTTCGGGGGAAAGTCACCAATTTTTGGGTGTAATGTACCACTGCTATACATGGTATACAGGGTAAAAAATTCACACATTTTCTGTAAAATTTTTGGTTAAATTCACCAATGTTTTGATGTGATGTACCACTGCTATACCTAGTAGACAGGCCAAAAAAATTCACAAATTTGTCTGTTCAGTTTTCGGGTGAAATTCACCAATGTTTTGGTGTGGTGTACCACTGCTATATCTAGTAGACAGGTAAAAAAAATCACAAATTTGTCAGTTACATTTTTGGGTGAAATTCGCCAATTTTGGGATGTAATTTACCACTGCTATACATAGTAGACAGGTTAAAAAAATCACAAATTATTCTGGTACATTTTTGGGTGAAATTCTTTAATTTTGGGTGTGATGTACCACTGCTATAGCTAGTAGACAGTTTAAAAAAATCACAAATTTGTCTTACATTTTTGGTGAAAGTCACACATTTTTGGGTGTGATGTACCACTGCTAGTGATGTACCACTGCTATACCTAGTAGACAGTTTAAAAAATTCACAAATTTGTTTGTTACATTTTCGAGTGAAATTCACCAATGTTTGGTGTGATGTACCACTGCTATACCTAGTAGACAGGTTAAAAAAAAATCAAAAATTTGTCTGTTACATTTTTGGGTGAAGATCACCAATGTTTTGGTGTGATGTACCACTGCTCTACTTAGTAGAGAGGTTAAGAAAATTCCCAAATTTGTTTGTTACATTTTCGGGTGAAATTCACCAATGTTTTGGTGTGATGTACCACTGATCTACCTAGAAGAGAGGTTAAGAAAATTCCCAAATTTGTTTATTACATTTTCAAGAGAAATTCACCAATGTTTTGGTGTGATGTACCACTGCTATACCTAGTAGACAGGCTAAAAAAAAAATCACAATTGTCTGTTACATTTTTGGGTGAAATTCAACAATTTTTTCGTGTGGTGTACCACTGCTATACCTAGTAGAGAATTTAAAAAAATCCCAAATTTGTCTGTTACATTTTCGAGTGAAATTCACCAATGTTTTGGCGTGATGTACCACTGCTATACCTAGTGGACAGGTTAAAAAAAATTCAAAATTTGTCTGTTACATTTTTAGGTAAAATTCCTTAATGTTTTGGTGTGATGTACCACTGCAATATCTAGTAGACAGGTTAAAAAAAAAATCACAAATTTGTCTGTTACATTTTCGAGTGAAATTCACCAATGTTTGGTGTGATGTGCCACTGCTATACCTAGTAGACAGGTTAAAAAAATTCAAAAATTTGTTTGTTACATTTTTGGTTAAATTCACCAATGTTTTGGTGTGATATACCACTGTTATACCTTGTAGACAGGTTAAAAATATTCACAAATTAGTCTGTTAAATTTTCAGGTGAAATTCACCAATTTTTGGGTGTGATGTACCACTAGTATACCTAGTACACAAGTTTAAAAAAAATCACAAATTTGTCTGTTACATTTTTAAGTGAAATTCACCAATGTTTTGGTTTGATGTACCACTGCTATACCTAGTAGACAGATTAAAAACAAAAACACAAATTTGTCTGGTACATTTTCGGGTGAAATTCTCCAATTTTTGGGTGTGATGTACCACTGCTATAGCTAATAGACAGGTTAAAAAACAAAAACAAATTTGTCTTACCTTTTTTGGGTGTAATGTACCACTGCTATACATGGTATACAGGTTAAAAAATTCACACATTTTCTGTTACATTTTTGGTTAAATTCAACAATATTTTGATGTAATGTACGTACCACTGCTATACCTAGTAGACAGGCCAAAACAAATCACAAATTTGCCTGTTCAGTTTTCGGGTGAAATTCACCAATGTTTTGGTGTGATGTATCACTGCTATACCTAGTAGAGAGGTTAAAAAAATTCCCAAATTTGTCTGTTACCTTTTGTGGTGAATTTCACCAATTTTTGGGTGTGATGTACCACTGCTATATCTAGTAGACAGGTAAAAATAATTCACAAATTTGTCTGTTACATTTTTGGGCAATATTCATTATTGTTTTGGCGTGATGTACCTCTGCTATAGCTTTTAGACAGGTTAAAAAAATTCACTAATTTGTCTGTTACATTTCCGGGTGAAATTCTCCAATATTTGGGTATAATATACCCCTCTCTACCTAGTTGACAGCTTAATAAATTTCACTAAATTTTCTTTAACATTTTCGGTTGACATTAAAAAAAATTTTTGTCAAAAACCTCTGCTCTACCAAGTAGACAGGTTATTAAATTTCGCACATTTTTCTGTTACATTCTTGATTTGACATTTTACATTTTTGGACGTGAATAAACCCATGCTCTGCATAGGTGACAGGGAATAAAATGTAAGAAATTCTTCTTTAATTGATGCACGCCACCTCCTTTCGTTCAATGCCTAAACTTTAACAAGTTTTTGCATTTGCGCTTCAATAATTTGTCTCACATTTGCACTTTAATAATTTGTCCGACATTTGCGCTTCAATAATTTGTCCCACATTTGCGCTTCAATAACTTTTCTCATATTTCCGCTCGATCAAAAAAAAAAAATATCCATTTATCTCCCTTTGATGTGGTCTCTCTTTCTCACGCTCCCTCTCTGGCGTGGAACCCTGTTTCGCCCATAACCGTGATCAACATGGTAGGCTCAGAATTTTTTTTTAATCATTCCAATAACAGAGCATCTTAAGAGTCCTGTATTGTTAATTATCGTCACTTCCTCCCGGAGTCAGAAGTGGGTAATTGCCGCGCGCCCCCTCCTTAACTTGGAAGTTTAAGCTTCAATACTTTGTCCCACATTTCCGCTCTATTACATTTTATTTCATCCATTGACCTTCCTTGGATGTGTTATCCACTTTCTCAGGCTCCCTCTCCGGCCTTGAACCCTGAATCCCCGCCACCAGTGTTCACCATGGTAGGCGCATAAAAGAACATCGAAAGTTGATAGAGAAGATATCCAATTGGGTCGTGGACATCACGGGCACATGCAAAATATTCGAGCAGTATGTATGCACACGCCTACAAGTACTGAATGATGGGTCTGCCCCCTTCAACTTCTGGGTCTCCAAATAGCGCACATGGCCTGAGCTTGCCCTTTACGCCTTGGAGGTGCTGGCCTGCCCTGCAGCCAGTGTATTGTCTGAAAGTGTCTTTAGCACAACTGGAGGGGGTTATCACAGGTTATAGTTCCCAATGTTTTGTGGTGTACCCTAATTTAAAAAAATATATAAATAAATTTAAAACCAAAAAACTGTGTAGGCTACCATTTTCTCTTCCACCGCCGCTTCCACCTACACCGCCACATCAACCCCCTCCTCAACTTCCTGCTCCATATGGACCTTGTCCTCCTAGATCACGATTATTATTTTTAATTTTTACGTATTTTATGTTATTTAAAATCATTTCCCTATCCACTTTTGATTGCAGAGCACTTGGCATTCTTTTAACCATATTTTCTTGGAATTTGCAGGCCTCTAGCCCTTTTCATGACATTTTTGCAGCCATTTTAGTGCTCAAAAGTTTGGGTCCCCATTGGCTTCAATGGGGATCGAGTTCGGGGTAAATTTTGGGTCCCGAACGCAAACTTTTTTGGAAGTTCAGCCAAACCGGTCAAACCCGAACATCCAGGTGGCCACTCAACTCTAGTTAAGAACTTTCCATTATTAAAAACTGGAAGGATTGTGGGGACCCATCGTATTCGAGAATGAAATGTGGCAGGAAAAAAAATTCCTGGATGATCGTGATCGATGATAGCAACAGTAGATTTCAGGGTTATATTTAATAGTGAAAGTTAGAGCATTTCCACATGCACAATGCACAGGGAACTCAAGGGATTGGAACTGAACAGCTGTGTAGCCATAAGAAAACCATTAATCACTGAGGCAAACCTGAAAAGCATGCTTCAATTTGCTAGGGAGCATAAATATTGGACTCTGGAGAAATGGAAGAAGGTCATGTGGTCTGATGAGTCCAAATTTACCCTTTTCCAGAGTGATGGGTGCATCAGGGTAAGAAGAGAGGCAGATGAAGTGATGCACCCATCATGCCTAGTGCCTACTGTACAAGCCTGTGGGAGCAGTGATATGATCTCGGGTTGCTGCAGTTGGTCAGGTCTAGGTTTAGCAGCAGTATGTGCTCCAAGAATGAGGTCAGCTGACTCCCTAAACATAATGAATGACCAGGTTATTCCATCAATGGATTTTTTCTTCCCTGATGGCACGGGCATATTCCAAGATGACAATGCCAGGAGTCATCGGGCTCAAATTGTGAGAGAGTGGTTCAGGGAGCATCATTTTCACACATGGATTGGCCACCACAGAGTCCAGACCTTAACCCCATTGAGAATCTTTGGGATGTGCTGGAAAAGGCTTTGCACAGCAGTCAGACTCTACCATCATCAATGCAAGATCTTGGTGAAAAATGTATGCAACACTGGATGGAAATAAATCTTTTGACATTACAGAAGGTTATTGAAACAATGCCAGCGAATGTGTGCCATAATCAAAGCTAAAAGCTTTTTTTTGTGGCAACTTTTTTTTGGACATATATATATATTTGTTGTCGTGGCTACGGATGGTGAGGAACCTGGACTTTAACGAGTGGCGAGAATCTGACCTGTCCTAACTATTGATTTACTGACCTGAACTGGATGGCTGGTGGGGTGCCCTTAGCCATGAACAAGGGTAGGCCTATAAGGGGGCACACCCTGGTGAGATTTGGGGTACTGAGAAACGAACGTGCAGCTTGGGAGAGCATGCCGCCGTATTTAGGTACCTTTGTCCCATCCCACAAATACAGGCTGACATGTCAGCCTAAACTATTTGTGGTCGTGGCTACAGATGATGAGGAACCTGGACTTTAATGAGTGGTGAGGATATGACCTGTCCTAACTATCGACTTACTGACCTGAACTGGATGGCTGGTGGGTTGTCCTTAGCCATGAATGAGGGTAGGCCTATAAGGAGGGAAAAAGCAAGCCATGTAGTGTAGGAAAATAAATGTATTAAACAAGTGCAAACAAGTCATAAAACCAAACTACGGAAAGCTACGGATATTTCCACATGAGGATTCGGAATGTACCGAGCATAACAAGAAAAGTGCCAGCGACCCATTTTTAGAATAATGCGTCCTGGAACATTGTGCTTTGAAGCTGCGAATGATGCCCCAATGCGGAAAGAATGCCCTGAAATGGTTTTGGGGTCATAACCTAAACTGGCCGCTAGTATACGGATGTGTAAGATGAACTGGGATGAGGTGATGGACCTGACCTTGAATGGAAGCAATAGGCTGTCCAGGCCAGAGTCGCCCCAAACCATCAGTAACTTCTGAAAAGCCCGGACAGGACACCATTCGTTGGAAGTCTGGAAGTACTTAATTTCTACCAGCTGCCAGACTTGGGATGTTTAGGAAGAAAAAAGATACAGTATGAAATGATCGTTACACCAGACTAGCTGACCCCTGGTTAAACCTTTGACTTTTTGCAGAAGTGCTGGTGAATTCCCCTGGCCTCAAAAAACCATAAAAACTTAGATACATGGCCACTTTAATGACTGGAAAGGAGCCAAAAATGATTGCCATCTAGGGAGGTGGATCATTTTCTGAAAATCTCTCCTAAGACTGCCTGTCTGCTTGTGACGGTCCCCCCGCTACTTTTCTTTATGCCCCTGGGGGAAGCTTATAGCCTGAGACATGAAAACCGACCTGCTGTCTGGCTCTTCTAACATGAAAAAATGCTGGACCTCGGCAAGATACAATATAATCGTGTTGTAGGAAAGTTTGAGTTCAGTGTGGCAGTAAGCCATAAAAGCCATGATGTACGTGATCTTGTCGGTAGGGATGAGCGAACTCGAACTGTATAGTTCGGGTTCGTACCGAATTTTGGGGTGTCCGTGACACGGACCCGAACCCGGACATTTTCGTAAAAGTCCGGGTTCGGGTTCGGTGTTCGTCGCTTTCTTCGCGCTTTTGTGACGCTTTCTTGGCGCTTTTTGAAAGGCTGCAAAGCAGCCAATCAACAAGCGTCATACTACTTGCCCCAAGAGGCCATCACAGCCATGCCTACTATTGGCATGGCTGTGATTGGCCAGAGCACCATGTGACCCAGCCTCTATTTAAGCTGGAGTCACATAGCGCCGCCCGTCACTCTGCTCTGATTAGCGTAGGGAGAGGTTGCGGCTGCGACAGTAGGGCGAGATTAGGCAGATTAACTCCTCCAAAGGACTTGATTAACTGATCGATCTGCAGCTGTGGATCATTGAGCTGCTGATCCTCAATTGCTCACTGTTTTTAGGCTGCCCAGACCGTTTGTCAGTCACATTTTTCTGGGGTGATCGGCGGCCATTTTGTGTCTTGTGGTGCGCCAGCACAAGCTGCGACCAAGTGCATTTAACCCTCAATGGTGTGGTTGTTTTTTGGCTAAAGCCTACATCAGGGTGAAGCTGTCACACCAAGTGCATTTAACCAGCAATAGTCTGTTCATTTTTTGGCCATATACAAAATCAGGGGCAAGCTGCGCCTGTCACCAAGTGCATTTAACCCTCAATGGTGTGGTTGTTTTTTGGCTAAAGCCTACATCAGGGTGAAGCTGTCACACCAAGTGCATTTAACCAGCAATAGTCTGTTCATTTTTTGGCCATATACTAAATCAGGGGCAAGCTGCGCCTGTCACCAAGTGCATTTAACCCTCAATGGTGTGGTTGTTTTTTGGCTAAAGCCTACATCAGGGTGAAGCTGTCACACCAAGTGCATTTAACCAGCAATAGTCTGTTTATTTTTTGGCCATATCCCAGTCTAATTCTGTCACTAAATCCATACCGGTCACCCAGCGCCTAAATACTAGGCCTCAAATTTATATCCCGCTAAATCTGTCCTTAGTGCTGTAGCTGGGCGAGTTATTTAGTGTCCGTTCAAGCACATTTCTTGTTCTGGGTTGAAATACAATTCCCAATTTAGCAATTTCATAATTTAGTGGTTTCTGCTATATCAGAGCTATTTGAAATCTATCCCTAAAAGGGTATATAATATTCAAGGTGCACATTGGGTCATTCAGAATAACTTCACACACACCCGCTACTGTGTATTTCCAAGTCTAATTCTGGCACTAAACCCATACCTGTCACCCAGCGCCTAAATACTAGGCCTCAAATTTATATCCAGCTAAATCTGTCCCTAGTGCTGTAGCTGGGCGAGTTATTTAGTGTCCGTTCAAGCACATTTCTTGTTCTGGGTTGAAATACAATTCCCAATTTAGCAATTTCATAATTTAGTGGTTTCTGCTATATCAGAGCTATTTGAAATCTATCCCTAAAAGGGTATATAATATTCAAGGTGCACATTGGGTCATTCAGAATAACTTCACACACACCCGCTACTGTGTATTTCCAAGTCTAATTCTGGCACTAAACCCATACCTGTCACCCAGCGCCTAAATACTAGGCCTCAAATTTATATCCCGCTAAATCTGTCCTTAGTGCTGTAGCTGGGCGAGTTATTTAGTGTCCGTTCAAGCACATTTCTTGTTCTGGGTTGAAATACAATTCCCAATTTAGCAATTTCATAATTTAGTGGTTTCTGCTATATCAGAGCTATTTGAAATCTATCCCTAAAAGGGTATATAATATTCAAGGTGCACATAGGGTCATTCAGAATAACTTCACACACCCGCTACTGTGCATTTCCAAATCTAATTCTGTCACTAAACCCATACCTGTCACCCAGCGCCTAAATACTAGGCCTCAAATTTATATCCCGCTAAATCTCTCGTTACCGCTGTCCTGTTGTGGCTGGGAAAGTTATTTAGTGTCCGTCAAAGCACATTTTTTGTTCTGGGTTGAAATACAATTCCCAATTTAGCAATTTCATAATTTAGTCGTTTCTGCTATATCAGAGCTATTTGAAATCTATCCCTAAAAGGGTAGATCATATTGAAGGTGCACATAGGGTCATTCAGAATAACTTCACACACACGCTTCTGTGCATTTCCAAGTCTAATTCTGTCACTAAATCCATACCGGTCACCCAGCGCCTAAATACTAGGCCTCAAATTTATATCCCGCTGAATTTGAATACAATACATTGGGCCAAATAATATATTTGTTGTTGTGGTGAACCATAACAATGAGAAAAACATCTAGTAAGGGACGCGGACGTGGACATGGTCGTGGTGGTGTTAGTGGACCCTCTGGTGCTGGGAGAGGACGTGGCCGTTCTGCCACATCCACACGTCCTAGTGTACCAACTACCTCAGGTCCCAGTAGCCGCCAGAATTTACAGCGATATATGGTGGGGCCCAATGCCGTTCTAAGGATGGTAAGGCCTGAGCAGGTACAGGCATTAGTCAATTGGGTGGCCGACAGTGGATCCAGCACGTTCACATTATCTCCCACCCAGTCTTCTGCAGAAAGCGCACAGATGGCGCCTGAAAACCAACCCCATCAGTCTGTCACATCACCCCCATGCATACCAGGGAAACTGTCTCAGCCTCAAGTTATGCAGCAGTCTCTTATGCTGTTTGAAGACTCCGCTGGCAGGGTTTCCCAAGGGCATCCACCTAGCCCTTCCCCAGCGGTGAAAGACATAGAATGCACTGACGCACAACCACTTATGTTTCCTGATGATGAGGACATGGGAATACCACCTCAGCATGTCTCTGATGATGACGAAACACAGGTGCCAACTGCTGCGTCTTTCTGCAGTGTGCAGACTGAACAGGAGGTCAGGGATCAAGACTGGGTGGAAGACGATGCAGGGGACGATGAGGTCCTAGACCCCACATGGAATGAAGGTCGTGCCACTGACTTTCACAGTTCGGAGGAAGAGGCAGTGGTGAGACCGAGCCAACAGCGTAGCAAAAGAGGGAGCAGTGGGCAAAAGCAGAACACCCGCCGCCAAGAGACTCCGCCTGCTACTGACCGCCGCCATCTGGGACCGAGCACCCCAAAGGCAGCTTCAAGGAGTTCCTTGGCATGGCACTTCTTCAAACAATGTGCTGACGACAAGACCCGAGTGGTTTGCACGCTGTGCCATCAGAGCCTGAAGCGAGGCATTAACGTTCTGAACCTGAGCACAACCTGCATGACCAGGCACCTGCATGCAAAGCATGAACTGCAGTGGAGTAAACACCTTAAAACCAAGGAAGTCACTCAGGCTCCCCCTGCTACCTCTTCTGCTGCTGCCGCCTCGGCCTATTCTGCTGCTGCCGCCTCGGCCTCTTCCTCCGCCTCTGGAGGAACGTTGGCACCTGCCGCCCAGCAAACAGGGGATGTACCACCAACACCACCACCACCACCTCCGTCACCAAGCGTCTCAACCATGTCACACGCCAGCGTTCAGCTCTCCATCTCACAAACATTTGATAGAAAGCGTAAATTCCCACCTAGCCACCCTCGATCCCTGGCCCTGAATGCCAGCATTTCTAAACTACTGGCCTATGAAATGCTGTCATTTAGGCTGGTGGACACAGACAGCTTCAAACAGCTCATGTCGCTTGCTGTCCCACAGTATGTTGTTCCCAGCCGGCACTACTTCTCCAAGAGAGCCGTGC
Source organism: Bufo gargarizans (assembly GCF_014858855.1). Lineage (NCBI taxonomy): Eukaryota > Metazoa > Chordata > Amphibia > Anura > Bufonidae > Bufo > Bufo gargarizans. The sequence goes on along the minus strand of NC_058085.1, from coordinate 230,263,654 downwards.
CTTCCCTGCACAACCAAGTATCCGATAAAATCAAGTGTGCACTGCGCAACGCCATCTGTAGGCAAGGTCCACCTAACCACAGATACGTGGACCAGTAAGCACGGCCAGGGACGCTATATCTCCCTAACTGCACACTGGGTAAATGTAGTGGCAGCTGGGCCCCAGGCGGAGAGCTGTTTGGCGCACGTCCTTCCGCCGCCAAGGATCGCAGGGCAACATTCTTTGCCTCCTGTTGCCACCTCCTCCTTCTCGGCTTCCTCCTCCTCTTCTTCCACCTGCTCATCCAGTCAGCCACACACCTTCACCACCAACTTCAGCACAGCCCGGGGTAAACGTCAGCAGGCCATTCTGAAACTCATATGTTTGGGGGACAGGCCCCACACCGCACAGGAGTTGTGGCGGGGTATAGAACAACAGACCGACGAGTGGTTGCTGCCGGTGAGCCTCAAGCCCGGCCTGGTGGTGTGTGATAATGGGCGAAATCTCGTTGCAGCTCTGGGACTAGCCAATTTGATGCACATCCCTTGCTTGGCGCATGTGCTGAATTTGGTGGTGCAGAAGTTCATTCACAACTACCCCGACATGTCAGAGCTGCTGCATAAAGTGCGGGCCGTCTGTTCGCGCTTCCGGCGTTCACATCCTGCTGCTGCTCGCCTGTCTGCGCTACAGCGTAACTTCGGCCTTCCCGCTCACCGCCTCATATGCGACGTGCCCACCAGGTGGAACTCCACCTTGCACATGCTGGACAGACTGTGCGAGCAGCAGCAGGCCATAGTGGAGTTTCAGCTGCAGCACGCACGGGTCAGTCGCACTACAGAACAGCACCACTTCACCACCAATGACTGGGCCTCCATGCGAGACCTGTGTGCCCTGTTGCGCTGTTTCGAGTACTCCACCAACATGGCCAGTGGCGATGACACCGTTATCAGCGTTACAATACCACTTCTATGTCTCCTTGAGAAAACACTTAGGGCGATGATGGAAGAGGAGGTGGCCCAGGAGGAGGAGGAGGAGGAGGAAGAGGGGTCATTTTTAGCACTTTCAGGCCAGTCTCTTCGAAGTGACTCAGAGGGAGGTTTTTGGCAACAGCAGAGGCCAGGTACAAATGTGGCCAGCCAGGGCCCACTACTGGAGGACGAGGAGGACGAGGATGAGGAGGAGGTGGAGGAGGATGAGGATGAAGCATGGTCACAGCGGGGTGGCACCCAACGCAGCTCGGGTCCATCACTGGTGCGTGGCTGGGGGGAAAGGCAGGACGATGACGATACGCCTCCCACAGAGGACAGCTTGTCCTTACCCCTGGGCAGCCTGGCACACATGAGCGACTACATGCTGCAGTGCCTGCGCAACGACAGCAGAGTTGCCCACATTTTAACCTGTGCGGACTACTGGGTTGCCACCCTGCTGGATCCACGCTACAAAGACAATGTGCCCACCTTACTTCCTGCACTGGAGCGTGATAGGAAGATGCGCGAGTACAAGCACACGTTGGTAGACGCGCTACTGAGAGCATTCCCAAATGTCACAGGGGAACAAGTGGAAGCCCAAGGCCAAGGCAGAGGAGGAGCAAGAGGTCGCCAAGGCAGCTGTGTCACGGCCAGCTCCTCTGAGGGCAGGGTTAGCATGGCAGAGATGTGGAAAACTTTTGTCAACACGCCACAGCTAACTGCACCACCACCTGATACGCAACGTGTTAGCAGGAGGCAACATTTCACTAACATGGTGGAAACAGTACGTGTGCACACCCCTCCACGTACTGACTGATGGTTCGGCCCCATTCAACTTCTGGGTCTCTAAATTGTCCACGTGGCCAGAGCTAGCCTTTTATGCCTTGGAGGTGCTGGCCTGCCCGGCAGCCAGCGTTTTGTCTGAACGTGTATTCAGCACGGCAGGGGGCGTCATTACAGACAAACGCAGCCGCCTGTCTACAGCCAATGTGGACAAGCTGACGTTCATAAAAATGAACCAGGCATGGATCCCACAGGACCTGTCCGTCCCTTGTCCAGATTAGACATTAACTACCTCCCCATAACCATATATTATTGGACTCCAGGGCACTTCCTCATTCAATCCTATTTTTATTTTCATTTTACCATTATATTGCGAGGCTACCCAAAGTTGAATGAACCTCTCCTCTGCCTGTGTGCTAGGCCTAAATATATGCCAATGGACTGTTGCAGTGGTGGGTGACGTGAAGCCTCATTCTCTGCTATGACATGCAGACTGATTCTCTGCTGTCATGAAGCCAGATTGTCTGTTACGGGACCTCTCTGCTCTGCCTGTGTGCTAGGCCTAAATATATGCCAATGGACTGTTGCAGTAGTGGGTGACGTTAAGCCTCATTCTCTGCTATGACATGCAGACTGATTCTCTGCTGACATGAAGCCAGATCCTCTGTTACGGGACCTCTCTCCTCTGCCTGTGTGCTAGGCCTAAATATATGCCAATGGACTGTTGCAGTGGTGGCTGACGTGAAGCCTCATTCTCTGCTATGACATGCAGACTAATTCTCTGCTGACATGAAGCCAGATTGTCTGTTACGGGACCTCTCTCCTCTGCCTGGGTGCTGGGCCTAAATTTATGACAATGGACTGTTGCAGTGGTGGCTGACGTGAAGCCTGATTCTCTGCTATGACATGCAGACTGATTCTCTGCTGACATGAAGCCAGATCCTCTGTTACGGGACCTCTCTCCTCTGCCTGTGTGTGTGCTGGGCCTAAATATATGCCAATGGACTGTTGCAGTGGTGGCTGACGTGAAGCCTCATTCTCTGCTATGACATGCAGACTGATTCTCTGCTGACATGAAGCCAGATCGTCTGTTACGGGACCTCTCTGCTCTGCCTGTGTGCTAGGCCTAAATATATGCCAATGGACTGTTGCAGTGGTGGGTGACGTGAAGCCTCATTCTCTGCTATGACATGCAGACTGATTCTCTGCTGTCATGAAGCCAGATTGTCTGTTACGGGACCTCTCTGCTCTGCCTGTGTGCTAGGCCTAAATATATGCCAATGGACTGTTGCAGTGGTGGGTGACGTGAAGCCTCATTCTCTGCTATGACATGCAGACTGATTCTCTGCTGACATGAAGCCAGATTGTCTGTTACGGGACCTCTCTCCTCTGCCTGTGTGTGTGCTGGGCCTAAATATATGCCAATGGACTGTTGCAGTGGTGGCTGACGTGAAGCCTCATTCTCTGCTATGACATGCAGACTGATTCTCTGCTGACATGAAGCCAGATTCTCTGTTACGGGACCTCTCTCCTCTGCCTGTGTGTGCTGGGCCTAAATATATGCCAATGGACTGTTGCAGTGGTGGCTGACGTGAAGCCTCATTCTCTGCTATGACATGCAGACTGATTCTCTGCTGACATGAAGCCAGATTGTCTGTTACGGGACCTCTCTCCTCTGCCTGTGTGCTAGGCCTAAATATATGCCAATGGACTGTTGCAGTGGTGGCTGACGTGAAGCCTCATTCTCTGCTATGACATGCAGACTGATTCTCTGCTGACATGAAGCCAGATCCTCTGTTACGGGACCTCTCTCCTCTGCCTGTGTGTGTGCTGGGCCTAAATATATGCCAATGGACTGTTGCAGTGGTGGCTGACGTGAAGCCTCATTCTCTGCTATGACATGCAGACTGATTCTCTGCTGACATGAAGCCAGATTCTCTGTTACGGGACCTCTCTCCTCTGCCTGTGTGTGTGCTGGGCCTAAATATATGCCAATTGACTGTTGCAGTGGTGGCTGACGTGAAGCCTCATTCTCTGCTATGACATGCAGACTAATTCTCTGCTGACATGAAGACAGATTCTCTGTTACGGGACCTCCCTCCTCTGCCTGGGTGCTGGGCCTAAATATATGCCAATGGACTGTTGCAGTGGTGGCTGACGTGAAGCCTCATTCTCTGCTATGACATGCAGACTAATTCTCTGCTGACATGAAGACAGATTCTCTGTTACGGGACCTCTCTCCTCTGCCTGGGTGCCGGGGCCTAAATATCTGAGAATGGACTGTTCCAGTGGTGGTTTCAAAGGAAAGGACCGGCACTTCGCTGATGTAGATCACAATGTAGATTTATTCAGTCACATATTCAAAATGGCATAGTGACGCGTTTCAGCACAGATGTGCTTTCATCAGACTGCATAAAACATCTTACACTCCAGCTATTTATACATAAATGAAACACAAAGGAACTGACATCATCAAAGAAGCTCCGCCTCCCTCATTAAATAAAATTCGCATATCAAATAATCGCAATGAAAAATTCGCATTGAAAAATTCGCAATTGAAAATTCGCAACTGAAAATTCGCAATTGAAAATTGAAAATTCGCAATTGAAAATTCGCAACTAAAAATTCGCAACTGAAAATTCGCAATTGAAAATTCGCAAAAAACATATCCACTCTATACTGGCGAAGATTTTCAGTCACATAGTCCATTCTTGCAGTGATTAATCACGCTGAAGAAAAAAAGAAATATATTTATCAGATTGCATAAGGCCGAATGCCTTATAGGAAGCAGGACACATTGTACTCACGATTGAGGCCCCTGGGCTCCATTGTCTGAAGACGATGGATCCAGTAAGCCTCCCTTTTCAATAACAATTTATTTCTGTCACCCCCTCGACGGGGTAATGATACACCTTCAATAATCTGATACCTCAACTGCGAGATGTTGTGTTTTTTATCATAAAAATGAAGGGGTATTGGGAGTAATAAATTCTGTTTACGGATAGTAGATTTGTGTTTACTTAGTCTGTCCTTCATTCTCATTGAGGTTTCCCCCACATATAGTAATCGACATGGACATTTAAGAATGTAAACCACAAATCTACTATCACAAGTGAACGTGCCCCTTATTGGAATATTTTCACCTGAGTGAGGGTGGGAGAAACATGAACCCTTTATAACGCTGGAACAATTGACACAGTTTAAACAAGGAAAAGTGCCCCGTCTAGGTGTAGATAAAGTACTCTGTCCTCTTTCTATTTTATTACTTCCCACATCCGCCCGGACTATTTTATCCCTAATATTTTCTGCCCGTTTATAGCATATCATGGGTGGCCTCTGGAACTCTCCTATCCGTGGATAGGACTTAGATAATATGTGCCAATGTTGATTAACAATAGTCCTAAGGCGCTGGGACCAGGGATGGTATTTAATCACTAAGGGGATCCTTGTTTCTTTCTTAGTTCTATCTGGTGGTGTAATCTCAGCTTTATTACGCTGTATTTTCAATAGATCAGGGGGGTAGCCTCGCTCTCTAAATTTATTGGTCATATCGTCTAATCTTGTTTGAC